>NC_137047.1:40770991-40953491 GCF_032717465.1 Coenobita brevimanus
GCCATGCCCATATTTGCCCTACCATGCCCAGACCTGCCCCGCCATGCATTACCCTGCCATGCCATGTGTTCCTGGCCACGGCCTGACCGTAAATCTGGGATTTGAGCGTGTGAAGCCACTGCCTCTGACTGTGTGGAGTCTATTTTGGGGAACCAGTCTTGTGAATAATGATCTTATGGCAACTTATCTGCTGACCTCTGTGTGTTGACTCAGCTGAAACCCAGTTTGGAGCACGCGTATCAGCGGTGACAAGGGTCAACCTGCGTCGAATTACAAGGATAGAAAGGACGCGGAGCCGAACCCATGTGATGAGGACTGCCCCCATAGCAAGCAGAGGCCAATCCCATCTGAATAACCAACTGTAACCATCCTCACGAAGAGACTACCGGAGGGAGATATTATGTTGCTGTTCAGACACGCCAGTGCAGGAAAAAAGACGTGGCTACCGGGCTATAATTTGTCTAGAGGGGTAAAGGTGATAGAGCATTCCATCTATCTCGACTGCAGCCTTCTCTAAGTCTCTCTCTTAGTTTAGTGATATAGTGAAAGACGTACTCCAAAACACTGAGTTGTAAGTTAATAATTTATATTTAACTTGTAAGTAACAGCCTAGTAAATTTACGATTCCCATTTAGTATTCTATTAGCTGACGTGTCTGACTGATCATGTATGAGTAGGTTTGTAAGTGATTCTAATTAGGTTAGAAGTGTCCCACCCTGCATCTGTTTAATATGTAAAAGAACCTAATGTTGTGCATTGCTACGTAGAAAATTTTTAAGTGAAGTAAGGTTTATTTAAGTGTCACTGCCTTTGATTTTACCCTCAGAATCGGAAGTCTTCCTGCACCCTGGCGACCTTGGCTAGATAGCACAGTGATTTTGCTTTAAACTGTTTATATAATTATCTGTCATAGTGCTGACAAATTTCAATGATGTAAGAGCATTTTTGTAAACTGATCGTGGACAATCTGAGTTGGAAAATCTTTCTAAATCTGAGCTTAAGTTGGCTGCTCAGATCTTAAGAGTGAAATTTACCAATTTATATTATTAGGCATAATTTACTTAGCCTGATTCAGGACACAATGTTTTGAACGAGCGAAGATGTTCAAAGTGATCATACAACAACTGGTCATGAGTTTAGGGAACAAAAACCATCTGTTCACAGTGTTGATGATGATCAGAATCCGCATCTTTCCGAGAGAAAACCACATATTCATAGTGATACTGCTCAGAATATAGGTGTCAGTACTTTAAATACTAGTGTCAGTGCATTACTTCGGATCAGCCAAAATTCAGTTACAATTGAGACAGCTTCAGGTACGAGAGAAACAATGAGAACTAGATCACGAGTACAGACCGAGGCAGCTTGGCAGTTTACCTAGTCTTCAAATGACTATTTTGCCAGGAGCATTAAGTTAATCCTTCTTAGTCAGCAGGATGTCACTGAACACTTAAAGATGTTTGAGAAGCTGGCAGGGCAACCTTCCTTTCCTAGGGACCCTTGGTCGAATTAATGTTCAGTGTACTTAAGGGTGAGCCACAGGAGATCAATATTGCTTTGTCAGTTGACCTGTGTGCCGATTATGAGGTGATAAAGGATGCAGTTCTTACGAGCTGGTATCAGAAGTTTACAGGCTCAAGTTTGGAACCACTTACAAACAAAAAATCAGATCCACGAGGAAAATGCTAGAATGCTAAAAAATATACTTGATCAATGGCTGCACTCGAAGAAAAGTAACAAGGATTTTACTTAGTTGATAGAATTCATATATATATATATATATATATATATATATATATATATATATATATATATATATATATATATATATATATATATATATTATAGAGCATCACTAGGAACATTACCAAGGATGTTGCCACTGACCTGGTTGTGAAAGTGGTGGATAAATGGGTAGAGGCAACTGTTGTGGCAGATTATTATAGTATTATCCACAAATATGGTTCTAATCTTCATTCATTTGGTATAAGAAAGAGTACCAATCAGACTGTGTAAACTCTTCTTCTTGCAAACCAGTTACGATTAAATTGGATGATTCTACTGGAAAACCTATTACCTCAGAGTATAGTAGTTCCACCAAAGAGAGGGGGTACGCTGTTGCCAAAGGACCAGTAAAAAGTTCAAGTTTTTGCATTTTTTGTAGTAGGAAGCGTCATATAGAGGAAGAGTGCCAGAAGATGAGAGGAAGTCAGAGCTAAATCTATTGCTTTGATAAATATTGCAGCCTTCAGGAACTAATGAAGGTAGTACGAGTAATAAGACTTCATCAGTGCATCCTCCCTCAAAAAGTAAGCAAAGTGACTCCCTCCAAGAGACCCTGTTTGTTAGCTCCATTTATGAAAGACTAGTGTTAACTGAAGGTGAAAATACTGAGGAAGTCACATTACTTTGAAACACAGATAATTCTCTGCCACTTATGTTGAAGGGAATAATAAATGAAGCTGAGCCTGATGAATTTGTATTTACAGGGAATAGCTGACTGTAGCTGTCTCACTAGTTGAAATGAAACTCCAGTTAGAATTATTTACAAATCCAGTGTGTGGGCATCTTGAATCAGTTACCTGTGAAAGACGTCACTTTCCTTTTGAGTAAATAATTAGCAGGAGGACAAGTGAATGCAGTTCCCTGTGTATCAGAAAGTTGCGCAAGTTAGGGAAGGACAGATGAACTGGAAGTGGAATGTCCTACGCTGTTCCCTGTCTGTGCTGTAAATAGAACCATGACTGCATAATTCCATCTTGACAGTGACAATATTAATGCTAATGAAGTACTAGATGATATTTCTCTTGTGCAAATTTTCTTTGCCCAGTTGACTGACTTTGAGGCAGAGGGCTTCCCTGAGAGTGGTGCAGGTCTAGGATTGGTTGAGATGCAGAAATATGATCAAGGTACTGCAGCTTTGATTGACTCTACGGAGAGTGAGGAAGAATGCGAGGCTGAGTAATCTGAGTGTTTCTACCATCCTCAGAAGCAAGGGGCCTCAAACAAATGTTAAAGAAATATTGTATTGTTCATGAAACGGAGAGGGATGAAGGTCGTACTTTCCTGTTCTTTGCAACAAAAGAGTCGCCAAATGATTCCTAAGGCAACTCCCCATTTGAGATGATTTTTGGCTATGCTGTGAGTGGTCCACTACAGTTCCTTAAAGAACAACGAATTAATGATGATGGTCATGTTAAATTTAGCCTATGTCTTAATTTTCAGAAACGGACTAACTAGCAGAGAGTTTAGAAGTAACAAAGCAAACAGGCAAGAAGCAGAGTGTTTCACCCGGGAGACAAAGTGCTGGTATTTCGCCTTCGTGAACATTACAGGCAAGTCTATCAGGCCCTTATGTAATAGAGAAGAGGGTAGGTGATGTAAAATATGTAATTTTGACCCCAGACCGGAAGAAGGCAAGAAGGTTGTGCCATGACAATATGCTGAAGGAGTACCATGAGCCGGAGGATGCATGACCCCTTAAAGTTGCATGTGTGGTGTCAGCTGCTGAGACAGTGGATGAGTCAGGCTACCACTTGATGTTGGACAAGACTGCCAGTTGGGAAGAGAACCAGAAGGCGTGGATGGAGCTAACTGATAAACTCTCACTAAAAAGCTGAATGACGTGCTTACCTGACTGCTTTTCTAGAGACGTATCTTGATGTTTTCCGAAACACCCTTGGGCTGACGGATCCAACACAGACGATGTCGATGTTGGAGACCACTGCCCTGTGAAGCAGTCTCCCCTCCCTCTTCCGCTACCTTTCAAGTCCGTATAAGCAGTCCATTATCCAGCAGGAGAGGACCTTCATGTTGCAGCTGGAGTTGATTGGGTCATGCCAAAGTGAGTGGTCCTGCCCAGTCACATACTGTAGTTCCAAAATCAGGTGGGGCTTATCGTTTTCGCATGTATTACCGTAGGGTCAATGCTGTCACTGACACCTACCCACTTCCCAGAGTAGATGACTGCATTGACAATATACTGCAGGCAGGGCAAAGGCCAAAGCTTATTTACTGATGGTATACTGCAAGTCTCAGTTACCGGAAGGGTCCAAGAATTTTCCTGTTTTGTGGCTGGCAGTCATAATTACAGATGAAAAGTCGTGACATATGGTACGAAAACGCTCCAGTCACGTTCCAGAAACTAATGAACAAACTTCCTAGTGATATCAAGGCCCGTGTCACATACATTGATGATTTGGTTATAATCAGTAACTCGTGGGATGAGTTCCTGACACAACTTGATGCCTTACTGCAGAGATTGTCATCTGCTAACTTCGTAATCAGACCAGCGAAGTGTGAGTTTGTAAAGGCCCAGGCTCAGTACTAGAGCTACATGTTAGACCTTATTCACTTCAGTCTGGACCGAATTCAGTAGTTAAGACCGTATTCAGTACAACTAGGACCGTATTCGGTAGCCAAAAGAGTATTTTCTTTGACACAGGAGGTTTTCTAATTCTTCCTTAAATTAATTTATAAACTGTTAACCTTGCTGTGTAGTTATTTATATTGTTTCAGTATGGACAAACTTATCGTTTGTATACTAGGACTACTATTACTACTACTACTACTAATGATTATGATAAGAACAAACAACAACAACAACAACAACAACAACAATAATAATAATAATAATAACAATAATAATACCCACTTTCTTTACTCATTCATTAACAATGATGATGATGATGGTGATGATGATGGATGGCAGTTGATGGAGGATGATGGATGATGAACAATGACGATGGATGATGGGTGGAAGATGGATGATGATGAACGATGACGATGGATGATGGGTGGAAGATGGATGATGATGAACGATGACGATGGATGATGGATGATGCGTGGATGGATGATGACTGATGGATGATAGATGGATGTCGACAGATTTGATGGATGATATTGGATTATGATGGATGATAATTCGATCGATAATGGGTGACTGATGATGGATGATAATGGATGATGGGTGATGATGGATAGAGGATGTTGGATAATGAAGGATGATGATGAATGATGGATGATAATGGATGAGGCAAGATAATGAATGATGACGATGATGATGATGGTACCTCCACAGCCCTCTCCCTCTTAACATCCTCCTTCCCTATATCTCCCTTCTTGTCACCCCCACTTCATTTTGATCATCTCTGGCAGACTTTTTCTCACGGGTGGACCTACTTGTGGCTTTTTACAACACCGTCAGTACTAGAGATTCACTTTAAAATATCGTCTAGAAGTATAAAGAATGTAACAATGATGAGGCCCTCTGGCTGAAGGACTTAAGGTCACACGTAGTAAGTTTTAATATGTTTTAACAAATGATATAAACCTCATAGATTCATATATTAAATCACCATTAAATGTATATAATTTCGGAATATATTTAGCCACGGAAGTTGAATATTTAGATGAGGTGATTCTGTCCACAGGCGACGACCATGATTATTATTATTTTTTTTTCGAGAGGGGGAGGTGGCTGGGGTTTCCATCTGATGACACACTTGTTTAACTGAGGCTGCCCCCCCCCCTCTCTCTCTGTTTCCTTAGAGAGAGAGAGAGAGAGAGAGAGAAGGGGGAGGAAGGAAAAGGGTGAAAAGGTTTACGTCTAGCACCTGATAAATCTAACAGAGAGAGAGAGAGAGAGAGATTGTTGAAGTTGCTGCCAGGTAAGTTTGCCCCTCCTTCCACTCTGTCTTTACGTACAAATAGTATCGTTTTTAACACACAGTTTAGGATAATTTCGTCATTCTCTCTCTCTCTCTCTCTCTCTCTCTCTCTCTCTCTCTCTCTCTCTCTCTCTCCTTTCCGTTACAAATATTATCGTTTTTAGTACACAGTTTGGGATCATTTCGTCTCTCTCTCTCTCTCTCTGCTTCAACAAACTGTTAAATATATATATATATATATATATATATATATATATATATAGATAGATATAGATATCTATATCTATATCTATATCTATATCTATCTATCTATCTATCTATCTATATATATATATATATATATTCGTTTTGTATTTCAGACGTAATCAAGCAAACAGGAAGTGACCAACTGGCCGAGCGTGAAGGGCAGAACTGCGTGGATTGCTTTGTTGATGGGCTCTGCAGGCTGGCCCACGCTGGGTTGATAGGTTTGGCTGGTGAGTTTAGATTCATTTAAGTCACGGTTGGCCGAGTCAGGTCACTTCGGTTTGCATTATTTATTTATTTATTTTTTGTATTGCTTAGCTGGATCTGTATTGAATTAAATTTCGTGGTGGTGCTAGAAATATATTGAAAAAGAAAGTCATACCCTGTGATAAGGTGTCCACGATTTATATTTCACTTAGGATACAAGAAAACTGTTTTTATTCATTTTTGTAAGGATAAATTAGCCTACGTCAAGGATTTCCAAAGGCACCAGCAGCCAGTTAACTATAAAGAAATATTCCTCGATTTTATTCTCGCCTTTACGGTACGTTTTAAGTTAGGTTAGTTGGAGCATTTCGGCCAGACGGGGTGATAGATAAAAGTGATTCTCCATGAAGTTGTTTACGAGCCATGCCAGTATTTATGTAAGCGTCCAAAATCCAATACATTTTTCATAGACAGGAGTAATATGAGTGATGCAAATATTTTCTGTATGATACGGTGGAAGACACAAGTTTGCCTAATATTTCACATTCCCTTCCCGTCACTTTCCTCTTCTGACTAATATTCCTAAGTTGAAAGAATCTTGGTGTGATTCGTTACTCTAATGTTTTCTTGTACTTTTCGTTTTCTTCAGCCAGGCAACATTCCTACGTGGGAGAGGCTTGATAAGTTTTTCTGCTCATTGACACTTCTCATTATATGTTCTCTTTGGTCAGGTTAGGTTAGAGTTTGATAGATAAGGTTGGGTTAGGTTAGGTTCAGGTTAGGCTGGTTTTAGTTTAGGTTTGGTTAGGCAACGTTAGCTTAAATATCAGAGCAGACTCAGGTGAAGATAAGTTTGGTTAGTTAAAGGTACAGTAGATCTGGTTAGGTTAGGTTGAGTGGAAGTTCAATGGCCTTTTCTGGTAATAATAATAGTCGTTGCTTCTAGACTCCACCTGCACTGCCGAGCGTGGGGTATGTCAGGTGGTTAATAATGCAGACTTCCACCACACCGTTGTATGTTATTACCTCCGCTTTCAGTAACACACCTGTGACATAGACCACATGTCAGGCAGGGCAACGTATACAGTCTCTCTCTCTCTCTCTCTCTCTCTCTCTCTCTCTCTCTCTCTCTCATTACACACATGCATAACTGTAAATATCTATGCAAACTACCTATCGCCAACCTGTCTATATCTACCTACTTACCAATCTATATAGCTATATATTTATCTACTTACTGTATCAATATAGGTGTAATAACTTTTGAGAGGCTGAACCTCCCTATTTTAGCCACTCTCAGTTCAAACGAATTTACTCTTATTTACTGGCCAATATATACAGAAATGACTCAGCTCTAGAACGGAGTTGGGTTTAATGAACTCGGTTTCTAGATGACGACGGATGAACTCAGGCGTGCCTTGCTGGAACACTTGAGGTCAACAGAGCTATGTAAAATCTGAATTCTCTTTTCCACTGCTTTCCACACAATCACTGTGGGCCTGTGAAATAGCAGCGGTTCCGACTCGTCGGAGATGCCACTTGCTATGTTAACAATTTACTGATTTTAAAATACGGTTTATCACTGCATGAAATTAACAACATAATCACAGCTACATGAGCGTCCATTAATTTTATGTGAAAACTACTACCAGGATCGATATTAATGCTACTGGAACTCTTCCTTTTATTTTTTACCGGAAATTACCTAGCCTACAGACGCTAACTTGTGCATTTTAAAGCATGGCTTATCACCACCCTACACTTTTATAAATATTTTATGCCATTTTATACAAATTATTTACATTATATTTACAACATAATTTTCAGTGACGTCAGACACTGTCGCTCTTTATTTAAGGGCACTTGTAAAGGACCATTAACCAACAAAGGTGTTAGTTTTAGGGCTTCAAAAGCGCTAAGAACCACCATTTGGCGGTTAAATCCTCTGCTTCTGACTTATGACAATTAAATCTAAGAAGTCCACATTTACCGCTCACATGCAGGTCCTCTCAGTAGGGTAGAAATTATTTTTCTTCAGACTGGGCTTGGGCAAAAATTGAATACGTTGTCATGTAATGGGACTCTTAGTGAGATCTCTTCACAAGTTCTGATAACCTTGTGCCGCAGCATATCTCGGTTGGATCGCTATAGGACGTTGTTAGTCTCTAATATCCCCACCTCCAGGAATACCTGACAACCATAAGCGTACTAACTGGTCTATGGTTTTTACGCTAACTTGTCTCATAGATACCATATTTACAATTCTACTTACTCTTTCAGAGTCAGGATGAAATGAAATCAATTTAGCTAAGGGCCTTTGGGATGTGGGTTTATCAGTTTTTACGAAGACCACATTTCCTACCTTCAACAAGGACCTACTGCTAACTGCTTCAGCATCGCAATATTTTTCTCCAAGACTGTATAAAAAGTCTGTACTCCAGTGCCCATTCCAAGCCTCCGAAACATTATTCAAGTGCTGATACCCCTTTCTTAGATGCTCTCCTAGGTTATTTTCTTCTAACTAGAATCATCGACGTCTTCCTTCATATCAACATAAGGAACAGGAAACAGATTCTGCCCTACAGAAAATGTGCTGGTGTCAAAACTTCTAACGATACCATAATAACAAAGTACGTCAACGGCCTCTTGTTGGCTCTTGCTTTAAAAATTCTCAGCTACCATTGTTCTCAAATGATCTCGAGTGACCTTAGTGCTATGTAAGATCTGCCTTAATCATTTCTTGATATTACCTGCCATGTGCTCAGTGAACCTGATCTACTGGGCTGTAGGAATTATGACCTGCCATGTACCACAGTGAATTCCCATGGCAAATTTAAATTTTGGGTGATGCACCTGCAAAGTTAGCACTGTTGTCACTTAACTTACTAGGATCTTCCAAACATGTTCAATAAGGTTTATGAATTTAACTCTTCTGTCATTTCCAAATGTAGTGCCCTTGTGTATGTACGTGTGACCAAGCATATATACACATTATGGGGAGTTTCCTTATCCGTAACACTTACTGCACTGATAAAGTCGACTACAGTTACAGCAAAGGGTTTGTCTAAATATATCCTATCCTTTGGTAATGAAGGCAGTCCCGGATAGATATCAATTGTTGTTCGTACCTTCTACATATCGCACACTCCATGTGTACCTGTTCACAACCTGTACACCCCTAGGAATCCAATATCTTTCACGGTTTTGGGCCAATGTTCGCGGCATTCCTTCTGAAGAGTCAGTTCATCTCCTTGTACTGATAAGTTTGTATCAGCCTTTACAGTTCCACCCTAGCAATGGATAAGACCTTTTCTGTCTTAAAATATTCATTTTATAAATCCTTTATCAGTTTCCTACTGGTCTGAGTGCCTGGGTGCAGTAAGTAAAGAATTTCTCTATAATGCTTCCTTGACACCTTCTTACCCCAATATTCCATTAGTTCCATTTCCAATAATTCCACTTTCTTCTTCACAAATCCAATAATAATTCTGGTAGTATCGAGAGGCTTCCTCAGTTAAAGGAATCTAATCTGTTATATCTGGCTTAGGTATGACAACTGGATCCAGGTTTACTATGTTGTAAGCTTTACTATATTATTTTTGTCCGGGCCAGTTATCAGTTAATAACCATTCAGGCCCATCAAACCACAATCCATCCTTGGATAGCATTTTGATATTAGAGCCTCTTGAAAGATCACCTGGCCTATTCTTTGAAGAAAGAAGCATGAAGTTATAGGTGAATGACATTTCCTTTATGGTTTATTTCAGAAAAAAATGAGTATTACTATCCTCCTTACCTATCAATAAAGACGTTCCCCACTGTGAGCCCATACGAACACATCAACAAAAAATGTTTATGATGTAACTAAGTATCTGGCCAGGTTAAGTCCTATTTCAACAGAAGCTAATTCCATTTGTGGATGAGTTCTTTGTTTAAATAGTGAAACTCTGGCATTGGACACGGCAAGACTACTTTGATCTTAAAACACACACTAGGCAACCTCTCCATATGCCTTTTGAGAAGCATCATGAAATATAAATTATGCAAGTTTGGCTGTTTATCTTTCGCAATATGCCTGGGAACGCATATCCTTGTGGAGTTTTGATATCCTTCCATGATCTGTCTCCAATATTCTTCATACCCGTCATACAGGGTTGTGTTCCAGTCAAATTTCTCACATCAGGCTTCCTTGAGCCAAATATTTTCCCGTAATAGTTACAGGACCCATAACAAGACTTATTTCGGACATTCAGCATTCTGAAAATGGTACTTTAATGAGTTCTATAATAAGAAAAAACAAGCACGGAGCCAAAAGGCACCGATCTAAAATGAGAAGTTTTCAAGGGACTATCAGGGTTTGACGGATTTTGAGGTCAGATGTATTATGTATATTTCCTGTCCACTTCTCTTCATCCAGTTACGAGAAAAGCCTTATTTATCTGTGTGAGATAATTCACTTCTCTGAGTTTTAGTAAAACGTTCCCCAATTTCTCTGTGAGTGTTGGTCCACAATATAAACAGTCATTAAGACTAGCTTCACCTCTGATCACATTGCTAATACAATGAAAATGTATTCTTTTAGTATTTGTCGCTGAATCTTTATTGACTGTATGTTGTGGCAAATAGTGTCCATCCTTATGAGTAACCGGATACCCAACCTCTTTTACGAATTTATTTTTCAGCTGGTCCTTCATAATGGCATAAGTTGTTGGGTGATCAAGTTTATGTCTCAGCCTTCTTAACAGGGATTTTAACGGAGCCTTACCTGCATGATAAACTGCAGGTTTTTAGGGCTATTTATTTCCAACGTACACCAACCCAATATTGTCCATCTTTGTAATCCAATGATTTAGTATACAAGGCCATAGTTATCTAACTGTCAGGAGTTGGTTCTTCAGGATATATTCCAAAACTATTAAAGTCCCTCAGTTTATGTGATGGTTAAGTGTTCTCACTTAGCAGATTGCTTATTTGAGTAGAATCCAACTCGGTTCCAAGGCTGGCTACAAAGAAGGACTAAGTTGGGATAAAGAATAATGGATCTTTAGGGAATGGTAATGTTAATGGTCCCAAAATGATATCCCCTGGGCTTTTAAACATATGAAAAATTCTTCTTCTGCAAGTCTTATGAAGGAATCTTCTGCAGTATTCTCATTCTATTATCAGTTTTATGGGATCCATTGTATCAAAATGAATTTCTGGCTAACAGTCTTACAGGGTCTGCAAGTGATCTGAAGTTTCCCTCATTCCTTTTATATATATTCAAAAAAGGGTGGATGCAGAATGTATGTGGGTGTCATTAATCACCTTAACTTCTGCAGTCAATATAACTACTGTCATATTGACACTTACACTTTAAACTTCATCAACACTTGTCCTTGGACACAGAGTACTATGATGTCTATCTATTCTACACATGAAGCAAATGTTCATTTTAGCGTTACAATCTGTAGATTTGTGTGTTGGGCTTCAACAAATCATATACGTGTAATATCCTTTAATTTTGTCATTCTTGAGATTAAGTCAGGACAGTCTTTGAGAAATGCAGTAAAATGTTCACCAAGGGAAAAAAAAAAGTTATTACTGGTGTTTACCATGGACTCGTTTCCATTCTTAGTTCCAAGAGATACCCCATTCCCTACTTTAACAAAAGTCTCATCTGTTTTTACAAAACTAATGAAGGTCCTTATTTCTTCTTTGATATCCCCAACAAATACTGATTTTGATTTCACTGCTGTTTGGTTATTTGTTTCCCTTTACTTCAGCTTCTGGTTTTCTCTCAGCATTCTTGTGTCTTGCAAGTGTTGCAAAGTTGCATTATGATCTCCCTTTGTTAGGCTCCAAGGTGGATGGAGGGGTGATAGAACGGTCTTTCATTGACATATATGGCATCATCAAATGATAATTCTGTTTGCAACTCTGCATTTGTCCCTGGCTTTTCAGATTCAACATTTCTTATTGACAACCTGGAGCCATTCCAAACCCCTGGGGAGTGTTCTTTGTTCCCGCATCCAACTGGGGCTGGGAGGCATTTACATTGGATTGGTGTGGCTTTGAGGTCAGGTTCAGAAGGAACAGCGCCTGCTTCATATGTGAATCATCTAGTGTTGAAATCCTCTGTTGGTGGGTCGGTGTCAGAATTTGGCATTTTTGATCTTCACAGTGCCATTGTAGCCGTGAACATAAAATCTCCAGCCCAGGAGATGGAAGCATCCTTGTTGAGATGTCCACCCCACAGGAGAGTTTCTGTCCACAGGCTATGACCTCTGTATCTGGTAACGACATTTCTTGTATTCCTCATGCTACCTATAACTGGGATAATAGTGTCATTTTTCCCGTGAACTCCTCTGATACTTTGGGGCATAGCTGCTGGAGGAACTGTGACCTGGTGTGGTGACTGTTGAGGGCCTGGAGAAGAGGACAGATGATATTCTGACCCCAGCCCCAACCTTGTTCCTGACATTTGACAAGTTAATTTTCCCTGCTTCATCGAAACTTGCTTGCTTGTCACTTTCTGTGCAGTCATACGTTCCTACCCCAAGTGGTGTTTCCACTGTCAGGGGTAAAGACATGTTTGCTACTTTTGCTGCTGTGCAGATATTGGCCTTCGTAGAGTCTGTCTTCTTAAATGATATCACTACAGAGAAGCCCAAGCTGCACCTTCTCAACGCTCTCTTTGCTACTGCCTGGGGGAGATTTTATTGATTTGTACCCGTAAGAAGATTTTGTTTCCTGAGGCAAAGAGGAGGGCCCAGTCTCCCTTCTTCCAGCCGGGGTTTATTCCTGTCCTTTCTGGTGCTTTTATGCACTGAACTGTGTCTTGGAAGCTTCCTCGATCTATTCCATTGCCCATTACTTCATCTTATCTGTAGGATGCTGTTCCGAAGGGTTCTACTGCTTGTGTCATTGTTCTACCACCCTCTTCTCCGACTGTATCTGCCCTATTTCGGTGGCAGAGGGTTTGCACACTTCTGTGGTGGTGGCGGACGCCAATTGTGATGTGTTTCCTTGCCCTGCTTTGTCCAACCTCACCAAGGTTCCATCTGTACTGTACCTGACAATCATCACTGATTCTTCTGACTCCTCTGAGACTGAAGACCATTAACCTAGAGCCTCTGTTGTAGAATCTTGCGTGGGCTTCTCTGCTGTTCCTCTTGTCCTAAAGTCTACGGAGTTTATCCAGGTGCAATTTGAAGTTGGTGTTTCGCTGGTGGTTCTGCCGCACATTTCCCTTCTGTATTTCGGTTCAGCATCACCTCCCTTAGCCAGGCAGCTCTAGTAGGATAGGTTAACGCTAGGCTAGGTTAGGTAAGGTTAGGTTAGGTTACGTTTGGTTAGGCTAATATCGGTAATTTTGCCTGGGAAACACATTGAGCATATTTCCGAGAAAAACCTATGGTTAGTTTTGAAACGACGAAGAGATCGTCAATCCTGGCAGACGTTCCTGTTGGTGGTGCTGAACGGTAATCTATCTATCTATCTGTATACCTAGGCTGCTTTCCCCAAGGAAAGGGAGGTAGCCGAGACAGGACAACACACTCCCCATTTACTCATCCATTCAAACACATTCATTCGCATCTTAGCCCCGTACCCTGAGCGGTAATACAGAAGGGAAATATGCTGTCCGGCCCCCACTGGGATATGGTCTTGTGCGGATCACTGGAGCTTCATTTCTGCTGCATAGGATATCATCCTCAAAAGGTTCTGGTCCTATGGAGTCTGCCTCTGCTTCTGAGGCTTCTGGTGGTAACATTGGCTGCCCCACTTCACTTAATACAGCCTGCAAGCAGCCTTCCAAGCAACCTGTCCCTCCGGCTCAGAGGAGAAATTTTGTAAAATTTTCTTTCTCCTCGTCCTCACATTTGCCTTCGGATGACCGGCACAATGTGCAGATTAATGGTGCTGGACGGTCTCTTTCTAAGGGCCCTCTCAGCATCAGTCCAAACCTGCTCGCTTGTCAGGGGCTGTGCATTCCCACACCTTATGCTGATCCTCTCTCTTCTATGGGTTCCATCGTTCAGTGGAACTGTCAGGGACTATGTACCAGCTGACAGGAAGTGCGTCATCTTGTTGCACAGTTTCTGCTATAAGCATGTGTATCCATGAAACAACGGTTGGTGATTCCTTCCGGCCCTTTTGGTTACCATGCCTTTTATTCTGATCCTGTTCCAGGCGAGGGTCGTCAAGGAGTTACTACTATGTTCCTTTGCTGTTATATTCCACTCACTCATCTGGACCATTCCACTCACCTGCAGGCTGTTGCTGTTCAGGCTTTTCTACGTCGTTGATGCAGTTTGTAGTTTTTATCTTCCTCTTAGTACAATTGTCGAAAGGGTAATTCTGGGACACTATCTTCATAGCCTTCCTTCCCCATTTCTTTCAATGGGCGATTTACATGGTCGTCACTCACTGTGGTGTGACAGTAAGGTTACTTCTCATGGTGGGGGATGGGAAGTTGAACGTTTTGAATTTCAGTGAGATGTATTTCCATAACCCAACTGGAACTTTTACTGCTATTGCTTTGCCAGTATGCTTGGATGATTCTGTTCTAGATTTTAATTGGGACATGTTGCCAGATCTGTATGTCAATGACCATTTTCCATTACTTTTAACTGCTGCTGAGAGTGGACATCAAAATTGTCTTCCTAAATGGTGCCTGGATAGGGCAGACTGGCCATATTTCATGGAATTAAGTTCCATTGACTGTTCTGTGAATTATTTTGGCTGTGTTAATAAGGCGGTGTCTTATTTTGCTGATGTGTTGCACTTGACAGCCCTGTTATCTATTCTAAGGACGAAAGATTAGTTTCCTAAGTATCCGGTTCCTTGGTGGACCCCTGAATGCAGTTCTGAAGTGAGAGCCAAAAGTGTGGCCTTCTCACTGATACGTTGCCACTCTGGGGATCCTCAGTATTTGGTGGCGTTTCAGAGAGCACGAGCTCATGTGCGCCACGTTTCAAAGGAGGCCAGACGTTCATCCTGGAAGGGTGGTTTCTTCCATCAACTAGAGAATTTCTCACACTAGGATGTTGAGCCGGGTATGAAAAATTTCTGGAAAACTTGACACTCCCTCCCCTCCAGTTTTATTTTCAGCGAGTGAGAATGTGGCCGATTCTTTTGCTGTTGAAGAGTTGCTTGTCGATTATTTTACTAGAGGGTCACAGAAGGATGCACGTTCGCATTCAGTGTGCCACTGTCAGTGCTCGGTCACGTGGTCTGAGTGTTGGTTCTTCTAAGAGTGAGCATTATAACGTCCCCTTCTCTGTTTCTGAACTTCAGGCAGCTCTGTCGCGGTGCCATGATTGCTCTCTTGGCTGTGATGATATTCCTTATGCCTTTTACCTCACCAGTCTGATGAGTCCCATTCGCTTTTGCCGTCATTGTTTAATAAGATCTGGTTACTGGTGAGTTCGGATTTGTTAGGGTGTTGCTGTAGTTATCCTCATTCCCAAGCCAGGTGAAGATATCTACATATATATTATTGGCCATTTCCCTGACTTCTTGTATGTGTAAGATCTTGGAAAAGATGGTGAATGGTCGGCGTGTGTGTGTGTGTGTGTGTGTGTGTGTGTGTGTGTGTGTGTGTGTGTGTGTGAGTGTCTGTTTTGAGAGGTTACTTCTTATCCCCTGTCCAGTATGGGTTTCATAAAATGCGGTCTACCTCTGATGCCTTACTGTCCTTGAAATCTTCTGTCAGTGAGGCTTTCTCTACTAACTAACGCAAGATTACAGTCTTCTTTGATCTGGAGAAGGCATATGTCACTGTCTGGGATCAAATAATTTTACTATCTCTTCATTTGTTTGGTCTTCATGTGTGCTTGCCTATTTTTATTCAGCATTTTTTATCTAGAAGTTTTTAAGATTCCGAGTGGGGGTGCGCTTTCTAATGTCCAGCACTTCAAGATGGGGTGCAGCAAGGGAGTGTCCTTTGTGTTACTCTTTTTGCTGTGCCCATGTACAGTGTAATCAGTGTACTTGTACTCCCAGATGGTGTACATGGATTATTATGTGTCGATTTCCTTTTGATTTCCGTCACTGCATCTCGGATCTGGAGTCTTTTGTGGGTTTTGGCTCATACCTTCTGGGAATTCTGCCCGTCAAACTCAACTTGTCTTGCATAGATCCCCTACTCTTTCTAAACCTGGATGTGGGTGTGAGATCTACTCCTCAGCAAAAGATGCCCATCTGTGGATGTTAGATTCGGTGCATCATGCTGCTGTCGTCTGGCAAGTGGGGCATTAAGGTGATCCCCGATTTCTAGTTTGTTGGTGGATGTCGATGCCCTCCCTTTGGATTTACGATACCAGTCATTGATGATGAAGTGTTGGTATCATCTTCACAGCCTGCCGGACTCAGTTCTTTGTACCGTGATCTCCCATGATGACCAATCTTTTGTATATATCACTGGTCTTATCTTCCCAAAGCCTTTTGGTTACTGGCTCTGGTCAGTTAAGTCAGCCGTCTCTGTTCCTTGGCCGTCAGTTTGGCTGCATTGGATCGCAAGAGTGGGTCTTGGCTTCTGCCCTGTGACATTATGTAGGTCCGTTGTTGGTAAAACGAGCTCATCTCCTTCTTAGGTGTCCCTCTCTCCCTTTATAGACCATGCCTCTACCCATCAGGGCTCTGTCCTTGTTTATACTGATGGATCAAAGACTGATACTGGAGTAGGCTTTGGTGTTCCCTTCCTTCAGTCAGGGCTGTTGCCTTACTGGTATGGCTTTAGTTTTAACGGAGGAAGTTACTACGATTTTATTTGCTCTCTGATCATGTTTACTCTCCCCAGTCTGATTGTGTGATTTTTAATGACTCCTGCCATACTGTTTCTGCATTGGAGTCTTTGAATTCTTCTGATCCCCGGGTATTTTCAGTTTTAACCTCTTGACTGAGATATTCCCTTTAAAAGGTGCGATCGACAGGCTGCGACAGTCCGTTTAAAATCCACGAATCGATTTCAAAAGTTGCACCCCGTATTTTGGCGTGAGTACTTTGTGTATTCATCCGCCCACACTTGGGGTTGCCAGGTCGTCCTTTCAGCATCCTCCACATCACATCAGGCATAATGGAACCATGTGAACCCAATTTGCTTCAGAAAGTCATGGCGTCTACAGGTGATTCGTTTCGTTCGCCCAAGCCCTCAACTTCGCTTGGTGTTACTAAGAAAACAGGTGTTAGAGGTTGCATTCCACAGAAAAGGAAGTATGCACCTACTGGTAACAGCGATTCTAGTGATTCTTGTGTAGAATATACAGTAAAACCTCTGAAAAGACAAGCCAGCACACCACGCTCCAAGCAGCGCCAACCCACCTGTGTTACACCGCCGTAACTTTCACATACTCGTCCACTTCTAGCCCCTCTGGAAAAGTGTTTGAACAAATGTTAATAAGTGATAGAGTGTACTGTAAGTGACTAAAATATAAGGAAAATGAAAGTGGTGTATGCTAAATAAATATCTTTCGTTGAGTTTAGCGTCATTTACTATTTCTGAGTAGTTTTTCACGGTTTAGTAGCCTATCACACCAATGTAAACAAGTGATAGAGAGTAGGTGTAAGTGTGACTAAAATATATGGAAAGTGAATGTGTCTGGTGTATGCTATGTAAATATCTTTCGTTGAGATAGCGTCATTTACTATTACTGAGTAGTTTTCCACGGTTCAGTATCACACTATTTTATTTTATAATGTTTAGGTGGTGGCGACCATCATCCACTCACTTGATGTAGTGCTGCCTACTTCTTCCTTAGCCTTTATCATTCTTTTTCTGTGCCTGCCCTCCTCTCTTCCTATTTCTCCCATCTTTCCTGTCATTCTTATTGCTTTTCTTTCCTTTAAAGGTGGCTTTACAATGAGTGACAAACCAAATGGTTTCCTGTAAACCAAGAAACCATTTACAACGCTGGGTGGTAACCATTACCAAACCATACGTGTTCCCTACGTGTCAACAAGTGGGATGGTGGAGGGTTAGTGTTCCTCCCTGTAAAACATATAACTCAAAGTCAAATGGCCACCCCTTACAGGATTGTGGCGTCTGGCAATAGATAGATAGATAGATAGTAAAATAATGACTTTGAAGTGCTAAGCGAACCATTTAAGATAATGCAAGAAAGTGATGCATTTAGAGGTGCTTGGTCAGGAAACGAATTGTGGTGAGTGGCGGTGAGGGTGGTTGTGTGTGACAGAGCTACGGCAACGCGAAAAAACACCGAGAATGGCGTTGCATTCACCTCTCTCTACAGCATTGTAGGAGCACCTAAACATTCACTGATATGCTCACAGGTAAGAAGAAAAGTTTCGCTTTCTTGTGCATTTGTATTTTTTTAAGTCTTATATACAGTATTGATACAAGAATTATTGCATAAAAATGGGTAACTTTGGTGTGGATTGCCGCAACAGGGGTATCGCTCTCGTCACTTTAACCACAGTTAGGGGGTTAAAGAGGCTTTTCCTCCTTTGGTCATCCTGGCCATCGTGTGGGGTTTTGTTGGGTTGCTGCCCGTGTGGGAATGTGCTTGATGATTTGTTGGCTAAAGCAGCATCGGGTCCTCTTCTGCTACTGTGGGATATCACTTTCCTCTGCATCGGCTGCCTGCATATGATTTTTACGCTTTTATTCCTGGACAGATTCGGCGTTGGCAAGATCCCTAGTATGCTGTGGGGGCTAACAAGTGGCTATGTGGGTCTCTTCACTTACAGAGGCTTGTCTCGCCAGTGGGATATGGGTTTTGTTACTTGCAAATTGATCACACCCGGTTGTCATCGTTTTTTAATTGAGGGTGCAACTCCTTCTTTCAGTGAGTATTGCATCGTCTCTCTGACTGTTTGGCACTTGCTGATGGAGTACCTCAGTCTTGGGGATTTTCTCAGTTAGTACCTCTCTGAGCACAAGGCGAGTGTTGGTTCGTATCGTCGTTCGTCGGTGCTTGGGAAGGTTGCCTGTTGTATGGGAGGGGAAATTCAGCTTTGTGAAAGCAGCTGGACTTTTTTTTTTTTTTTAATACGAGGAAGAAGTAACCAAAGGCCATGAGCCCGCAGTAACAGTTCCCTCCAAGAGAAAAACAAAATACAAGAGAGAGCCAAATTCAAGATCCATTAATTTCGAGATGCCTGGACACACTGCATTTGAAAGACTGGAGATCATAGGCAGCAGGAAATACAGAGGGAGACAGTTCCAGAGTTGACCTGTTGCATAAATGAAAGACTGGGAGTAACGGTTAACTTTTACATTAGAGGAGCTGGACAGAAAAGGGATGAGAGTTTGCTGCTAGACGTGTGCTACGCACCCATCGTAGAGGTGGAGGAATGCATGCAGACATTTCAGAGGAACAGTGACCATTAAAGTAGCGATAGAAAAGAGATAAAGATGCAACAATGCGGTGAAGAGACAGAGGTTGAAGGAAGTCAGTAAGAGAAAGGAGAGTTATTGAGACGAAAAGGATTTGACTCCACCCTATCGAGAAGAGCTGTATGTGGGGAGCCTTCCCACACATGAGAGTTGTACTCCACACAGGGGCGGATAAAACCCCTGTATAGAGTCAACAATTGTGCAGGGGTAAAGAAAGAACGGAGTCGGCTTAGCACACCCAATCTCCTGGAAGCAGATTTTACAAGAGCTGTAATATGATCTTTCAAAGGATGATGCAGGATTAAGCTGAATATTATTAAACATTAGTGGGTATACCTGTGGAAGATTTTGACTGGTTGATAGGTGTAAGAACTGAGTTTTTGATGCATTAAAAACAACAAGATTGTTTTTACCCCAGCCAGAGATACGAGCCAAGTCAGACATTAAATGTGACATAGCCTCATCCCTTGTTTGTTGAAGTAACTGCTGAAATGGGCGTTGCGGGAATTGAATGGAAAGGTGAAGGGTGGAGTCATCAGTGTATGGGTGGATAGGGTTAGATGTAGAGCTTAGAAGGTCATTGATGAATAAAAGGAAGAGAGTTGGTGATAGGACAGAGCCCTGAGGAACACCATTGTTGATAGATCTAGGAGAAGAACGATGGCCGTCTACAACAGAGGTCATAGAACGACCTGAAAGGAAGCTAGAGATGAAGGCACAGATAGAAGGATAGAAACCGTAAGAGGGCAGTTTGGGAATTAAATATTTATGCCAGACTCGATCGAAAGCCTTTGAGATGTCAAGTGCAATGGCAAAGCTTTCGCCAAAGTTCCGAAAGGAGGATGACCAGGAGTCTGAAAGGTAGGTGAGAAGATTGCCAGTGGAGCGTCCCTGATGGAACCCGTACTGACGATCAGAAAGAAGGTTGTGATAGGAAAGATGCCTTAAAATTTTTCTATTGAGAATTGACTAGAAAACTTTTGAAATACAGGACGTTAAAGCAATTGGACGATAGTTGGAGGGTTGGGAGTGATCACCCTTCTTTGGGACTGGCTGAATGAAAGCAAACTTCCAGCAAGAAGGAAAGGTACAAGTTGACAGACAAAGGAGAAAGAGTTTGTCTAGGCAAGATGTAAGTACAGAAGCACAGTTCATGAGAACAACAGGAGGGACTCCATCAGGCCCATATGCCTTGTTAGTACTGAGGCCAGTGATGGCAGAAAATACATCAGCTGAAGAAATTTTAATGTCAGCCATGAGGAAGTCAGAGGCGGGAAGTGATGGAGGAACAGCATCGGAATCGTCTAAGGTGGAATTGGAGGAGAAAGTCTGTGCGAAGAGATCTGCTTTATCAGTAGAAGAAATAGCTACAGAACCATCAGAGTAGAAAAGAGGAGGGAAGGATGATGAGGTAAAGTTGTTAGAAAGGTTTTTGGCAAGGTGCCAGAAGGAGCGGAAAGAATTCGAGTTGGAGAGTTGAGAGCATTTAGTATGGATGAAATTATTTTTAGCAGAGCGAAGAACAGACTTAGCACGATTCCAGGCAGAAACGTAAAGATGATGTGATTCAGGGATGGGTTGGCTTCGGTACCTTTTGTAGGCCCTCTCCTTGTTGCAGACAGCATTAGAACAAGCGTGATTAAACCAAGGCTTTCTTGCTTTAGTCAAAGGATATGAGAAAGGAATGTATGCTTCCATGCCCGTAAGAATAACCTTCGTAATGCGCAAGGCACACTCAGATGGCTCCCGGCCATGGAAGCAATAATCATTCCAGGGAAAATCAAAGAAGCACTGCCTGAGGGCCTCCGAATCCGCGGCTCCAAAATGCCACAGACGACGTTTCTTTGAAGGGTCCACAGGCCGTACTGGAGTGATAGGGCAGGTTAAGGTGATAAGGCTGTGATTGGAGGAGCCCAACGGAGAGAAAAGACTAACAGTGTAAGCAGAAGGATTGATTGTAAGGAAGATGTCAAGTATGTTGGAGCTCTCTCCAAGGCGGTCTGAGATACGGATAGGGTGTTGTACAAACTGCTCTAGGTGATTAAGGATAGAAAAGATGCAGGCTTGTTCACCAGGTGGATCAGTGAAAGAACAGGAGAGCCAAATGTGGTGGTGAACATTGAAATCTCCTAGAATGGAGATTTCAGAGAAAGGAGAAATGGATAGAATGTGTTTCATCGTTGAAGTAAGATAGTCGAAGAATTTTTGATAGTCAGTAGAATTAGGGGATAAGTAAACAGTACAGCTATATTTAGTCAGAGAATGACAGGAAAGCCGAAGCCAGAGTGTAGAGAATTCAGAAGACTAGAGTTCAGGAACACGAGAGCAAGATAAGTTGCTGCGTATATATACACAACAGCCACCTTTGGCTTTGAAATGAGTATAAAGTAGGAGGATACAGAAAAGGGTTTGCTGTCAATTGCCTCGGACAGCTGAGTCTCAGTTAGAAAAAGAAGGTGAGGTTTAGAGAAGAAGAGGTGGTGCTCAACATAGCCAAATTTAGAGGAAAGGCCGCGAATATTGCAGAAATGAAGAAGGTGAGAGTCAGACAGTGGTTCCAGGCACCTTGAGTCGTCACCGGGAGAGATGCTGTATAAGATTTAGTAATTCGTTTTTTAGTGTTTTTTCTTGGCGTTTTTTGGTATTTTTAGTGTGTTTTTAGTGTTTATGCCTGTACTTCATATTTCTTGCCAGTTTATATTCTTTCTTCTCGTCTTTTGCCTTGATCCCCGGCCTTATATGACCCTGGCAGTTGTGTCGCCAATTTTTGTTTCGTTTATTTTATGTCATTCAATCTCGCACACAATAATTCCTCCAAGTCATAAATCTCCTCCACACATACATTCTGGGTAGCTGTCCCTATTAACACCTTCCTAACAACCACACTCAACTAAAATAGTACAACATGTCTGTGATATTAATTCCCTGAAAGTGCCTTTAGCAACAAAATTATGCAATATTAAAACTTACATCAAGAAAAGAGTCAATAGGTTTGAAACTGTAGTATTTCTGGAAAATCACCATCGTTTTTACAATTTATATTTAGTAAGTATTGGTGAGAACCGGTGTGCATGTGAGTTGCATTCCTGAAAACCCGAACGCATACCGGGAAACAGCATACCGGGACGGCCATAACACTCTTTTATTAGATCTGTGTCGTGAGGTGAAGAACGGTCACTCTTATGCCACCTTCCCCAGCCTTCCCCAAACATAATTTTTCTCCTACTTTAATACACCTTTTTTCCTCCAGAAGCTCTAAATTTAATGAATACCATTTATATTACGAGTTCACTGAGAATATTTAACTTAATTATGGCACACAGACATCACACTGAGCAGCCGAAGGTGATATAAGGCTGTAATCATGTTTCATTCATCCTTAAATCACTGATTCTATTCACCTCAGCGACCAAAGACTACTTCTTAACATTCACATCAAGAGTTCAGTGATGGTAGTAAAATTATAACTGCATACAATCACCCAGCTAACAATTACCATGCGTATCCTTCACACACACACACACACACACAGACACACACACACACACGACACGGGATACAGAACTTCATTTGCCTCCACCCCTGCAATCATCAAAACGAGACGGGTCATTCGTCATTGTGGGACAGGGTGTTAAGAATTGGGTCTTTGTCATACGGTAAATGCGAAAATAGGATATCGCCTGCTAGGTCCCGACTGCACAAGAATGGCAAGGGAAATGAGACAACATAATCTTGTCTGAATAATAATAATCAACCCCACCTCTTTTCCACCCAGGGATGAAGTGAGCTAGGGTTGAAAGAGCAAGAAAATTCCTGATGATGATGATGATGATGATTATTATGATGATGGTGGTGGTAATAATAATAATAATAATAATAATAATAATAATAATAATAATAATAAAGTTGTAGTAGTAGTAGAAGTAGTAGTAGTAATAGTAGCTGTTGTAGTAGTAGTAGTTGTAGTAGTAACTGTAAAACAACACATTAAAACAGTAATCACTACACAGTATCACAAGTAAATAATAAATACGATAATAATAAGTGGCATTACTGAAGGGAAGACCATCTCAAAAGCATGTATAATAACCTACTTCTTTGGATTGTTGTAACAGTTCATTAAGCTGGAATTAGCATAGTCCCAGTCTCCATTAAGTAGGACTCTGCCTCAGACTAATTAGCAGTAAGTTGGAAACCTTCCTACGTATGCTAATTGGTCCGAGCCATAGACATACTTTGTATATCTTGACGTAAGAAAAAACATCTAAAATTATTAAGTTTTAATTTTCATCCATTCAGTGGTTGCTTTAATCAGCATTATTTCGGAGTATTATGCTAAACTTACTTCTCCTTTTGATATGTTGAGTTCAGAGTTATTCAGCATGAGGGCATTGGAATCGGAAATCTTTTAGAAATTAGACCTTTTTTCACTCTGAGGGTAAAGTTATTTGCAATCTTCCCTTAATTAGGCGGTCCAAAGTCCCAGTTAACCTAACTTCACGAGCGTTTGCATTTTATACGTGTCTGTGTATATACTGCATGAATTTCATGGCCAAATGTATAGTTTTGATATAGTACTCTACTCACAGCCCACTTCAAGGTGAAAAACAATAATTTTGGCTGTATACCGGGTACATGTGAACTACCTCAACAACATATTATATGGCAATCATATTGGCATCAATTTTTCCCCGCTGCTTTTCTCCAGACATCGTGCACTAACCTATAATTCCCAAAATTACATACATGAATTTATGGGAAAATTTCACCTTATTCCACGGTCTGTGGCTAGCTGCCCTCATACAACTTTTGACACCACTCCTGCCTAACCACCGACTTATTAGTAGGTAGTATTACATTACACAATATGATATGTACTACAGCAAAAGGACTAAGCAGATGTGAGTGCTGCGCATAATGTGATGAAGAGGTTCAGTGCTTCTGTGAGGCTTACTGGGCGGCCAGACATGCTTACTTTTCCCCAGCGGCACATAACTTTAGTCTTTTTGCTGTTGGTCAATGAATCAGTGCTGGGCCACGTTAATTATAGTTGAGAAATGTAGTGCAATATAACACTGAGAATAAATATGGTATCCTTTGACTCGGTGAGGTAATGTTTTCTTGTCGGCTCTTCCAACTGTCATCAGCTGTTTGTATTTTATGTTATCCCTCACACATGTAAATTAAAGTCTGTAGGTCTTTACTAAAAAAAATATCAATTATCGTTGGGAAATGTAAAGCACACATCATACTGATAATAAATATTCTTTGCGTAGTAGCAGTGCCAGAATGATCATTCTGTCACGTTAAACTAACCGGACAAATGTAGGCTAAACCTACATCAGCATTCCTTCTCAACGGTAGCCTACAGTTGACTTGTGATCTTAACGCTACATTATGATAATTTTGGCATTGTTGTGTACTTATAGTCCCTTACTACACACTCTGACTCAGTGCGAATACGTGTGATCATCTCATGGCTAGTTTCAGCATAGTTTCTGAATAAAAAGTAGGCACCAAAAGAGCTCCATCTTGTTTCTTCTGTAAATACTGTACAGTAAACAGAATGCTTTACCTTTGTGTGGACTTTCGTTAATGCATAATGAGTATCTATGTGACAACTTAAAGTGGGAAGATCGGTTTTTTAGCATGGAGGTTGATACAACTTTGTTTCTGTGCAACTGAAATGTGTCACCTGTAGGCTATTCTGTATTGTAACCAAAACAAAGATGGCCGACCCTACTTGGACCCAGTGTGGCGGCAAAGTTGATCGCTTTGTCCGCAAATTGATCTTTAGTTTCACTTGGTCTAAACATTGCGGATGGCCGGAAGTTTGGCATAATACGTGAACTTTAGAGTTTTTTAGTTGTCTGTTTTACATTCCTGCCATACAGGGATGGATCCAAGGGGGGGGGGGATGAGGGGATGCATTCCCCCCCACCGGCCATGCATCATTGAATAAAGAGGCAATTTCAATATTGAAATATCAGTATGTCGCGTCAAGTCTTTGGTTGAATCAGCGAATCAGACCCCCGCACCGAAAATTCCTGGATCCACCCCTGCTGCCATATTCTTCTGAAAGGAGTGGCCTTGCAGGGGGACCCTGCGCTCTCAGTAAGGCTATAAAAGTACCGATGGTGTATACTGTAAATGAAGTATAGATATTCAACCTCAAATGTGAGAACTGGACAATCCAAACATAAGACAACCTGTCTAATCGTGAGAGCCACAGATTATGATTTTCATTCTTTGCCAAGTCTAAGGCTGACAGATGCCAAGGATGGAACCAAAGTGTCATTAACAGTTATTGGGAGTTAATGCCCTTTCAGTCTGGTTTTTGGAACACGCTATTCACGTATAAGGCTAAAAAAACAAAAACTGCCATTATAACTGCATAGCTGGGTAAAATGTTCCCCGGTGGTCCTCGGTACTCTTATTTCTCGGCCTGTAATTTGTGTGTGTGTGTGTGTGTGTGTGTGTGTGGAGAGAGGGGTGCTATCTTATTAACAATGGACATGTGACAAATGTGAAATGTTCCCAATTCGAGAACTTGGTATGTAAGACGATGATAATGGCAAAAGTTCAAGGATGTCAAGGTTTGGCGTGGCGCTCATTCACAGGTACGACTGGTAAAGTATGAATTGGGTAGTGTTAATACATCCTCCCTCCTCCCCCTCAAAAGACATACCTAGAACACACACACACACACACACACACACACACACACACACACACACACACACAAATACACACACACACACACACACACACACACACACACACACACACACACACACACACACACACAAATACACACACACACACACACACACACACACACACACACACACAAATACACACACACACACACACACACACACACACACACACACACACACACACACACACACACACACACACACACACTAGAAATGAGAACATGTGAAACTATACCGATATTTTTATGCAAGAGTCTCAGTTTTTAATAGCCGTTCATTGGACGCTCGATCACGCTGAAGCGAAAAACATTTATTATAGATCTCGGTGCGCATAGATCGCTACAAAAATCTGCTGATGGTGTCTGTCAGCTCTCACGTAAAACCGCCTAGCCTATGAACTGGGGCATAGGAAAGTATTAAAAAGAAGCTGAATACGTATAAAGAGTCCACTGCCTGATTTATTTATTTATTTTTTCATTTATTGATGGTTTGTCTTCTTCTGCTGAGTAATTTTATAATGACTTTTGTCGTGCATATTTATTTCTATATTTTTCAAATGAGTTTCACTAATTTCTACTTTGTCATTTTTTTTAATTGTTTGTGTTTACTTTTCAAGTGACAGGAATGTCTCCTGAAGACACTGCTTGGCCTAAATCTTGGCATCGTCCAGTCTTAACAATAACATCAGTCAACTTTAACCTTAACATCATTAGTTCTGTCCTTGGTATCCTTCACTCAGATGTTGGTATCCTTCAGTTTTACCAGTAGCATTCTGCTACAGAAAGGAAGAGAGGTGAAAAGATTAGCAAGAGAGAGTGGATGAGGAATTTGGAAGGAATTTGAGTGTCAAGTGGAGGGAATGTACGAAAATGTTCTGGAATGAGGTAAAGAGAGTCAGACAGGGTGGCAATGAAGTTAGTAGGGGGGTGAAAGACAAAATGGTAGATTACTAGTTGAGAAGGGAGAAAAAGTGTGCAGATGGAGAGAACACTTTAATGAATTGTTGAACACAGAGAATGAAAGTAATGCGAGTATAAGTGGCTGGGGAATGGATGGGAGAAGGAGGGAGGTGAGAAGACAGGAAGAAATCAGTATGATGGAAGTTGTGGAAACAATGAAGAAAGCCAAAATGGGGAAAGCCCCAGGAGTTGATGGAGTGTGTGGTAAAATGCTGAAGCATGGGGGAGAGATAGTAGCAGAATGGATGTGGAAGATGTGCAGATTGGCCTGGGAGGAAGGTAGAGTCCCGGAGGATTGGAAGTCGGGTATAAATATTCCCTTGTACAAAGGAAAAGGGGAAAAAGAAGTGTGTGGTAATCATTGGGGGATTTATCTTCTTAGTGTAATAGGAAAAGTATACGCCAGGATACTTATTCACAGAGTTAGGGAAATAACAGAGGAATTAGTTGGAGAAGAACAGGGAAGCTTTAGGAAGGGAAGAGGTTGTGTAGATCAGATATTCATTCTTAGATCTTTAGTGGAAAAGTTTCTAGAGAAAGGAAAGAAGTTGTATGGGGCCTTTATGGATTTGAAGAAAGCATATGACAGGGTGGATGGACAAGGATTGTGGAAAGTATTAAGGATATATGGAGTGGATGGGAAGTTGTTGAAAGCTGTGAAGAGTATGTACAGTATGAGGGTGCTAAGGCTGCAGTGCGTGTGAATAGTGAACTGAGTGAGTTTTTCTATTTGAAGGTTGGGTTGAAACAGAGATGTGTCATGTCTCCATGGTTGTTCAACCTGTTTATGGATGGGGTTATAAAAGAGATACAAGGTAGGGCAGTGGATGTTGGAGTGGCTCTTATGAGAGAGGGCAGTGTTTGGAAACTCCTTATACTGTTGTTTGTAGATAATACTATGTTGTTAAGTGAAGACGAAGGGGAGCTGCAAGGTTTGGTGGATGAGTTTGGGAAAGTGTGTAAGAAACGGAACCAAAAGGTGAATGTAGGGAACAGTAAAGTTATGGTCTTCGAGAAAGGTGAAGTCAGTGAATGTACAGTGAGGTTGGATGATGAGGAAATGGAAAATGTGAGTACGTTTAAGTACTTGGGTAGTGTGATGAGTAAGGATGGAAGTTTGGAGGATGAAGTGCTTGAAAGGGTACAACAAGGTGGAAAGGTTGCTGGTTCCTTGGAGGCAGTGATAAGAAACAGGGAAGTGAGCATGGAAGTGAAAAAGTTACTACATGACAATATTGTGATACCAACTCTGACGTATGGAAATGAAGTATGGACGTTGTTGGAGGGACACAAGTCAAGAGTGAGAGCAGTGGAAATGAGTTATTTAAGAGGAGCCTGTGGAGTCACATGGAGAGACAGACTGACAAATGAGGATTTGAAGAAGCGTTGTGGTGTGGATGTTGATGTGATAGGAAACGTTAGGAGAAACACATTGAGGTGGTTTGGCCATGTATAAAGGATGGAGAGTGAGAGACTGACGAGGAGAGTGTATGTGAGTGAGGTGGAGGGGGAGAGAGGGAGGGGAAGACCAAGGATGAGATGGAGGGATGGAGTGGAGAGGTATATGAGAGAGGATGGGTGTGAATTGGGAGCAGGGCAGGGAAATGGCGGGGGACAGGGTGACGTGGATGCGATTTGTTTGTGGCCACCCCGTATAAGGGATTAAGGCGTCTGGCAATAGATAGATAGACAGATTTTGCCTTTCTAACTTTGGCATCCCATGGCTGTACCGTTGGAATAATTTGATTCCAACTTTGTTTTCCTTTCACTCTAAATTTGGCATCTTTGTCTCTAACGTTGATGTCCATTGACCTAAGCTTGGTATCCTTCGGCTTTAATCATGGCGTCTTTTGACCCTAACCTTGGCATTTTCTTGGTCCTAACCCAGGAGCCATTGGCCCACATACTAGTAGTATTAAGTTCTAGTCTTAGCATCCTTTAATCTTTACGCTTGCATCATTCATTCCTTACCTCATTAACCTGTACTAGCCATAGCACTCTTGACTGTGTGTCGTCTAGTCTTGGTTACCCCCCCGATAGAGGGGAAACAGCCTAGGTATATAGATAGATGGATAGCACTCTTGAGTCCTAAACCCAGTATCTTTCAGCTTTAACCATGTCATTTTGCACTCTAGGTTTGATAGCTTTCAGTCCTATCCTTGGCATCACAGTGAGAGGCATTAATGAGAAATGCATAAAACAAACCTAATGGAATCTAACATCCAATAAAATGACTGTACCTGTTTTACCCATTGGGTCTGGGACCTAAGGTGACTGAAAACAACATCTCCAAATCCTGACATTTGTATCACATTAAGTATTTCCTTAGAATTTAGGTGTACTAAATGAACTAAACAATAATTAGATTAGATATTATTTATTAACTTTTCCCCACTGTGGCATATGGTCCTCCTTTTTTGGGAGGCAGGGGGGCTGAACTTAACCTACCTCCACCTAAGCTTACATTTTGAGATTATATCACATATAAATAGCACTTCTTCCCTGTGCGCAGCAATACTGATGTATGATCTCCGACAAAAGCACTTTGCCCACCTCGTATTATGTATGGTTTAGGACAGGGGTGGATGATTTAGTTTTAGAAATATCGTTTTGCGGAGCGGTATGGGTTCTTAAGCAGTGTACAAATACGAAAACACCAAACCATTAACATCAGAACAACAAACAGAACTACCTATTGCCCATAAGAACAATATTTTCTAATCTGTGAATTGGGGATGTTGTACTTTTACTTCTAATATTGTGTTACAGAAACGGTAGATCTTGATTTTCACCCTATTTAATCTAACTAAAATGCAACAAACTATGCTGCAAGGATTGTTATTCTTCAACACCCTTCAATAGCACCAAAATCATGCAACTGACTAAAACTAATTTTGTAAGAAATAGCTGCTGCTTGGGAAAACGACCGTTACCTGGATTTTTTTAATAGTACACAAGAACGATAATAAAAAATAATAATAAAAAGTAGAGGAAAACAGCCAAAATATTATATATTGTATTGTTCGTGTAATTTATATAAAGTAATAATAACAACTATTACTGCTGCTACTACTACTATTATTACTACTACTACTACTACTACTACTGGTACTAAATAATAATAATAATAATAATAATACAGGAACAGCCAGCTAAAATAATTATAAATACTATAATAATTATATATACTATACAGGTCTACCTCAACACACTACATGTGTTGGTCAAGGACACGCTGACGGTCACCCCTGCCAAGTCCACCACAACATTCACCATCAGCAGTACACACGATCACAGGTACTCCCCTCACATTATGCTGAACAATGTTTGTATGCCACATTTCCTCTTCACTAAGATTCTTGGAGCAATATGACACTGGACTCGCCTTCAGTGACCATGTACAGTACATCAAGGGGTGGTGCACCTCCAAACTTAGTGTACTCAGGGCAATTACAAGGCCAGAAGCTGACCAACTAAAAGAAACGCTCTCATAACTTTAAAAACAGTACATTAGATCAGTGATATGCTTTGCCTCCCCAGCATGTATCGATAAGCCTACACATGGGCTCCCATCCAATCTAATGCTCACCACAACACGAGAGGCACACACTTCTATGCAGCAGCCAGTGCCGATACACAACACCCCTTTCATTACATGGCAGAGAAAACAGCATACCTCGGCACATAAAATGATCACCACAAAATCATTAGCAAACTCTCTGCAAAAACGTCCCACCTCTAAACATTCCAACAAGGACAGTGAAGAAACACCTTCATACACACTTCACACCCACAAAATAATCCCTCAATTAAAACTATACTACAAGCCCTCTTCCTGACATCCGCCAATCGGAGGTGTCCTTAAATGGATATGATCGAGTTCATTTAGCTAAGTTTAAATCAGGACATAATCCTGCACTCCTCAGCTACCAGCGTAGGTTTGGATCGGGTGCAAGCACATACGACATGTAGCCTGCTTTTACAAGAGGCCCACACAACATAACACACATAACTGAGCACTGCACAGCATATGCCACACTGAGACCCAGAGACAATACAACGGTGTAGGGAACACGTGGGACGAACCCATGGAGGCAGTTGCTTACCTACAGTCGACGGGTCTGCTCGTTCAGGCAAACTGGGGTTAAGCAACAGCAACAACCATTTGAAACACAAAATATATAAATAATTAACAGAAAAAGAAACTTTAACTTATCTCTCTCTCTCTCTCTCTCTCTCTCTCTCTCTCTGTCGAGAAAAAAAAAAAAAAAAGTAACCTAACCAAGCCTTGTTGGATATCTCGGCAAAAGTGGTGTCCTCACGTGTGACTCTATGTGATCTCATATACTCCATCCGTCATCCAGTTCTTTTCCTGACCCATCAGGAGCATAGGGATGCTCCTGAGTAGCCTAGCACCCTTTGCTCCTAGCATAGGGTGCTAGGCTACTCAGGCCTGATATTTAAGGCAAGGGTGATCAGCATCACATGAAATAATCCCGAAACATCATTTGAATGCAATCTGTATGGGATCCAATCAGTTGGAGGAAGAGTTGGGCGAAAATTGATTGCACAACTGATTCTCATGATTCTGACAAGCTACCAGAGAATCGGTTCTCAAATATGCAAATCGATTTCCCAGTCCCATACTCATAATGGAGTGCGTGCGTGTTGACGAGCACAACCAGACGTTTGTCATGTGGTGTCTCGAGTCGGTGAGAAAACTGAATCAGTTCAGTGGTGGGGTATGGTAACTTAGTGCAGGTTGGACAATGGATAATGGATTTCGAGCACCAGGTATCAAAGACCACATGGCACTAATTCAGAGCAAAAATGTATGACTAACAATGGAACACAAATGAGGAAGATGAACTTGTCTTGGCGTGGAAGTGGTATTGTTATTGAAGTGGTCTTGGTGTCGAAGTGGTCTTGGTGTCGAAGTGGTCTTGTCATTGAAGTGGTCTTGGTGCCAAAGTGGTCTTGTCATTGAAGTGGTCTTGGTGTCGAAGTGGTCTTGGCATTGAGGTGGTTGTGGCGTTGAAGTGGTCGTGACATTGAAGTGGTTATGGCGTTGAAGTGGTCATGACATTGAAGTGGTCTTGGTGTTGAAGGGGTCATGGCGTTGAAGTGGTCTTGGTGTTGAAGTGGTCTTGGTATTGAAGTGGTGTTAGCACTGAAGTGGTCTTGGCGTTGAAGTGGTCTTGGCATTGAAGTGGTCTTGGCATTGAAGTGATCTTGGTGTTGTAGTGGCCTTGGCATTGAAGTGGTCTTGGTGTTGAAGTGGTCTTGGTGTTGAAGTGGTCGTGGTGTTAAAGTGGTCTTGGCGTTGAAGTGGTCATGGCGTTGAAGTGGACTTGGCATTGAAGTGGTCTTGGTGATGATGTGGCGTTATTGGTCAATTGGTTGAAAGGCTTGGTCTAGGAGGAGAGAAGAGGTTGACATCAATGAGACGTCCTTTATGTAATCATGCCATGAAACCAAATGTCCCACCTGATAGTAGACTGAATTTAAAGGCAGGAAGAAACAACGAAATATCGAGAAAAGATGGTAAGAAAGGAGTGAAGAAGAGAACAGTAAGGAGAGAAAGACTGGAGACAAGAAGGCCTCTCTTAGTCGCCTCTTATGCTAGTTCCGGCTGAACCTCTGCCGGTGAACTGAAGCTGCTGGACTGTGAGTAGCAGTCGGATGTGCCAGAGCCGAGTCGGGAGGTGTAATTATTGTGATTGGCATAATCTTTGTGCCAGCTGTTAAGGAAAGATATATATAATTGGCAAGAAGCATAGTGTATATTACACTGATTGCAAGTTTATGTTTAGCTCGAGACCTATGTTTGTTTTAAAATATATTTTAAAGAAATATATATTTATCAAGGGTACAGCCAGAGGGGGTACTGGGTTTTTAGACCCCCCATTAATAATGCATAGTCACTCAAATGCTTAATAATATAGGCATATAGTCAAAACTTTATTTTTTATTTCTTCTTTTGGTTGTTAACGATTGCTTCCTGGGTTGTTTAAAATTCTATAAATTTTCCTCTTAATCTACCTACTGATATAATGCTCTCAAAACATCCGTATTGCAGGAATAAGGATAACCAGAATTCAACCCTCCTAAACAAATTCCTGGCTGTGCCCCTGATCACAGTTATCGCCGAAACTTTATTTCAAGTACAAATTATGTATGGAAAAGCAACGTACATTAGTTTATTGCATTCTCAGCATACCAGAATAAAATATGAGTTAAGTCTTACCATGGGCCAGGAGTACTTTGCCCCCAGTTAATTTAGTTTACTCTGGGGAATTGATTTTCGTGATTCCACTGTTGCTGCTGATCAGTTCCGTTAATTCCAAGATTATCGATTCTTTTCCACTTCTGGCTGGAGAACATTAGTCCTCTAAACCATCACCAGGCATAGAATGTGGTTTCCTGGATTATATGGAATAATTTGGTATATCATTATGTGTAGTCACTTTAGGACTGAACTACATCAAGTGAGAGCATGGTGAGTGCCCCCATCTGCCACATGTATTCCAAGGGAAAATAAAGCTGAGCTGCGAGAGACTTGTGAAAGAAATGTTGTATTTATTTTACTGAACAAATACATTTGCACAATACATAAATTGTGAAATCCATGAATATACTCTCCTGTATCTTTTCTAAAGATTTCATCTTCACTCTCTCTCTCTCTCTCTCTCTCTCTCTCTCTCTCTTTCCTGTAGCTTGCCGAAATTCCTCCTGTCCCAGTTTTCTTGAAATTTCTGAGTTTCTTCGACTTTCCAACCGCTCCTACAGGATCTAAGGTCGTCCAGTCAACAGTAAATCAGGCCGGATCTCGCAAGGCAACGTTCCGTTTGGATTTTAGAACGAAGTTTGTGGGACACATTTCGTGTAACTGTCAAAATATCCAATATGGGAAGAAAAACCGTGATGCAGTCTTGTTCGGTTGCGGCAACAACAGTAGAAATATATGTCGTTTTCGTATCTTCTCAATAATTGTTTATTCTATTATGATAAATATTTCTCCAGTCTTTAAACTGAACTAAAGTGAATTGTAGTACAAATCACAGGACGTATGAGAATGAAAACGCAAAAGCATTTGCTCAATTTCTCTTGAGTATGCGTTTATATTTCTATGCTAATATTTTGACCTATATAACCATTATTTTATGTATACAGCGCCGAATCTATTTAAAATATATACGACCATCATTGATAATTTTAGCGTCACATATGATGGCGTTACGCGCGTTTAAATTTCAGGTTTTTCCACGCGAACCAGAGGAGACTGAGTGTAAAACTATTACCAGCAAGCCTCTTACCGTCAGACTAGATGAAGTATTATATTCCAGGTAACGCCAGACGACTTTATTCAGTGGAGAGTGTGTCACAGAAGCCTGAAAGTTTTAACTGATAAATCATTTATGAATTAGCCCAGGTTTTACCAGCTCCCGTTTGGCTAGGTTAGCTTAGCTCTTTGCGTTTAAGTGCGGATGAGTAACTCCTCCCCTTGAAGGCATTACATGATATAAGCACCTCGAGTCATCTTTAGAGGGTCAAACCTACTATTTAAAAGCTGTCACTCCAACTGAATTGTTCTAACCACTGAACCACCATGAACCTTGTAAATGATTTTTTTTTTTTTCCATCACTGGGTATAAACTTAACCTTCGGTACGATAACTTATATATTTTCTTTTTGCTACATTTAGACAATTTAATATAGCTATGGGAAACAAAATTGGCTCAGGTGGTGAAGCGATTAATGCCGACTGTATCTATCCACGGCACTACAAATATCCCCCCCCCCCCGAAAAAAAAAAAAAACAGCTGAAAGAAGCAAAATTAACTTGAAAAATATGAGAGTAGATTGTGTTATAACATCTATTCCTGCTGCTTCCCGACGAATTTATTTGATTTAGGGATGACCTCTTACAGTAAAAGTTTATTTACGTGATACCTAACCCTTCCATCTCAAAAAGCCTCTCCTTGTCAAAGTTCAGTTCTCTGGAGGCAACAAAAATAAATAAATAAAAGGCAACACATTTGCCCACGAATGCGTATTGCCCGCCATCACTAAAAACTAGATCAGTAATCCTTTGGCAATGAGAGGTATATCATTGCAACTTCCCCTGAATCGGAAAAAAGTACAGTATTAGGATTTTGCTGTTTACTGCTGCTAATTTAAATATCGCGCTAGCATTCAGAAGTCTGAAGTAAAGGATATTATGTTGGTGAAGGTCAGTGAGTATAATGGGCTTTTGAAGAAATTCTGATAGTTACCTTTTAAACAGGCATTCTCTTTGTTGAGGGTACGATAAAAATGGTGAATAACAGCAAGGTAAAACAAAAAGTTGGAGATTTTTTTTCTTGCAAAATCCTCTGGCAATTGGAGACAAATCATCACAGCTTCGCCAGAATTATGAACAAACAAACCATATCTCTCGGGATACTACTCACAAAGTTTGGATACAATTTGCCTACTTGATTTTGAGATACATTGGTAACAGCCATACATACAGACACACAGACGCAGGAGATTATATATTTCGCCTTCCTAAGTGGGCGATAAAAATACGTCACGACAAACAACCCAGTTTCTTGATTCAGAAAACTTAACCCTTTCAGTCTGATGATGTTGTTTGTATGATTCTAGCTACCTCCAGACAGTTTTATTCAGTGTATAAAAACTCTCATATACTGGAGGAATTCGTTAATGCTAAACATAAGCCACTCAATTCGAGATGTATGTCCTAAGCTGAATAAAATAATTAAGAGTTTGTTAAAACAATACAAAAAATGCATCATCGGACTTGTGTGGCCAGTACTTAAAACAGATGATGTCTCTTTCATGTTTATTTTCCTGCTGCCTCTGGATTGCCTTATTCAGATGCGAAAAAAATGTAATGAACGTATTAATGAAGACTGTTGCTAACTCCTTCAGTTCTACAAATCTCTCCCAAGCTGAACATAATCATCTGGAGGTGGCAAGAGTACAACAAAAAGGGCATTTGTATTGAAGCAGATAACATACAGTACATCGAGAGGTAAAGGGTACATAGTTGAAAACTACATCAATCGTTATATATAGAAAGATGAAACTAGTAAAGCATATGGATGTAAATTTATGTACACTACCACCGGGCCTCGTAAAAATGCAGAAAAAAAAAAAAAACATACAAAGGGATGGAACTGGCCAACCTTTCTACTGCAGTGATGTTTTTTGCTTTGTACTCTTCCAGACGATTTTATCTGACACGGCAAAAATGATTCGCCCAGGCTTTCGTCTTTATTTTTGCTTATTTCATGCAGCTCAGTAGAAAAATAAACCATGCTTCGGCTTCCCATCCTTTTAATGGAATTTATGACTAGTATCATCTGATGTTTATCTCTTGTTACAACTGAGCATTTAAGATGGAGAATGGCAAATTTGGGCCAAGTTCAAGTGAACAGAAAATAGTACAGTACTGGGGTTGATGAAGGATGTGTATTGTCCTTCCAGTTCGAAAAGTCACTCGCAAGGTGAATATCATCATCCAGGGCTTGCATGCAAAAAATAAATAAGAAATGATCACAGTGAAGGAGTTAACCTTTCCATCATCTGGTTTTGTCAGCATTTGCTCCCCCATCAATCACACCAAATCTGAACAATGCAACTGAGCATATTATCGACTGAATATTTGTCAGCATGAACTTACGTGGCATGCAGGAACTGATAATTTCCTGATGTAATGAAGTAGGTTTCTTAAATGATAAATAATTGCATGAAAAATAGGCTTTAAACTCGCTAGGGAATATTAATAAGACTTTCAAAGTGACTACTCCAATGTTTACATAGCGAGCCTTGAGTACCCGAGAACTGTTTGAAGAATGATTGAAGATTATTGATATTCCTCTTGTCCAGTCACTGTATACGATGCAGAAGATGGAGACGAGGGAGAGGAGGAAAGGTGAGATGGCGAAAAGACTGGATGAGGAGGAAGAAGAGGAGGAGGAGGAGTATCCAGGTCCCTCGCTGCTGGTGTCTGGCAATGCATCATGCTGCATGGCGGCAGAGTTCTCCCCTGTCGGTAGAAATGTGATAGCGGTCAGAATATCATGAGTAGGAAGGTGTGCAAATAATTATAGTAGTAGTAATAATAATAATAATAATAATAATATAAGAAGTAGAAGCACGATAGAAAGGGGAAATATATGATACAAGCAGAATAACATAATGTTCCTAGCAGCTGACGAGAAAGACACGTCTCATGAAAAAATAAAGTTCTCTTCTAAATGGAAATAAGGCAAACATCACATATTCAGTGGCAACAGAGAACTGAAATATAGGAGGACACAGAATATCATATGAAGTACCAACATAACCTCATCTCTTGCCTTGTCCTCTGGGAATTCACTCATCCACCCACCTACACAAATTGGTCTGCCTGCCCACTGTACCTACCAACCCTGGCCACCAGTCCCACCTTGCCTGCTTACCTACCCCACTCAGCCCACCCATCCACCTACCCAACTCACTTCACCCACCCATCCACCTACCTAACTCACTTCACCCACCCATCCACCTACCTAACTCACCTCACCCACCCATTCACCTACCTAACTCACTTCACCCACCCATCCACCTACCTAACTCACCTCACCCACCCATTCACCTACCTAACTCACTTCACCCACCCATCCACCTACCCAACTCACCTCACCCACCCATTCACCTACCTAACTCACTTCACCCACCCATCCACCTACCTAACTCACCTCACCCACCCATTCACCTACCTAACTCACTTCACCCACCCAAACTGCACAACTAACAATCCTCCTCATTAGCCCACACCATACACCGTGCCCACCCTGGCCACAGTATCCACCCTTTCTGCCCATGCTGCCTGTACACCCACCAACCAACCCACCTCAACCATTGACCCACCAACACCGCCAAACCAAGCTCCAACAACAGGATATCTTGCAAGCTTACACACACAAACACACACACACACACACACACACACACACACACACACACACACTCGCTGGTGCAGTGGTAACATTCCCGCTTGCCAACTGGTGGACGGGAGTTCGCGCCTCGCTCAGGTTGCGAAAAGTTTCACTGACTAAGTGGGTGGTTACTGTCCCCCTCGAGCAAGAGGACGGGTGTGTGCGTGTGTGAAGGTCACAGCCTTGCCCTTAGATCGGACTATATGAGCTCTCAGCTCCCTTCCGGGAGGGTAAAAGCTGACAATCACGACCATCAAATGATCCTGACCGACCCGGTGAATTACACACACACACACACACACACACACACGCACGCACGCACGCAGTTACCGTTGTGTGGGTTCGCTAGGTAATTTGGAAGTGCTTTATTTGATTTCTAATTTCTGAAAAGCTATGGGTATTTCCGTCGTGTCCATGTTTAATGAAGGTGTTGCTGGGAATAAAATGCAATAAACTACTATATATTGTCATCTATACAGCCATACTATGACTACATGGCATTATCTACAGCAAGATGCATTATACATGACAGACTGAGAGTCAAGCCTAGATTGGTTCAGAACATGTGCACGTGCATGTGTTGCCCCTTGATAATCATGGTGGGCCGCCTGTCCAGAAAGGACCCGGTCCTAATCTCCAGGCCCGACCTGGATGGGCGAGAGATAGTGGTTTCCGATTGTACACGGGGAAGAGTGATGCCCTGGAAAGAAGGAATTAGATAGGCATAAAACTTTTGGACCAGATAATGAAGATAGTGGGGTGAGTTCTGGAAGGTATAATTAGGTAAAGAATGAATATCGATGAGATGCAATGTGAGTTTGTGCCAGAAAAAGGGACCACTGACGCCATATTCATTGTTCGACAGTATCAGGAATAAAAAAAATGAATAGGAAAGAAAAGGGATCTGTACTTTGTTTTTGTTGATATGAGGAAGGCCTTCAACAGAGTCCTCTAGCCCCTACGAGCCGGGATGCGGCATATGCCATGGCAATCCAGTGGACAGGGTCTGCCGGGTGGTGGGTATAGCCGGTTTGTCTTCCCGCCACCATTTGAACAGGCTGCTATTTCATCTCGGTACCAAAGGGTAAGGAGGGACTCCCGTTAGCTTATGCATGCGTGGTTCAGTTTGTCCTGCAACTCGCCCAGGTGTGGAGAGATGTCTTCAGAATCATCCTAGTTCAATTCCGTCCCCCTCCCAGGCGGCCCTCTTGCATCATTTACCTCTGCCAAACTTATGCCGCTGGACACAAAGAAATGGCTCAGCGATGGTGCAATAGGGCGTACTTTGGATGAAACTGTATCCAGATTATCTGACAGCGGTCAAACTTCCTCGGAAAAAGGGGGAAGTTATCACATAGAGAGCGACATGTCACGTGCTCCATCCCCTTCCCACTCTGACACGTCATAAAAGCCCCTCATGGTGCCTCAGAATGTGGGACTGGCCGATGAACGTGACACCTTCACCTCTGAGGAAGAGGTGGACGACCCTGGAGCAGTGAAAAGTGGAGACAGTAGTGAGAGTGACGGGCATGAAGTCCATAAATGCAGCTGCCATATCCCATCATCACATTCGCGACAAGTGTGGCGTTGTCTCTCCCTGCCACTACCCTCATCACTGCAACCAAGCATTTCAAAGGCCATTTCCCCACAACCTGGCTCTTCATATGTGGGGAGAAGGCAAACTATGCTTGCATGTGGTCTGCGTGGCCAGTCAACATCTCCCCAGGGAGTCCCCACTTCAGGTGAGTCATCACCCTCGTCCTCCCCCACATCCGCCTCTCCTTCCCCTCCCATTCTTGCCCATGGCTGTGCCCCTGGCCGTCTCCGTGCCCGCACGCATGGGCATGGGCGTGCACGTGGTGCAAAGAAACATGCAGGTGGGCCAACATCACGCCCAAGATGCCCCGGAGTCGGCAAGCTTGACACTTTTGTGCTGGAGGAGGGTGAAGGATTCCTGCCAGCATTACCTGCCTATGATGCAACAGGGGCAGGAGTACAGATACAACACCTGGAGGCAGGTTCACGAACAATCCTGTCCTTCCTCCAGGCTATCTTTACATCAGCAATAATGCAGTACCTGGTGGACGAAATCAACTTCCACCTGGCCATATCTGTTCGCTGGCTGGAGATATCTATGAGCGAGAGCTCAAAGATGAAGGATTGGCTGCCAGTAGAGGTAGGGGAAATATGTGTGGCTAGCATTGACAATGATAAATGGCCAAGTGAAAAAACATGTGCTCCAGGATTATTGGTCAATGGACGAAATTGTGCGCACACCTGTCTATGGGAAGTATATGGCCCGTGATAGGCACAGTTGCTTAGAAAAATTCGTTCCCTTACCAAGCTGGCCCAGCGAAGTTTTATTCTGGTAGCAATGGATAGTAAACACATGTACGATCATACAAACATAGTACGCACATATACGAACGGACAAACATTTATTTCTTTGGCATTAATTATGTTTATCAGATAACTACGTCTGTAAGGAAAGTCGAACACATATTCTACCCAAGATAAATCCCTGCACAACGTGTAATAGGTTATATCTCTATACTGAATGCAAATTTATATATACTGTCTCCATACTTTTGTAGTCTCAAACCTCCATGTGAACCTGCTACTAAAACCATACCACACGATTCGTTTTTTTCGGGAGTCGGCTCCAAAGAGTCAGGTGAAAATGAATCCACGCATCTGTTAACGGTTGGTGACACAATATTTATTTTCATTTCATTTTTAAAGTAAGGATGTTATCGTTTTGTGTTTGACGTAATATATATTGTGGACATTCCTAATACCAACATGTGTTGCTAAATTTTAGTAGTCTTTATGATTTTGCATGCATAATATAAAAGGATGAAAAAAGATGGTTTACTGCCTGACACTGAACTTGTTGTCACAAATCCATGAAATTGTTGAATGACAGAGTTAACAGTCTTGGCATGGTTATAAATCATTTTTCAACACTGTTTTCTGATAAACATCTGTGTCTTCAATAGTTGGAGCCATCACTGGAGCAACATACTCGTGATTTTTTCCTGAGGCCAGTCAAAATACTATCTTCTTTCCTATGGTGTGAGATTTGAGCTTTCATTTTTTTTCTTTTTTTTTTTTTTTTTTGGTGTCCATTATAGACAATTTGCAATTGTTTGTGGTGGTTATTCTTATAAACCATATCCGAAAAGGCTGGGATTTTCTACGGGACATCTTTTTCTAAACAATGTTGTTAACTTTAAGATGGCAACTTAAAATAAAACTTAATTAATTTATGTGCGTCCCTACTTTGTTCATTATCCAAAACACTTTCATTTATACTGGATAATAATTAGATAACTTTTTTTTAGGGTATTCTATAAAAATGGGATTTTTTATATTTGATGTTTTTAGCAGACCCTCTTGATACTTATTATAAAGCAAATTTCTTATACAGTAAGTGCACGTTTTCTGATTAATACAACGACTACTGACAGCAAAAGAAGTAACATTGTACAGGCCCATCATTTTTCACCTTCCATGAATTACGAAATAACACAGTTCAATTCAGGACAAATGAGATTTTTTTCTAAACATAGTTACCCAGTCACTTAATACTGTAGCATAGTTTCTGTTGTCAGTCGAGCAACTGTATGTTGGCTGTGGATCGTAAATTGTGGGATCTATTAACTAATGGGGCCATGGGAAAATACGCAGCCAGAGGTGTCAGTATTACGGCTAGTGCGTAGAAATGCTACTCTTCTAGGGTAAAATACCCTACACCAGGATAATCAGACCCCCTTCAGGCTACTCTTTAGGGTAATGCACATTGTTGCTTTCTGGGTAATACTAGGCTCATCAAGGTCTCACTGAACCTGCAAATATTTTACAGTATTTCCTTTATTTGTAGGCTACAAGAAGCTATCTCATTCATTCCTAACATGAGAGAAATGGAGAAAAAAAATTACCTGCAGAAACATGATGGTTTCTTATTTTGGGATAGTATGAATTTCTTGAAAATCTTGATTTGTCTATTAGTGTTGATATAAAAGCATGAAACTACACATTTTTTTTCTTTTTATTTACTATAATTGTTCAGTATTGTAACAAGTCAAGCAGCCATTATATATTTCATGGTTTCAGAATATATATATATATATATATATATATATATATATAATGTTGTGTTTTAGGGTAATATTGGGCCTTGCCTAGGGTAAGATAACTTGCTTATGGAAGGCCTGTGCATTGCTTTTCAGCAAGGAGACGTTATTTCCAATTATACCATTCCATACTTTGTATTATACATGCATAGAGGTGAACAGAAGATGGGACGAGACTCACACAGTAAAATATGTTTGGAATCACCTGTGGCAGAGAGTATTATGGAAATATCTTCGTTGATGAGAAACACTGATGTCTTGACGTTTTGTTTTTATCTCTGAACAGAACTGTCGTACCGTTGGCGACAACAGTCTGTGTTTCTCTACTTCCACCACAGTGCCACATGTAATAGCATATTCATTAATGTCTACCTTCATTCCGACGTCGTTTTCCCCCCGTGACGAGTAAATCGAGACTGTTAAAAAGTGGAAAATATCAATATCACAGGGACGATGGCGTCACTGACCATAATGATGATGATAATAATAATAATAATAATAATAATAATAATAATAACAATAATAATTTATTATTATTAATTATTATTATTATTATTATTATTTTTATTATTACCATTATTATTAACTATAGAAATAAAGCATGAAGTGGTGAATGTTTTAGTTATGGAGGTATTCACCAGTACGGCATTGTCAAGAAGAAAGAGAGTATTGTAAGTGGAATACAGTACTCGTATGTGTGTGTGTGTGTGTGTGTGTGTTTTCACAAATGATTTAACTGATGGGTATTTTCCTGTGTGATGTTATGGTGTCAGTAGCGGTGAGGCTATGTCATTTTCCGAGTACTATGCTCTTGTTAAAGATATTACCCGTATGTGAATTGCTAAACGTGTCATGTGTTGCTGTGTTGTACAGCTGCAGTATGACTGAACACACAGACTTTAATTCCATGATTATTCAAGCCACACCGCATCCTACCATACCCTGCCCTCCCACTCCCACCAACAATCATCGTGAACTGCAGGGCTGATCCCACGGAGGAGAAAAGATACGGTTTTTTTTTTTTTTTTTTTTTTTTTTGCCTATCGACCATTGAGGCCGGAGCCCCTGGTCATTAAGGCAAAAATATATATATGTATATACATTGACACACATATATATATATATACACACACATCCATGCATATGAACATACACACTTTCATGCACACGTACATATATATATATATATATATATATATATATATATATATATATATATATATATATATATATATATATATATATATATATATATATATATAATAATTTTTATTTTTTATTTTTTTGTATTGTTTTTGTGTTATTATTATTATTTATTTTTTTAACCTTATATTACTTATAAACAAAAATACCTAATCAAAAGACCTTAAAACCAACCACCTAACAGACAAATCGCTAACCTATACTAAATCCTAAGAGACAAATAACTAGACCTACACTAATGGTAAAAAAGCCTCGACCAAGAGAACACCATCGACTGCAGATATGTGATGCCTTTCTACATTACATACCTGCGTTCATCACCTGCTGACTGTCAGTCGAGGCACAACCTAATATAGGGGACATCAATATATGAAAGGGAACCAGACGAGTCAGGAACATTTCCATATACGTCAGCTGTCTTCCCTAATTAGAATAACTTAAGCAAGATGGTATAATGTATTTACATAATTTGCACATAAAGTGAAGAACTTCGCCCAGCAGCTCACCATCGACTGCAAGTGCCCAATACTTTCCTATATTGCACACTTGCACTCATCATCTGGTGACTGTCAGGCGAGGAACTTGGCTTAATGTAGGGGACATCTATATTAGAAACCGATCACTGGGAGGAGGAACTATTTCAAATATGTCAGCTGTCAACCCTCATTAATATTACAATATATACATATTTACCATTGATAAAAACCATAACCACACAGTAAAAAAGTCACATCACTCTGATCAGTCCGGTCTCTCTCAAGAAAGCCATCAATTTATCAGTCATAACAATGTCCCCATCACCCAGGATGGTGGAAAGGGTGAAGGGGACGTCTGCTGCGCTGCAGTAATTTATAAGTGAAGCCCGTTCACGAATAAATCGCCGACAGCGCAGGATGATATGACTGATAGATACCACCGCATCACAGATGTCACAGTGCGGTGGGAATCGTTTTTCCATATAAGGTTTCATATGTGTTACTATGGTGGCATTAAGCCGTAAGCGAGCCAACACTTTTTCTCCAGGCGACTGGGACGGTTGGCACTGTCCCAGTCGCCCAGGTACGGCTTACAGGTTGGAATATTAAGTCTGGTCCACTGACCTTGCCACAGAAGATTTATTGATTTCTTTCCGAGAGAGAGACTCGACCGTAGATCACGAGGAACGTCCCAAGTCTCCTCGAGCTCTACAGCCGACTTTGCAAGTAAGTCAGCCTGCTCATTGCCGTAGATACGACAATGACCAGGCACCCAGATCAGCGCGAATGACTTGTTGCATGAATGCAACTTATTAATGATGCGGCCCTGGATCTCGTGAGAGTCTGTAGTGAAAGATGCAATTGCCTGAAAGGCTGATTTTGAATCCGAAAATATGACAAATGAGTCATGCCTAGAATTGAGAGCATAGTCTATGGCTTGGTCAATAGCAAAAAGTTCTGAGGTAAACACAGATGTATGAGTCGGCAACCGATACCTGAGGGCACATTCAGTCGACCACACACTTGCACTCACACATGCACTCGACTTGGAGCCGTCGGTGTACAAGTGGTGGGACCCCAAGTGACGAATGATGATGTTACGAAACAAGTGGTGGACTTCCGCCTCCGGCGCCTTGCCCTTTGGTGCTGGGAGCCATGTAACATCAACTGTAAAGCCAGGTGGCTCCCAAGGCGCTATATTTTTTAACACCAACTTGTCACAGTCACTGGGGTCCACACCAAGCTCCTGAGTCAGTGAGTGGAGGCAAACGTCAAGTGGCTGACGCACCCCCCGCAGAAGGTTGTGGTATTGATGCAGGGGGGTACAGGCCACATTACCGATATTACTTTTCATAAATGTCCTTATGCCGTAGGACAAGGCCAGATGTTCCAGGCGAATACGGAGGGGAGGCACATTCGCCTCCACTTCGATACGAGCTACACGGGTACACCGGACTGCTCCAAGACACATTCGCAAACATTTATTCTGCAACACATCCAATCCTTTCAGCGTGGCATCGGATGCCGAGCCATACACCTGTGTGCCATAGTCTACCTTTGATCGAATGAGGGACTTATACACCATTAATAAAGATTTTCTGTTGGCACCCCATGTAGTACCCGCTAGGTACTTGAGGACATTTACTGGTTTATCGCAATGAGCAAGCAAAGTATTAACATGAGTTTTAAAGTTCAAACGACGATCAAAATGAATTCCCCTAAACTTTATAGAATTTTGAAAAGGTACTGTCTGATTATCCAAAGTTAAACACAAATTAGGTACGTTACTAGTCGTAAAAACTACAGCGGCACACTTACGGACGGAAAACTTAAATCCCCACTGCAAGGCCCATTGGTGGATGGAGTCAAGGGCTGCTTGAATCCACCCAGCCGAAAATTGTGCGTTACGGGAGGAGTGCCATATTGCACAATCGTCAGCATAGAGCGAATATTTAAGATTCCTCGGGATGGGAGCTGATGACAGAATATCATTGATCATAATAATAAAGTAGGACTAAGCACACTTCCCTGTGGCATCCCATTTTCGTGGATAAATATATCCGATGTTACGTTACGGGGCAATTTGACAGAGAAAGACCTGTCCCTTAAGAAATTTGAAATAAAAATAGGCAAATTTCCTCTTAAACCATAAGCATAGAGCTTCATTAGTATACCGTGTTGCCATGTCATGTAATAGGCTTTATGGATGTCCAAGAACACCCCTATCATGAATTCTTTATTGGCAAATGCCTCTGCAATACAATGCTCCAAATTCATTAAATGATCTAGTGAACTTCTGTATTTACGGAAGCCACATTGTTGATCATTTAACAAATTCTTCGACTTTAAAACAAAAAGAAGCCTATTGTTTACCATTCTTTCCATGACCTTACATAGACAAGAAGTCAACATAATAGCACGAAATGAAGTGGGATTCATAAGACGACCAGCCTCTTTGGATATTGGTATGACATGTCCAAAGTGCCATGAGTTTGGAAACGTTTGAGACGCCCAAATCTCATTGTACAATGCTAACATCTTAATCAGGTTATCCTGATTAAGGTGCTGGATCATACTGTACGTGATGGTGTCTGGTCCAGGGCTGGTGTCTTTACAGGATTTAAGGGCAAGGAGCAGTTCATCTAGCATAAACTCTTGGTTGTACGGGGAGTACGTCTTCTGTAGGAAAGTCAATAATCTGTAGCTCAGCCATGCGTTTATGATGTTGGAAATGCGGATCATAAATGGCTGAGCTACTTACATGAGAAAAACTACTGGCGAGGACGTTAGCAACATCCACGGGCTCATCATAGATGTTATTATTTACTTACGGGGTGGTAATAGGGAAGTATGGGCCTTTATTATTTAACATTCTTATGGTGGACCAGACTTTACTTAATGGTGTTGTACGAGTCATTGTGGACACAAAGGACCGCCAGGAGTCACGTTTAGCCCTTCTTATTATTCTCCTTGCCTCAGCCCGTGCCTGTTTGTATGCAATAAAATTTTCCTCGGTGGGCTGACTATCAAAAATCCTGTACCTCCTATTGCGTTTTCTTAATGCTTGTCGGCAATCCGGCGTCCACCAATGTGCTCTATGCTTCGCATGAACTGTAGAAGTCTTGGGAATAGCAGCCTCAGCTGCGTGTAATATGGATTGGGTTATATTTTCGACCTTAACATCTATGGTCTCCCCAGATATATCTAAATTGGCGATCCTTGAGAAGGATCCCCAATCTGCTTTCTTATAGTTAAATTTTGGAGGTGGAGGGTTCGAAATGATGTCGCATGTATAAGAAAGACAGATGGGTAAATGATCACTTCCCAAGGGGTCGTCGTACGGGTCCCATGAAAAATCTTGATGTATACCAGGGGAGGCCAAAGATAAGTCAATGGCCGAAAAGTTACAGTACGATCATCTACACGAGTCGCTCTACCATCGTTCAGAAGACAGAGGTTGGACTGTAGTATTAGGTCGGCTACTTGCTCCCCACGACCATCAATCCTCAAGCTACCCCATTGATAGTGATGGGCGTTAAAATCGCCCGACATTAACTTATTCCCAGGCAGATGTTCAAATAGTGAATATAAAGCATCACTATCAATGAGGCCATGTGTAGGACAGTACAGGGAGCAAATAGACAGATACGTGTTATTAAATTTTACTCTGCACACGACTACTTCCAGAGTAGAATTTAGAATCACTTCCGTTTGTGGGTGTGATTTGTGTGTGTATATTGCTACTCCATGACCTTCATATCTTTTATACGGGTGGTAGTGTTTTAACTGTGGAGGATCAGGATGATCCTCCAGGCGCGTCTCCTGTAAACAAACAACGTCTGGCCTGTGTATAGTAAGCAAGATTGCTATATCTTGTAATTTATTCCCAATACCTTTACAATTCCACTGTAATATAGTGAATGCGGCGGTTTAAGATTTACGTTTGGGAGCCAGTGTGCTTGGTCTTTTTTTGTTGCCCGCCAGCAGGCGAGCAACTACCAGGGGACCTATCCCGGTGCTTGTTTATGGAAACCTCCATATTGTCGTCAATTACTAGGTTCCCTTACTCCCCCGAGGAAGAGCTAACCTTCCTCTCCCTCACTGGAGTGGGAACTGGAAGAACATGACGAGACTGTTTTGTGAGGGTGGTCATGTTACCTTTACTAGACTTGTCGGGCTTTGCTTTTGGCCGTACTGATGGAGAGGCAGCAGCAGCCTGAGAATAGGTTGAAACCTTAGGGATGTCAGTGAGAGAGTTGGAGCGGACGGGAGGCCGAGATGGAGAGGTACTGTGAGTGGCAGGAGGGAGAAGGACAAGATCAGTCTGTGTCTCTACAGAGCACATCACAAGACGGGACATTACCGCTGAAGCATGCGACCTATTTGGCGTGGGAGTTGCATGCAACTCCTTCACCTTTTTCCTAGCTTCGTAATAGGAAATGCCATCAGTTGCCTTCACTGTGCAGACCTCATCTCCTTCCATTTGGGACAGTCTCTAGAGGAAGTGGAGTGAATGCCCTTGCAGTGAAAGCAACAGACCGTCTCAGATGTATAATGGTCCGCATCATGACCTTGGCTTGCACACTTGCCACACTCTGGCTGGGAACCCCAACAAGTCTTTGCACCATGCCCATATAACTGGCATTTCATACAACGGAAAGGGTTGGGGATGTAGGGCCGCACATGAACAATTTCGTAGCCGATTTTTACATGGCTAGGCAGAATGACGGTTGCAGTCTTTGTCCTGACACCTTCCGAAAATCTGGTGATAAATCTAGCATCGATGACATCTTGCTGAGCGGGTTCCTCTATGATCTCTTCTTCACTCATCACCATAAGATCCCTGTAAGTGATAACTCCCTTGCAGGAATTCATGGAAATTGGGATCTTGGTTTCGACATCATAGATGTGGAACTTGCGCAGCTTCAGCAAGTCCTTAACTTGGGATGAATTACATGTTTTTACAAGGAGGTCTCCATTCGCAAGTTTTTTGACTTGTTCCACCTCCCCAGCACAGCCATCAATAACCTTCTTAATCATGAAGGGATTGAGACTGCTCAAGGGAGTGGAACCTAGAGCAGTGATGATTACAAATTCTGCATTATGAACAGGGACGTCACAAGGCAAACGAGTCTGGGGCCGTTCAGTTGAGGGAAAGTCCGTCCGTTGGTCAGTCGGGGGTCAGTCAGGACTACCTCCCCCCCTGAAGGGGAGGGGAGGCAGTAGGGGCGTCCGCCATAGTAACCCCCCCCCTTAACGGGGGAAGTGGGAAGAAGGAGAAAAGACTATCAAGAGACAAACAACCGGGGACCACACACCTAAGTCTGAGGTTGCCCTCTCAAACCACTCCAGGGAGGCCCGACCGTGTTGATTCACGCCCTAGAGCGATCAGTGGGGAGGACCCTCCGTGGGCAATAAGCAAAGGTAAACTCAGTATAACGGAACAGACACCTACTGTACCTAGCTAGAGGGAGGGGAGGAATATGAGTAACTAACTAACCTAGTCGCCACCAGAAGAGTGAAAAAAAAAAAAGAACTGATGTCAGTGAGGCAGCCCTAGAAATCTAGAGAAGAGAGCATACGCACATACATCTACTCTCTTCACGACCATGCATCAAAGTCCAAGATACGGAGTAACAACTCAACGTTAAAACTGCGAGACCCTTAATTCACGCCATCTAGTGCACAAGCTATAGATAAGGGAGAACGGGAATAAAAGAAAACGGTCATAGGGTAGACTATGGTTAGATTATGAATCGTGTGTGTGTGTGTGTGTGTGTGTGTGTGTGTGTGTGTGTGTGTATATATATATATATATATATATATATATATATATATATATATATATATATATGCATGTATGTATACAGGCTACCATGTGCAACTAAGTTAGTTTTATCAACTAATACATGGTGCATGAGCATCCTTCAGCTTTGATGCCATGTAGGTGAATAGTGTCAATTACTGTACTATGACGACAAAGATTCATACCAATGATGTAGGTATGCGACTCGGAATATATTGGATGTATTCATAATACAGACAAGAATATTATAGTGTATTATAAATAAATTATATATATATATATATATATATATATATATATATATATATATATATATATATATATATATATATATATATATATATATATATATATTACATGGTCCTAACCTGCATGCAATAGTAATTTCCCGTTATCAGTATACGAGTAATATCCTTTAATGATAGATGGTGTATAGCTTCACTGTCATTTTCACAAGATAAATAATAGGGCAAAGTATATGAATATTGTCAATAAATACTGATCCTGTAAGGGCCGGTAAATAATATCCTACGTTGCGAATGTAGCGGTATTACATCAGCAAGTTCACGTGTCCCATATCAATGTCCAATGTATCCTTAATCATGTATAATGAAGCATAGTAATCCTTACAGTATCTTAAGCGTACATGCCGAGGCCCAGTTTCAGCTGTTGTAACTTCTTAATTTGTGTCCACATTTATGACCGTAGTATACTTAATTATGCATAACAGTTTGTCACATCTGTTTTACGTACGCCTTTTTGTCCTTTGCGATGAAATGAAACCGTAGTTTAGTTACAGTTCGTCGTTTTTTCCCACAAACAACGCAGCGGTGTCCAGCGTTTGGAACTTTGGAGCCATGTTTCTTTGTACCGCAACGCCCCCTCGCATCCCGCCTGTCAACTTAAACATACAGACGACACACTGGCGACCACAGTGCCATTTGTTGACCAAGCCAGCTCGTTATATTTGTCTCGTGTTCGCCCGTAAGAGTTAATACTCCATATCTTTTCTTCTCCGTGGCTGATCCGAAGCATTCCTTGAGTTCAACTCCTGAAAAACGAATCATTTGAGCGTTGTTGTTAGAGCGTCAGGCTCAGGGACAGGATAGAAGAATGCTATTATGGAGTAAACTATCTTTTCGTGAAAAACATTTGTACTGTATATTAGGACCACAAACAAACACAATATCCTTACTTTAAGAAAAGACAAACACGGTGTGGTGACAATAGGTTCACATCGAGGACTAAGACGACAATAGGATGGAAAAAAATATAATTGGGTTTGCTGTGCTTAGAGAAATATAACCTAATACACGTTGTGCAGTGACATGTCTTGCGTTAAGTATGTGTTCGACTTTCCTTACAGAGGAAGTTATCTGATAAACATAATTAACGCGTTTGTATATGCGTGTACTATGTATGTGTTCGTACATGTTTAATATCCGGTTGCCAAAACAAAAAGTCGATGGGCCAGCATGATAAGGGAACGAATTTTTCTGAGCAACTGTACGCCACGGTTTCTTCATTTCAACAGGAATTATGACCCAGCACCCAATGAGGTTGTGAAAGATAAGGCCCATCTTTACCATGCTCAAGGAGTCTTTTGCGAGGCTTTCCCAGCCGTTTCAGCAGAATGTGATCGATAAGTCACTTGTGCTTTTCCAGGGAGGTTTAGCATTTATTCAGTATGTGCCATCAAAATTTTCCGTTTTGGACTGAAATTCTTTGTCTGTTTGACTACCAAACTGGATATGTGCTAGACATAATTTTTTCTGCTGCAGATGTTGATATACCTAGTGACGATCCCCATGGTTTTTCTGTTGCTGTAGTGAAAGTGCTCATGGACAGGTATTTCAACAGGTACCATATACTGTACACGGATAATCATTACACATTCCCAGCACTGAGGAAGTATTTACTTGAACATGGAACTGGGTCCAGTAGAACTGTCCATGCCAGTAGGAAGAATTTTCCATCCTTCACTGAAATAACCGAGAAAGGTGCCCTCTTAAACCAGAAATGTGGTTACATGTTGGTCATTCACTGGCATAACAAGCAGATGAACATGTTGACCACAGTTCATCAGGGGGTTGTGCAGGACATGGGCAAGACAGACTTCTGGACCAGGCAACCCGTGTTCAAGTTATATGCAAAAAATCTTGTCGATGGTACAAGAAAACACTCCTAAACCTTCTTGATATCGCTGTCCTGAACTGCTTCATACTTTTCATAGAGGTTTGGGCTAAGTGAATCTCTACGGAAGTCTGAGTGAAAAATGGCACGTGAGCTTCTTGCCGAGTGTGGAACATTTCAGGGCACAGGTGCAAGGAGGGGAATGTGTCAGACGCCGACGGCAGACAGGTTTACTAGCGCACAATACATGTCACATTACCATCTTGTGGACCTTGGTCGAACACCTGCAAGCCGTGTGGCCTACGGGCGTTGCCACGTGTGCAGCACAACAAAACGTCGGCCTCAAGAACGTAAGGACACTCCCTATGAATGCAGAGTGCTAGGTGGCACTATGCCCCAAGTGCTTTTTTGACACCAGTGTGAGCAAGAGTTCTAAGCACAAGTGTGTGGGAGATTGTAAATTGTGGATAAATGTGGTAGTTTTTGTGTGTGTGTGTTTTTTTAAGTGATAATGATTTTACAAAGGTAATATGTAAAGGTTGTAAATATCTTGAGTCACCCTAGGAAAAGTGTATGATGTGCACTGTAATCATGATAGGAAGTGCAAATATTATAAGAACTGCAGAACATAAGTAAGTATTTTTGCCATGCCAGAAAAAAGTGCTGAAAAGCATAAATAGTAATACAAGTGTGTACCTCATGGTTAACCATAGCGCATGCAACCTGTGGAATAATTATTATGGAAAATGTATCATCGCTAGTCTTCTGTCAAACTGAATACAAAGTGCAAAGTTGTCAGACACTCATGGAAAAATAAGTAAATATTTATTTTTTCACCTTTTATTGTATCAGTGTCAGTTCTCCCACACACCATTGGGGCAAAGTGTCAATCTGTTATGGCCAGAAAACCAAAGACCAGTCACATGTACTTGGTGATGATTCAAACCTATTGGAGTGAGCATGGAAAGTGGAGGAAATAAATGACAAAAGGGAAAATGTTTCACAAAGAAGCCCGACCACTGTTACAATCACACCACTCTGACAGTCCAGTCAGTGCTACCAGTGCCAGCCAGGGAGCTAGGCTTTCACAGCCAAAGTCAGAGCAGAGTGCTGCCGCGCGGACACAGCCCACTTGAATCACCTCAATTTACTCTTCCTCTTCACGTTCATACTCATCGACGGGACCACCTGCAGACCTGGAGATAGTTTCATTCACAAGAAGAAGAGTTGGTGAGTAATATGATTTTTAATTTGTATCCCTAACTGCTATACTTTTCCAGATATGGAGGTTTGAAATCAAACTATTTGGGGGAAAACACCCGTAGTGAACGAGTGCTGGCCTCAAACCAATGCCAGAACGTGACGGCTAGGAAAGTCGTGAAGTGGGCAATAAGAAAGCTTGGGATCGAGGAATGGCTGGTTAGAGTGGTTCTGGTTATGTATGTGGGTGCTTGACCCCAGGTGAAAGTGAATGGAGATTTGAGAGATGAGTTTTTCATGAAAGTTGGTGTGCCTCAGAGGTCAGTCTTAAGCCCTTTATTGTTTATTATCATGCTTGCAGCCCTCTCATATGATTTCAGAAATGGACTCCTGTGGAAGATGTCTGCCGATGATTTGGTGTTGATTGCAGAGAATGAAAGGGGGGCTGAGGAAAGATTTAGGAAGTGAAGAGATGGTATGGGGCACAAGGCCTTGAGAGTAAATGCAGATAAAACAAAGGCGATGGTGCCGTCACAAAAGAGGGAGAACGACCACATGCAGGTTGCCACAAGGGTGTGGGAAGTAATTCCAGCTTGTGCAGTGTTTGTGATGAGTGAATGCATAAGAGATGTAGTGCAATTAGATGTAGACTGCAGGAGAATGTTGATTTCATGTGTGTGGTGTGTTGGGGAGAGCATGTGGAGATTGTCAGGCATGACATGATTGATCTTGAGTGTATGTAAGAATTTTGTTACGTGGGAGATATGTCATGTGCTGGAGGTGGGACTGGAGTTAGCTCAGTGGCTAGACTGAGGAATGGTTGGAAGAAATTCAGGGAGCTGTTGCCTCTCCTGACACTGAGAAGGCTCTCCCTCCATGCTATGGGATCTCTGTATGCAGCGTGTTTTCGGAGTGTAATGCTGTACAGTCGTGAGACCTGGGCAATAAAGGAAAAGGATATTCTGAGGCTCAAACGAACAGAAATAGCAATGATTAGGTGGATGAGTAGTGCATCCTTGAATGTGAGGCCTGGAGGGGCTAGGTTTATGATCAAAGAGTTAAGAGGAAGGATGGGACTGAAGTGTATTGACGTTGCGATGAGGAGAGATTGAGATGGCTTGAGCATGTGGAGAGAATGTTGGATGACATTTGGGTGCGGAAAATGACAATTGGGCACGTTGTGGGTAGGGTTGCGAGAGGCAGACCGAAAAAGATCTGGGACGAGGTCATTGGGTGTGACCTCATGGATAAGGGGCTGAATACGGAGGCTGCCAGAGATCGAGCATCATGGACAGCCACATAAGGTGACCAAGGCCGATGCATGTAAGCATGTTGGAGCCTTTATAGACAAAAACTAATATATATATATATATATATATTTATATATATATATATATATATATATATATATATATATATATGCAGAGAGAGAGAGAGAGAGAGAGAGAGAGAGAGAGAGCAGTTTAAATGGAATAGATATACTTAACGAGACCCGAGGGTGGTAATAATGACAAATGAGTTATCGTCGGGGAGGACGTGTCCAGAGGACATTTTTAGTTACTGCTACGCTGCCATAATCCTGAGATTAGTGCGATATCATCATCATCATCTTTATCCTGTTCCTCATTCTCCAACTTATTCTTCTTCTCGCTATCTTATTTCTTTCTTCATCACTGTCAGCATCATCATCCACCTCCTACTTCCTCCTCATTCTCCTACTCCTAACTCTTATTCATTCTACGTCCTATCCATATCATCACCAAAATCATAATCATCACAATTTTCCCTTGTACTATCTACATCGTCCGCTTCCTATGCTTACAAGCCACTCTTTTTCCATTATCACGACCTTGTTCATCCTCCTCCTCCTCCTCATCATCATCATCATCATCATCATCATCATCATCATCCTTCTCCCTTCTACTCTCTTTTCTTTAACTCTTTATTCTACCTTATCTTCATTTTCCCCCATCTTCTTTCTCCTTATCATAATCTATTTCATCATCTTTTTTCTTCATTTTCTGCTCTTTCTTCTTCTTCTGCTTCTTGTTTTCCTCATTTTTTTCTCTTCTGCACTATCCATTTTATTCTTGTCTCCTTTCTTTTCGTCCTTTCCTCCTCCTCCTCCTCCTCCTCCTCCTCCTTCTCCTCCTCCTCCTCCTCCTCCTCCTCCTTCTCCTCCTCCTCCTCCTCCTCCTCCTCCTTCTCCTCCTCCAACTCCTCCTCCTCCTCCTCCTCCTCCCCCCTTTCACTTTCTATTTTACATATACCTCCTCTTCGCATCTTCCACTTCATCCTTCCCCGCCTTCTTCTTCTTCCTCCTACCCCAATCCGCTTCCTACTTCCTCCTAATCCTCCTCTTCCTTCTTTTATTCCTTCCTGTTCCTCCTTATACCCTCCTCCTCTCCATACCTCTCTCTGTTTTCTTCTTCGTCCTCATCCTTATCGCCGAAGTAATCAACATCATTTACATCACGCCTTTATCCTCCTTCTACTCCTCCTCCTTTCATTATCTTGACCGGCTCCCTTCTAACTGCACATGCTCTCTCTCTCTCTCTCTCTCTCTCTCTCTCTCTCTCTCTCTCTCTCTCTCTCTCCCTCTCTTGTCTTCTTTGCTATCCTGTTCTTTTAACCAGTAATACTTTGCACTATCAGTAAGGCCAGGCCACCTATACATGGAGTAGACTGCAACACCAGTCGAGCAGGGCGATACTCCCAAGGTGGATGGAAAGATGATGACAGGGAGAGCTGGAGCTCCCGTTCCATCAGCCCTCGGGACTAGCTCCTTACCATCCCCTTTTACTGAACATTTTCAGTGTTTCAGTAACACAGAGAGCAGGCTACCATACTTTCCAATACAAGTTCTTCTTACTGTCAACACCAAACTATATGCACATTACACACTACACTTCCTATTCAAAATTTAAACTAAAAAAATGGCGTCTCATATCCAAGTCTCAGAGTCCCTGGGGGGGGGGGAGATCAAAGCCCTCTCCATCCGCCCCTCTCCCAGTGACGACCAAGCGAAATGCATGGAACCACTGTCTGACTCACTTCTTCATTTCTGCAACATTCGAAGTCTCTCCTCTAACTTTCTCTTGTGCCACTTCTTCTCCCATTAAACTCACCTCAACTTCCTGAGATTCAACTGTTTGAAACGACTGAAAGCAAACCCTTCTCTGTATCCTCCTACATTCTCTATACTCATTTCAAAGTCAAAGGTGGCTGTTGTTTATATGTTACCCACAACATATCTTGCTCTCGTGTTCCTGAACTTGAATCTTTTGAATTCTCAACTTCCTGGCTTCGGCTTTCCTGTCATTCTCTGACTAAATATGTGTGTGCTGTTTACTTAGCCCTTAATTCTATTGACTATGAAACCTTCTTTGACTATCTTACTGCCAAGATGGAACACATCCTGTCAATTTCTCCTTTCTCTAAGGTCTCCATTCTAGGAGATTTCAATGTTCATCGCCATCTTTGGCTCTCCTTTCCTTTCACAGATCCTAATGGTGAACAAGCCTACATCTTTTCTTTTATGACCTAGAGCAATTTGTACAGCACCCGACCCATATCCCTGACTGCCTTGTAGAGAGTTCCAACATACTTGACCTCTTCCTTACGACTAATCCTTCTGCTTACACTATAAATCTTTCCTCTCCGTTGGGCTCCTCCAATCATAACCTTATCGACTTAACCTGTCCTATTACTCCAGTAAAGCCTTGGGACCCTCCTAAGAAGCGTCAGTTGTGGAACTTTGGAGATGCTGATTGGGAGACCCTCAGGCAGTACATGTTTGACTTTCCTTGGAATGATTATTGCTTCCATGGCCGGGAGCCATCTGAGTGTACATTGTGCATTACGGAGGTACATTGTGCTTTACGGAGGTTATTCTCACGGGGATGGAAGCATTCATTCCATTCTCATATCCTATGAATAATGGAAAAATACTTGGTTTAATCGTGTTTGTTCTAATGCTGTCCACAACAAGGAGACGGCCTACAAAAGGTTCTGGAGCTAATTCACACCTGAATCTTAATGTCTTTTATCTTTCTGCCCGGAATCGCGCTAAGTCTGTTCATTGCTTTGCAAAAAATAATTTCGTTCATACTAAATGCTGTGAAGTTTCCAACTCAAATTCTCTCCTGCTCCTTCTGGCACCTTGCTAAAAACTTTTCTAACAACTTTACCTCATTATCCTTACCTCCTCTTTTCCACTCTGATGGCTTTGTAGCTATTTCTTCTACTGATTAAGCAAAACCCTTCACTCAGACTTTCTCCCCCAATTCCATATTAGACGGTTCCAGCACTGCCCCTCCATCACTTCCTCCCTCTGACTTTCTCATGGGTGACATTAAAATTTCATTAACTGATGTGTTGTCTGCCATTACTGGCTTAAATACTGACAGAGCATATGGACCTGATGGGGTCCCTCATGTTTTCCTCATGAACTATGCTTCTGTGCTTACACCCTGCCTAGGTAAACTCTTTCGCCTTTGTCAACTTGTACCTTTTCTTCTTGCTGGAAGTCTGCTCTCATTCAGCCTGTCCCAAAGAAGGGTGACCATTCGCATCCCTCTAAATATCTCCCAACTGCTTTAACATCCTGTATTTCAAAAGTTTTCAAGTCTGTTCTTAACAAAAAATTTTTAAAGCATCTTTCCTCACACAACCTTCTTCCTGATCGTCAGTATGTGTTCCGTCAGGGACGCTCCACTGGCGATCTTCTGACCTGCCTTTCAGATGCCTGGTCATCCTCATTTCAGGACTTTGGCGAAAGCTTTGCCATTGCACTTGACATCTCAAAGGCGTTCGATCAAGTCTGACTTAAATCTTTGATTTCCAGACTGCCTTCTTACGGTTTCTGTTCTTTCTGTGCCTGCATCTCTAGCTTCCTTTCTGTTCGTTCTATAACTGCTGTTGTAGACGGCCAGCATTCTTCTCTTAGAGCTATCAATAGTGGTGTTTCTCAGGGCTCTGTCCTATCACCGACTCTTATCCATTTATTCATCAAAGACCATCTAAGCTGTACATCTAACCCTATCCATTCATACGCTGATGACTCCACCCTCCGCCTTTCCATTCGGTTCTCAGTGTCCATCTCAGCCGTTACCGTACTTTAACAAACAAGGGATGAGGCTATGCCAAACCTAATGTCTGACTTGGCTCATATCTCTGACTAGGGTAAAATTTATCTTGTTTTTAATGCAAAAAAACTCAGTTCTTACATCTACCAACCCAACAAAATCTTCTTCAGAAGTACCCTCTAAGTTTTAACAATATCCAGCTCAATCCTGCATCATCTTTAAACATACCTGGGGTTTCATTATCTTGGGATTTATCTTGGAATGAATATATTACCTATCTTATATTGTGGTAGGTGGGGGCGCTTACCATCCACTCACTCGATGTAGTGCTGCTCTAGGGTGTCTGCCATTTCCTTTCCTCCATACTTCTTCCTTCCATCCTCTTCTGTCTTTCTTTCCTTCAGACTTTCCTCGTCCTTCTGCCTGCGGGTGACTTTACACTCCTTCTTCTGTCTTTCTTTCCTTCATTCTTTCCTCTTCCTTCTGCCTGTGGGTGACTCTACACTGAGTGACAAGCCAAATGGTTTCCTGTACACCAGGGAACCATTTACTACCCTGGGTGGTAACCATATAACCAAATTTTGGCGCCTGGTGGTTTAGTGGGTAAGTATTTCACTCCAGTCAGATTGAGCCGGTGAAGGTTTATATCCAAGGGATGGTTGGGGTTTATTGCTCACTTAATGCCACTCAGGGATGAGTGAGGCTGGTCACTCTCATCTCAAATGTCAGGACCAACTGCCTAGCCCCGGGCTCCTACACTCCTCATGGGGCAACGTAGAATTGGATGATGGATGGATGGACTACTATAATCTAGAGATTAGGTGTGCTAAGCCGACTCCGTACCTTCTTTACCCCTGCACAGTTGACTTTATACACGGGCTTTATTCACCCATGTGCAGAGTGCAACTCTCACGTGTGGGGAGGCTCCTCACCTACAGCATTTCTCAGCAAGGTGGAATCAAAGGCTTTCCAACATATTAGCTCCCCTCCTCTTATTGGCTCCCTTCAACCGCTGTCTCTGCCGCACTGTTGCATCTTGATCTCTTTAGTCACTTCAATGGTCACTGCCCCTCTAAACTGTCTGCTTGCATCTCTCCACCACTACGGCGGATGCGTAGCACTCGTCTAGCAATAAACACCCATCCAGCTTCTGTCCATCTCTCTAATACGAGAGTTAACCGTTCCTCCCAGTCATTCATATATGCAACAGGTCAACTCTGAAATTGTCTCCCTCTTTCTGTATTTCCTGCTGCAGTCTTTGAAACGCAGTGTGTCCAGGCATCTCGAACTGAACGGATCTTGAACTTGGTTCTCTGTTATAGTGTTTTTGTCTTTTCTTGGAGGTAACAATTTGCGGGCTCCTGGCCTTTGTTTCCTTCCTTCTTGCATAAAAAAAATAGGATATAAGAATTTTTGGGTTACGTAGTTAGAATACATTAGTATCCCTCCCTTCTCTCAGTCTAAATAATACGTACATACTTACGCTAAAATACATACATAACATTACGTACATAAAATATACTCAAATACAATATTCGAAACCACTTTCCCTAAGTAAAACATTGTATTTCTATCACACACACACACACACACACACACACACACACACACACACACAGTCACTAACTCAAACTCGCACACCATATATACACATTACACCTTCCACAAACATTATCTCCCCCTCCCTCTGTCTTCACCTGTCTGTCTGTCTGTTTCAGTAAGTGTGCAGTGTGGATGTGAAAATGCTGACAAGTGGAGGAATGGATTATAACAATTAACTCGTGTGGTTTTATGTTAAGTGGAGAGAGAGAGAGAGAGAGAGAGAGAGAGAGAGAGAGAGAGAGAGAGAGAGAGAGAGAGAGAGAGAATCGTAAACAATGACAACTGAAGAAAAAGTATTTGTTAAGGGAGACAAAGACAACAATAATATTCTGTGTGATATTCATCGATTTCCAGTTCAATTATTTCTTGTAACTTTTTTGCTCTCCTTTGCCAATGTTATTATTTCTAGACTCTCTCTCTCTCTCTCTCTCTCTCTCTCTCTGGGTCAGGGAAGGAGCTCTGGGTTTGCAGACACTGTTGTTTGGTCATCGCTCTTCCTGTTAAACCACTCTCTTTTTTCCCTTTCCACAATCTTTCACTCTCTCCATCGCCCTCATTCCCCTCACTTTCCCCCGCATTTCCCCTTATTTCCCTCTTCTTTCCCTCTCCCCCAAACCCACTTCCATCCACTGCCGCTCTCCCTCTCCCTCATCAGTTTCCACTCACCTTCATTTCAATTCCTTTCCCCTCTACTCTTCCTTCTCTGTCCTTCTCATCCTCTTACATCCTCTCCCTACTTCCCCTCCTCACCACTTCTCACTCCCTCCCTTTTCAACACTTTCTATCCTACCTCTCTCTCCTTCCCCACTCTTTTCACTCACTTTTTCCAACATTTTTCCCTCTCCTCATCCTTCACCCCGGTCATTGAACTCCTCACCTCTCTCTCTCTCTCTCTCTCTCTCTCTCTCTCTCTCTCTCTCTCTCTCTCTCTCCACCTCACCTGCCAACACATGCACCAGCACAGCAGCACAGGTAACGTTGTAACAGCAGGTGTAGGTGCCAGAGTCTGCAGGTGTGGCGTCCGCTACGTACAGCCGAGATACCACGAACCCGCCCCCTGGATCACCCTTCACGCTGACGGGAGAGAGAAAGTGAAAGTTAGTGGGGTTAGGGCAAAGTTAGGGGGTTACGAGACAGTAAGTTGAATTAAAACGAATAGGGGAGTAGAAAGTTAGGACAGAGATGGAGTTAGGAGAGTTTTAGAAAATGTAGGACTGATCTAGCAGAGAGTTTGGGCTGGGAGAAGGAAGGATAGTTGGAAGGTTAGACTGAGCCACAAAGGTTATGAGAGGTTACTGTAGGTTTGGTTAGCTCAGGACTGAGAACAGTTATGGAAAAGTACGCGAAAGTATTTAGGAAAAAACGGATGACAAGTAATCTGCTGACGTACAAAGCTTAAATTTGTTAGGATATAACTGACTTAAGTAAATATAACTGAGGAGTGTGGGAAAAGAATAGGGAAATAAAAATTATGAAAGATACAAAAGTATTGGGGAAAAGAGAGTTCGGAGAAGTGTTTGGGTTAGGGCAAGCATAAGTTGAATTCGTTTAGGTTGGGAAAAAGTTAGAAGAGGAAGAGAAGCGTTAGAAATAGTAAAGTTATTAGAATGTTAGAGGAGAAAATGGACCCAGGTAGGGGAGGTGTAGGTTGAGCTGGGTTAGGTTAGGTCAGAGTTAGAAGACCGATAGAAGTGTTAGAGCAGCATTAGTGGGTTAGGGCAGACTTGGTAGCGTTATCAAAAAGAAATAGGCCTGAGTTGGGGTAATTATCAGAGAATTATGAATGGACAGAGAATGATGGGGTATTGTCTACTATTTTCTTAACAATTCCGACTCTAGGCTCGGAATGACTAAGATGCCCAAAGGATCAGAAATTTAACGTGTTGCAAACTTCAATCACAGCGTTGATACCACCGTCTATACTGAATGCACGCTACGGTTATCTCATTTAGAACTTTTTAAATGGTATTGTTAAGGGTGTTTTTGCAACTGCGAGTCTTTACGAAAGTTAGTAAAGTTCATTTTAACGAAATTCATATAAATTTGTTCTATTCAACCCTGTGATCGAGCTGGCGTACTTTCTTACGAAATTCCACACCACTATTCATTTTCAGGTTTTGTAGAGCTATGGAAGAGAGAGAGAGAGAGAGAGAGAGAGAGAGAGAGAGAGAGAGGCGGGGGGGGGGGAGAGGTAAAAGGAATGCGTAACACAGGAAGGGTAAACAAACTCTGCATATATATAGAATCTCTTTCATGCTAACTCGTCCAGCCCCCTTCCCTTCCCTTCCTTTCAACCATCTGACTGACTGACTGACTCTCTCTCTCTCTCTCTCTCTCTGTCTAACTATATCTGTCTACCTTACCACATCTCACCTACTCCGGCTAGTTTCCATTTCGCTTATAAGCACCCTCTCACTTAGACCCTCTCCCCTCATCTCTCTCTCTCTCTCTCTCTCTCTCTCTCTTCACTTGATGCACATATTTCATTCATACATACATATAGAGAGAAACATACTGTACATACGCACGCGCCCACATTACAAATAACAAATAAACTCTCAAACTTGACCAAACATTGCTAGCTGGTTCAACCCTGGGATTCTTTTTCTTTATAATGCTTGTCACCTCCAAACAATCTTATTCTGCCTATTTTTGACTAATCGAACTGGAACGATGAGATTAAAGACAATATAATCTTTCGAGACTTTAGTTCTTCATAATTTGCGTAAAATCATCAGGTATCAGCAACACCAACTTGAAAATGATGTTCCCTGGACTCAAGGCCCTAGCAACAACAATAATAACAATAATTGCAACACACACACACACACACACACACACACACACACACACACACACACACACACACACACAAAGAGAATAAACGTACTCAGTATGCATACACAGAAACCAAAGGATCACACACACACACACACACACACACACACACACACACTAGGCACCGAGGAGAGCAGACGCACGTCGACACCACTGCATACCTGGCCAACTTGGCCAGTGGCATTACCTAAATTAGTATCTTTATATGAGTCAAGCTCTGTAACAGGTTAGACTATATGGTTTTCAAATATAAAAAAGAAGTTTTAAGTAAGACTTGTTCAAACAGAAAAGAAAACAAAGTAGCGCAAGAATGTGCACAATCAGCTGATCATTTGCTTAGTCTACGACTGCACCAGAGAATGTAAGTAGTATATGTGCTTTTAGTACTGCAGGATGACCACATACTTTAGTAAAGCAAATTTGGAAAGGACAAGGGATAAAGGTAGAAAGCAGGATGATGATTTCTACCAAGAACTAGTTGAAAAGAGACTCACAATAAACTGGTGGAACGAGTACACAGACTAGAAATGGCTTTTCAGAATGAGATTGATGAAATTAAGAAACAGATGCACTTGCAAAAGGAAGGAATAGAAAAATTAGGAAAGGAAGTCAGCAAGAAAGACACAACCATAGATGACTTAACAGTAGAAGTGGGTACACTTAGGAGGAAAATTAGTGAAATGGCAAGTACAGTAGTCAACCACAAGAGTATTATGGAAGAGTTAAAAAATGATACAGAGACAATTAGGCAAGCAAGCAGTCTGATAAACCTGAGCAGTGACATTGAGGAGAAGATAACACAGGTGAATGAAGCTGTGCAAAGCTACAAAAATGATGTGGAAACCACTTATGCTGAAATGGTGAAAGTAAGAAAGACTTAGAAACAAGGGTGGAAGAAAAAGGCATTAAAAACGAGTTGAAAAGAATAATCCAAAACAATCTTAAGTTAGTCAGAGATTCAGCAGATATCAACAAATCTATAGTAATCACTGGTATAGATGAGGAAGAAGTAAAAAACAAGATCACAAGAGACAAAAAGGAGATGGCAAACGTAATGAGCATATTGAAAGAAGTATCAGAGGAAATCTGCTGTAAAGACACAGAGGAACACAAAATGTTGTGGAAATACGAGAGAAGCAAGTCAAGACCCCTAAAGGTAACCTTCCAGAGTGTAAACACCGTGGAGGAGATACTAAAAAATGCAAAATCTTACGGAAAAAGAGGAGTTAAAAAATGTATGGATAAAAAGATGCCTAACACAAGAGGAACTGGAATTACTGAAAGAGAAGAGGGAGGAAGCAAAAACAAAAAATGAGGGAAGATCAGAGGAGGAGAAGAATACATTTTTTTTACAAAGTAATTGGATTGCAGGTACGAAAGTGGTACATAAACAGGAAGGAATAAAAAGGAGGAAGGTAGCAGAACCAAGTCATGACAAGTATATAAACAAGATGATTAAGTTGATGTACTCAAATGTGGATGGAATGGTATCTAAATTATTAGAGATGAATGATTATGTCAGAGAAAATGAACCACATATAATATGCCTAACTGAAACAAAATTAACACCAAGGATATCAAATGACATCCTAAACTTAGAGGAATATAATATAAGGAAAAGAGATAGGAACTTAAAAAAAGGAGGAGGAATTATATTAACTAAGAAAAATCTAAAAGTCAAAGAAATAGAACTAGATATACCCTCACAAGTAGAACTAATTGCAGTAGAGATCAATACATCTGAAGGGAAAGTAATTGTACCCAAGTTGTACATGCCACCCAGATCAAACAAATGGGAAAGAGACGAATATGAGGACCTGGCAGAGACTACAATTCAGAGTTTAAGAGCATTACTACATAAAATGGAAGAGAAATCGGAAAGAATTATACTAACTGGAGATTTTAATACAAATATAAATTGGAATACTCTAGATATAATAAGCCAAGAAAGCTATTGGGACCAAAAGCTCCTGGATCTTGTGCAAGAGTTGTTCCTAACGCAACATGTAAGGGAAAGCACCAGAAAAAGAGGACTCGATGTACCCTCAGTGCTAGATCTTATATTTACTAGGCAAGAAAACGATATTGACAATTTAATATATCACCCTCCATTCGGCAAAAGCGACCATGCAGTACTAAATTGCAACTTCATGATTGCATATGACATAGTTAACAGCAATGAAAGTCACAAAAAGAGCCTAAAGTATAAAAAGGGAAACTATCATGACCTAAAGAAGTACTTCTTAGAAACTGATTGGGGAAAGGAGCTTACAGGACAAGATTTAAATGCTATATATAAAAAATTCTGTAAACTTTATGAAATAGGAGTCCAGAAGTACATCCCACAGCACAAACTAGCAGAAAAGAAAATAAAGAAATGGTTCAATACAGAATGTAAAACTCAAAAGGAAAAAGAGATATGTTGTGGAATAGATACAGAAGACACAATAGTGAAAGGGCATATAATAATTACAAGCAGGCAAGAAACGATTATACAAGAATAAGGAGGGAAGCCCAAAAACAGTTTGAGGAGGATATCATAAATAAAAGTAGTGATCAACCGAAGCTATTTTACGGCTACATCAGAAGCAAAACCAAGGTAAAAGATAAAATACAATCCATTATGGACGAGGGAATCACCTACTGTATACACAAGAGAAGGATATTTGTGAAGCACTAAACAAGAATTTCCAATTAGTTTTCACAGAGGAAAAAAATTTTGGGGAGGGATTATGTGGAACATGCATGCCCAGACATACTACCAGATAAACAAACATCAGAAAAAGTAATACAGGAGGAGCTAAGTAAATTAGACAAAGGAAAAGCAAATGGTCCTGATGAAATTTCATGTTGGGTACTACGTGAATGTGCAAAGGAGTTAAGTAAACCATTATTTTTAATTTTCAAGAAATCCTTGAGTCAAGGTAAACTACCTGATATTTGGAAGATAGCAAACATTGTTCCCTTATTCAAGAAAAGGAATAAACAAAATCCACTCAACTACCGACCAGTATCACTAACCAGTGTTGTAAGCAAGGTATTAGAAAAGCTTATAAGAAAAGCTTGGGTAAATCATCTAGAAGAACACAATATGATAACAGAAAGACAGTTTGGTTTCAGAAAAGGAAAATCATGTGTTACTAATCTGTTGAGCTACTATGACAGAGTAACAGACACATTACAGGAAAAAGAAAGATGGGTGGACAGTATCTATTTAGATTTCAAGAATACATTTGACACAGTACCACACCAAAGACTTTTCTGGAAACTGTAACCATCAAGGAGGAATTCGAGGCAAACTGTATTGTTGGATGCAAGATTTTCTCATTGAAAGAGAAATGAGAGGGGAAATTACTCATCATGGAAAGAAGTGACTAGTGGAGTACCACAGGGCTCAGTGCTGGTACCAATTATGTTTTTAGTGCATATAAATGAAATAGACAGTAACACTGGAAATGAAAGCTACCTAAATATGTTTGCAGATGATGCAAAAATACAAAGCAGAATTACTAACACAGACTTTTGTAAAGAGCTACAAGAAGAATTAAATAAACTTCATGAATGGAGTAATACATGGCAAATGGAATTCAGTGTGGACAATTGTCAAGTAATCAAGTTTGGTAAAAATGGAGAAAGACCCGTTTGGGATTATACGTTAGGAAATAAAACCCTACACACATCAGAAAGAGAGAAGGACCTAGGTGTGATTATCAATAACAGACTATCTCCGGCTTACTACATCAGTGAGAAGGTACGGAACATGTATACACTGCTTGCAAATATGAGAATACCGTTCACATACATAAATGAAAACATGCTAAGAAAGATAATAACATCATTCATCAGACCAACCCTGGAGTATGCATCAGTAGTCTGGAGTCCTCATCTCAAAAAACACATAGACAAGATTGTAAAAGTTCAAAGGGCCGCTACAAGATGGGTACCAAGCTTAAGGGATCTAAGCTACGAAGAAAGACTAAATAAACTGAATCTACCAACGTTACAGGAGAGAAGGAAAAGAGGTGACATGATTATGCTATATAAATGCACATCAGGGAAGGAGAAAATAGACATAAATGATTACTTAACCGATGAGGAAGCATCGGCAAGATGACACTGCAAAAAACTGCATAAGGAGAGAGGTGATAAAGACGTAAGGAAATTTAGTTTCCCAAGTAGAACAATTAATCAGTGGAATGCACTACCGAATGAAATAGTGTGTGCCAAAACAATTCACAAATTTAAGGATATGTACGATAAATATGGTTTAAGACACGGGACAGTATGAGCTTGACTCATTCCTGTAAAGATACAATTAGGTAAGAACAATTAGGTAAGAACACACACACACACACACACACACACACACACACACACACACACACACACACACACACACACACACACACACACACACACATTGGCACTGCTCTTCTTGGCCGCCTCTTAGATGATACAGTACTTTTCTTTTCTCATCGCAAGAATAACACTTCCCGTACGAGGCCTACATACGAGTTCACGTTGACATCAAAAACAGAAGACAGACTAATGGAGACAAGGACATTACGGCTACTCTCATGAGTGTGTGTAGTTTGTGGAATAAATTTTCTTAGACTTATACGCTTGCTGAATATTATAATGAAATAGGCATAACAGAATCATGGCTCAACACTGAACGGCCTGATTCTTTAGCAGAATACAACATACTAGGTTACAACATTTTCAGTAGTGAGAGAAGTAATAACATACAGGACAGTGTTCTGTTATACATATATTAGGGACTTCATCCAATTGTAGTTCCTAAGCCCTATTTCAGGAAAAAACAGTAATTATCTCCAGCTATGAAATAATCCCGTAGTAATATGATACTTGGGCTAATATATCGTCCACCTGCACAGTCCAGTAACACTGAAAGGAAAATTTACAACCAAACTGTTGAAATACATAGCTCCCCAATTAATGTAATCATTTGTGACTTGAATTTATCATTTGCCAAATGGCAAGAGGTCCTGTATCACACAAAGGGTTCGAAATGTACACAAACTAGTAAGAAAGTTCATTGTACCAGCACGGAGTCTGGCCAGCACGAGGAGGTAACATAATAGATCTGGTTATGGCCACATCAAAAAGCTTTGTTAGTAATGTTGCGGTAGAGGATGAGTTTAGTACTACTCACTATAGTATGATCAAATTTACCTTTAAATACAGGGGCGACCATTCCAGTGCTAGTTACGATAAAGTCTCCGACTATAAGAGAGTGGATTTTCAGAAATTAAAGGAAAATGTTTCTTCTGATGACTAGAATCCCACTGTCTGAACAGTAAATGGTTATGAATCATGGAAATTATTTACAGATATTCTCAGTAAATCAGCCACATTATATATTCCAGTTCAGAACAGACGGCCTGCTGAAAATATTAATCCCAAATGGTGCAATATGGATATTACGCACTGCCTGTCAGTTAAAAATTGCACACAAACATAATATTGCCACAAAGAATCAAACTAATAAAAATAAACACGATGACCTTCGCCACAACGCAATATATATATATATATATATATATATATATATATATATATATATATATATATATATATATATAACAAAAATCTTTGAAGCTCGTGTTGCTTGTGTAAGTAAATACAAGTCTAAGGAATTTTTCAGCTACATAAGAAAAAATAAGTTAAGAGCACTCACATTGGCCATCCGGTCACAGCTAATGGATAGCATTCTGACAAAATGGAGATTGACAAATTTCTTAGCACTTTATTTGTATCTATATTTAGAATTGAAGACAGAGATTCCACTCTTCCAGCTTTTCCTGATGTCTTAGATAAGGGTAACATCAGTGACATTACATTTAGTGAACTAATGCATGAATTGCCATTGTTAACTTAATGAAAATAAAATCATCGGGGCCAGATAAAATATCTTGGCACATTTTGAAGGCAGGAGTAGATGAAATATGTAAGCCACTAACTTAGCTATTCAAGAAATCAGTGAGAAATAGTAAAGTTAATTATGAGTGGAAACTTGCCAATATAACTGCAATATTTAAAAAAAGACAAGAAATCTCAGCTAGAAAACTATCATCCAATAAGCTTATCCTCAGTGGTGTGTGTATTGCTGGAAAATACTATCAGAGAAATTTGTTAACCCTACTGACGTAAATAATCTCATCAAAGTTTCACAACACGGTTATTGGAACAATCACTCTTGCCTTACAGATCTCTTGGATTTCTTTTATACTGTATTCAGTATTTACAATGAGACCAGATCTGTTGACATCGTCTATCTCAGTTTAAAAAAAAGAAGAAGAAGAAAAGGATAAACTTCCTCATAAAACACTACTTCAAAAAATAAAGGTGCTCGGGGTCAGAGGCAATGTGCTCAAATGGATAGAGAATTGGCTCACATGACGTAAACACAGAGTCGTACTAAATGGTAAAGAATCAGTGAAGTGCCATAGGGCTCAGTATTGGTTCCCATTGTATATATATATATATATATATATATATATATATATATATATATATATATATATATATATATATATATATGTATATATATATGATACAGATTGATTAACTTTTTGTTGGCAAATTAGAGACAGATGATGGTTTATTTTGTAAAATATCCAAATTTGTTGATGATACTGAAACTGGAAACAGTGCAGATACATCTCTACTGAGGCAGACAACTCAAAGTGACCTTGATATATTGTTTAATTGGGCCCATACATGGAAGATGGGTTTCAATGTTACTAAATGTAGTATGGAAAACATTGGAAATATATATGAAATTATCAGTTACACGATGAACAATATTCAGCTACATAATGTCAGTCACGACAATGACTTAGGAAGCATGGTAACTGATGATCTGAGAGTAAGCAAACAGTGTGCAAAAGCCATTTGGAAAACCAACAGACTAACTGGAATCATTGGTAGAGCATTCAAATACAAATATGAAAACGTCAGTCACCTTAATTCTCTACTGTACTATGCCCACACTTAGAGTATTGCGTCCAGTCCTCGTCATCTTATTACAAAAAAGATGCGGAAAAACTTCAGAGAGTGCAACGAAGAGAGACAAAGAGGGTACCTTATGGATATTGAGAAATAAACCATTCGAGGAGCGTTTAAAAGCTCTGAATCCCTTTAAACTAAACGCAGGTTACGAGCAGATTTTATTCAAGTACTCAAAATATTCAAAGGACACGATAATACGGCCACCGATAAATATTGCACAATAGATGGCTCAAATTACACTAGTGGTAATGGGCAAAAAATTATCGGCAAATATATTCTGTCCCACGAAGCGAAACATTTCCCATTTAAATGTGTTTTAAATGAATGAAACAAACCGCCCTTCAGTGTAGTAAACTCTGATGCGTTACTAACCTTTAAAAATAGCTTGGAAAAGTATCTGTTACTTAAACCTCTGCTAAGCATGTTCACTCTTGAATAATACAATTCTGTTGTATATACAACGTTTTTCTGTTTTCAGAGCCTGGAGGATACAACCGCAGAACAATTGTGCTATATACTGCTGACTTAATGTTACTTTCCTTTTCAGGTAGATATTGAAGAATAGGATTTCCTTTCCATCTATCCTATAAAATTTCCATGTGATGTTTTCTGTGCTTCATGGTGGTTCTTCTCACTATTTTTTGCCGACCCCGGCTGGAGAGTTTGGTGGGTAGGGGGTAGCCTTCATGCATTTCTATCCTTGTCTTTAACCAACAGAATAGTTTTGTTACGTATAACTTTCCATGTACCAAACAGCCGCATAAGGACCAACAAGTCTGTTGCTGTTTCCTTTCCTTTGATAGACAGATTAACGGACAGATGAATAGATATGTGCATATATATACAGAGAGAGAGAGAGAGAGAGAGAGAGAGAGAGAGAGAGAGAGAGAGAGGCTATATAGGAGTACATAGGAAGTACAGATATTAGGAGACCTGTTGGCCCATGACGAAATTATCTGTTGGAAAAAAAAGGCCAATTCTTTTAAGATCTAACTAGTGCGAAAGGGAAACGTATAGAAAAGAGGAAGGCTCTTCCCACTGAGTTATAAAGCTCAGTGGTTCTCCCCCACTCATCACATTATCCGGTTTAACCGACTGGAAAGGGATAGAAAAAAAAAAATGTTACAAAGAAAATGCACGGAAATTTAATAGGAAAGGTAGAAGAGGAACGACTGTTCATTATGTAATCTCTATTCTACATCTCTGAAACGAAAGACCGTACACAATATTGTTATTAAGCAATTGTCTGACACTTATCAGCATACACTTAAACCTGGAAATAAAAGCACTATATTAATTCCAGCCTATAGTGTCAAAATATTTAAAAGTCTAGCAGAATTTTAGGAGTATCAGTAGTTTTGCACTTATTGTATTGTTACTGATAACATATGCCATTGTTCCACTATGCGAGCCATTGTTCCACTATGCGAACTTTTGAGTAATGTTTCCGTATATTATTGCTACATTTCTTGCTTTTAATTTTAACTTCATTATTTCTGGTCACCGTGTCATTCCATATTTCGAGTAAATTACCATATCTAACACTGTCAAATTCGTTTAGAATATAAAATACTTTTAATAGATCTTTCCTGAGTCGTAGCTTTTTTTGAGAAAACACATTTAGTTTCTTTAGACGCTCTTCATAGGGTAAATTTCGCAGCAATGGGATCATCTTCGTGACTCTTTATTGTACTCTCTCGACGCTGTCTTTGTCCATAATAAGACTCGGGGGCCAATACTGCACATAGTATTCTAGATGTGGTCTGACAAATTACCTACAAATGGTAGAGTGTACGTCGGGCATTTTATGATGTAAGTTCTATACGATGAAGCCAGGCATTTTGTTTGCTTTGTTAATGACTACTATACAGTATTTTGGGTTTCTGATGTTGTTACTGATAATAGCTCCTAAATCTTTCTCGTCTTTTAATTCCGTCAGTAAGTTATCGAACATGCAGTTATCATATTTAAAGCTTTTGTCGGTAAAGTGCATTACTTTACATTTATCTACACTACTGAACATTAAATTTCGTCTGCCATTTCTCATTCCAGTTTATTAACTTATCCAGGTCGTTTCGTATTGATTCACAGGTTCCTTTCAGAATTACTTTACTGCCACATGTCGTGTCATATTCAAATTTCGTTACCTTAGAAACGAGTTCATTTTCTAGATTAACATAAGCAGTGAAAAGAGCTAGTCCTAGAAATGACCCTTGAGGAACTCCACTTGTTATGTCCAGCCAGGATGTTGATTCACCATTTATCGTTGCACGCTGCTTGCGATTCGTTAGCCAATCATCAATCCATGAACATAATTTTTTAGAGAGGCCGTAGGCTTTCTCTGTAGGTTTTCTAGTAGTCTTAGATGAAAGGACCCTATTAAACGCTATCTAGAAATCACCTTAGATGACATCCGACGTTACGTTTGTGTTCCACTTACTGATAAAAATCCAAGTACATTTGTGAAGCATGACCTGTTATTAAAAAATCCGTGCTGATAATCTGTTGTTAAATTATGATTATTATGGAAAACGTTTATCTCATTTTTTTTTTTTTTTCCAAATTTTGCATATAACTAACGTTAGGCATTTTGGAGGGAATTTATGGCAGTTTTTTTACCCTCTCTTTATAAAGATAGATGACAGCAGCGAGCTTCCATTGATCTAGTACTTTACAGAGAGAGAGAGAGAGAGAGAGAGAGAGAGAGAGAATGAGCGCTTAAATGGAACGAGATAGGTCCATAGAAAAACAAGACAATAAAAGGGAGAAAGAGAGGAAGGAGGGAAAATGAAACGGAAATAAGATGAGAAGCAAAAGGGAAAAGTGTTGATTGGAGGGTGGGAATGGGGATGATGGACAAGAGGGAGGAAACAGAAATGTTAGCCGAGGGGAATAGAGGGGAGAGTAGGTAAAGGAGAAGAGGAAGAACATGATGAGAGAGAGAGAGAGAGAGAGAGAGAGAGAGAGAGAGAGAGACTAGTCCCTTGGAAGGTTATAAAATAATAAAAGCTATCTTCTTAAATCTCTCTCTCTCTCTCTCTCTCTCTCTCTCTCTCTCTCTCTCTCACATTAGTTATCATGCGTGTAGACTAATCCCATCAGTTCACACACACACACACACACACACACACACACACATATATATATATATATATATATATATATATATATATATAAAGTTGGAAGATTGAAGTCCCTCACTGAGCGAAAAACGACCATAATTTGTTCTGGGAACAACTTTTGGGCAGAAAACGACATTAGCTTCCTGGATTCCTAAAAAAAAAAAAAAAAAAAAATCTAATTTTGTTTTTATCCGCTCTGAGCTTTACAGAAAACGATAATTTTGTGGTAACGCTGTGTGGATGCTGCGCTACTGTCCGGAACGCAGTGTGGCAATGGCTTTGTTGGCACAGTGCAATCTGGACACGCGAGGCACCGCTTGCTATGCTGTGAGGCCTGCTGTGAGGGTGATTGAGGAACACGAAACGTGAATTTCGCTTTCTGCCATTATTTTGCACGCAGATTTCGTTGCGTCTATTATTTTCGCCCCAAAAGTTATTCGACCTTTCATGCCATCTGTCTCTCTGTCTGTCTCTCTATGTATATACTGATTGATAAGTAGATAGATGGAAGGATAGAAAGAGTAATACTCACACACAAACGCAACATTCATATACAGTGAATCACATGCAATACTGTTGTCATAAACATACAAATCTGTCTATCTATCTATCTACCTATCGATCGATCGATAGATAGAAAGGTAGATAGACAGGTAGATAGATAGAAGGACAGATAGATAGATAGATAGATATAGATAGATATAGATATACATATATAAATAAATGTGTAGTGAGAGAGAGTGAGAGGGGGAGAGGGCACGTCCAATACGTCTTGAATGAGAGAGAGAGAGAGAGAGAGAGAGAGAGAGAGAGAGCCTCTGTGGTACAGTGGTAGAATGTGCGATTCGCACGCTGGCGAGCGCAGGTTTGCCTCCCACCAGAGTTATAAAAACTTTGGGAAGCGTTCACCAAGCCACTTGTTACTTTGGCGGACACAAGGGGTGCTGTGGTTGAACCAGTGTTGCATACTAGTATGCTTGCACTCAATCGGCTTAAGGCGGGCCGATTACACTTGGTTCACAGACTACACAAACATCCAAAGCCACTACAACACTACAGTCACACTCATAAGCACTTCTCAACCTACATACACTCTCTAGCAGACAGCCTAAGCCACTACACTCGTTCTATTTTATGAAGGCAGTTTGGGTGGGGCAGCCTAAGACCTCACACCACTAGCTCTGTTGCCACATCGCCGCCACACACGTGTAATTACGCTGCTCACCTCTCTTTCCCTCTATCTCTCTCTCCTATTTTAAGTTAGTAACTACTTATAAATGAATTTTAAATACTCCGTATAGATGTAATAGTATAGTATAAATCCCATAAGACTTGTCAGCGTTGCTTTTGCGACGTTGTCAAGTGAAGTGACACGGGAGATAGCCTTGTGTGTGCGGCCCATACTCGGTCACTCCCCCCATGGAAGCTTGCCCATCAAAATTCAAAACATGAGAAAAAAAATAAAGAAAATGAAAACAGAAGTAGTTAATATAAGTATAAATATGAGAGAGAGAGAGAGAGAGAGAGAGAGAGAGAGAGAGAGAGAGAGAGAGAGAGAAGCACGTGTGTGGCGGCGATGTGGCAACAGAGCTAGCGGTGTGGTCTTAGGAGGCCTCACCCAAACCGCCTTCATAAAATAGAAAGCCTATAGGTAGAGATACATTGGCTGTATCGTCCCTGCTTCGGTAGGGATAGGCCGGTCCTGCAGTGGACGTCAACGGCTGATGATGATGATGATGATGATGATATATATATATATATATGTATTATACAATAAGATTTTCCTGTTTCTGGGTTTAACCGACCCCACTGAATTAGTTGGAAATCGGAAGATGATGATGATGATGATGGTGATGATAGTGATGTCTCATGAATTATCAGTCGCTAAGTTTTTTTTTTTTATATCTAGTCACTTTGTCAATGTTTGTAATGCATTTTATACGATGTCCAAGCATAGAGTTAATAAAAAAAAGTATTGCATGTAGCCGTATATAGTGCCGGTGAAGCAAACAAGCCTTTATCCCCCACAGACTATTAAGTATAGCAATTTCATATACTGGGGCATAAACTAGGACTCATATGCTATCTTGCTGTAAGAAATGAAGATGATCCAGTAAGCAGTTTCCAAGATACAGCTATTTACAGATCAGTTTCCTTATATTGAAATTGCTCGTAAAATACTGGCAGTGTGGCAATCTCATATATAAGGACAACAACTAGGGCTCATACTATATCTTTCTGTCAGATGTGAAGAGAATTCAGCCAGATGATTCCTAATTATAACAAGACAGATTTTTCTTATATGGTCATAGCTCGTAACCTACAGACAATATGGCAGATTTAAGTATACGGGCATCAACTACGACACATACGTTATCTTTCTGCGTGATATGAAGCCAGTCCACCTGATAGTTACCGAGATACAGGCGCGGACGGAAAGACGGAAAGACAGACAAACAGACGGACAGGGGCGATTCCTATATCCCCACCATACGGAAGAATGGTGGGGATAATTACATTAAATAGTGCCTGGAGCGGGGATGAAGGTATACACAGGAGCTTTTTTCATACTTTTATAGGTCAGTTATGATGACTAATTCATACATATAATTGTTAGTTTAGCAGGAAGTATAAATCAACACAAATTATTCTTTAACATTACCTTAGAAAGTTTTATTATAATGTGAAAGTTATTCAAAAAGATGTGTCTGGCACCAAAACGTTCCGAAAACAAAAACTCATATGGCATCACGAATCTTCCTTTTCTTCTTTCTTCAGGTAGCTATTTCCTAAAACATGTAAATCAGCAGTGATACACGAGTATCCTGTGATGCGGGCTGGTGTACTATGTTGCAGGAAGGATTAATGTAACCCCTTGACAAGGCATCTTGAAACCGAATTTTGCTTTTGTGGCGTTACAGGTTTCTGAGTGCGAGTCTATTATAGTCGTATATTTGTTTTCACTTCATGTGGATGGCGTAAGACAAATGTCGATTTTTCACTTGCCATGATAACAGGTGAATAACATTATTTTTCTTGAATGGAACTCAGATTTCATGCTTATTTCTGTATGTGTAATCTGGAAGATTTCTTGCAAAGAAAGATTCACTTCAGGCAGTGTAGTTTACCCACAGACTGGGACTGGGGGGGTTGCAAAACAGACTCTTTGGTGCAGCAATGTTGCCAATTTAGCAGTCACTGGAAAAGTACTTGAAATATACATCATTGTCCTGGAAATGGTATTACACACCTATCCTGAAATATTTGTGCTCGGCTTACCATAGATGCAGAATTATTGTGGTCGAAGATTTTGAAACTGATGGGAAACCAGCAACTACAAGAGCTGGACTAACTCCTGGTAAACCTTTAGTGAGCTTCCAATTAGTCAAATAAGCTTTAAAATGGTTATGACGTGCTAATTTCGATAACTTAATTCATCCTTTCCTATTTTCCCTTTGTGACTGCTGGCCTTGAAGCACCGCCGGATTAAGGGGGGGGGGGCCCAAGGGGCCCGGGCCCTGGGCCACCCACCAAGAGGGGGCCTCCCACCAGAGCAACTTGTGTTCATTTCATTTCGTGTTTATGCATTACATATTACAGCATTGGATGAATAGTCCCCGTTCAGTATTTCCTAACTAAAAGTGTCCTATTTATATATTAGGATTTAGGTTACCAGTCTGTGGTGTATGCCATTGGGGGAGTTGGAAAGGGGGCCTCCCTTCCAAGCGGGCCCCAGGCCTCCCACATGCTTAATCCAGCCGTGCCTTGAAGTCACTTTTACAATTAAAAAACAAAACAGTTTTTTAATCAATCTGAGCCTTTCTCAGGTGATAATGCCATGGTAAATGGATTAGAATATGCATGAAAATTTTTCACACTAGCCACTGTTGGTTTGTTTCTAAGATCAACCTTAAGCGTAGGAATGAGATATGATAGAAAGCCTAATATCCCATAAAAACTGTATGACACTGCACCTACGATAAACTTCATATGAGGTAGGTCGCATGTCCCTGGAGCTGACTCATATTAAGTTGCTCACCATAGGTTAAAATGCAGCACTCCAAAGGATTCATTCCCAATGCAACAAAGTGAATTCTCTCTGCAGTATGAATATTTTTATGAAATGCAGTACAGACTATAGGAAAGGAGCGGGCCATTTATGTCTCCACTTAGTGACATACTTATTATGGTCACCATTTATATCTCCCTTTCCTTGGGGGAAGCAGCCTAGGTATATAGATAGAATAGATAGATTTATACCTGCACTCTGGCCTCTGGCAACAAAGTTGTTCATAAACTATGCAAAATACATCAAATTAGTAATGACCCACCACCAGTGGACTCATACAGATAAAAATGACACTAATATCGTAAAATATGTGGCAAATGGGTAACCTTATAAAAATATATACTCTTAACACCGTAAATTTTGGCCTGTTTGGGATGTAGCTAACAACAACTTGAAATCTGCCAATTTTCTGAGCATAATCAGTTCTTCGAGTTTCATTTTCATAATATACTTAGCCAACCGCTAATTGCTGATATGATAAAGGTAATATATGACTAAATGTACAGTGCAAAGATAACAGGTACGAGATTTTAAATCTTTGTATCCAGCATTTCTTCCACTAATTGCCCCAGTTTTTTAAAACTTATTTCTCTATGACTTTCGGTGGTTGCTGGTAATGTCTAGTTTTATGTATTATCTACTCAGTCTCCCAGACAGCCACAACAGTCGAAAACAAAATTCCTCTTGTTGTGTAACATCGTGTGCATAGTAAATGTGTGTAGCTAATTAGCTGCTTTCAAATTACTATCCACTGCATTGAACAGTAGTAACTAATTATACAAAACGGTGAAAAGAGATTGTATTTGCAAAGAAAACGTAACTAAAATGTGTTCACAGCTCTTACGGCACCAGTTCCAAGCCGTCAATAATCCCTGCACCGCTAACTGATAAACAGGTGAACATTCAGTAGATTCCGACTTTGTCATTTGTGAGCATGACATTACCTCTGATAAAATGAAATAACCGCCATTAACAGTTAATGAAAGAAAGTGGTGTTTCATAGTTTCACAATTTTCGAAATAAGTTATCGAAATTTTACCAGTATGTGTGCTGTATATTTTAGGTATGTCATATAAAAATTAGCCTTTTCTGATGCAGTACCGATTTTCATTAAATTTTTCCACGCTGATATTAATCAATTTTTATTTGCAGAATTGAAGAACTAACAATGGGCCTTACAAAATGGTTAACAGACTCAGATACAACAAATAACACACCTACTACCCTCCTTAGAGATATTTTATCCTATAATAACATGATAATAGTAGGCAAAATGATGATGATCGTGATGGTAGAGGAAATAACAATTAAACTAACACTATATATAGTCGGTTTGTATGCACTTCATGGAACTTGGCCACTCCCACAAGTTGAATACTCTGTCGTGGCTTCATGAAATTCAATAAGCCTTACTGATAATTAATTACTGATAACTAGTTAAACTAGTCAGCTAGACATGTTTCACCCGTCCATGCATTGAGGTGAAAGGGGTTAGGGATCTTCGTCGGGTCAAAAACATAAGACTGTCTCCAACTACACCTCCTACGAATCGTTCCACATATTAACACTGAACTTGCTTGCAGATCTAAAACTACCCCTGGAGAGCCATCCCCTCTAAAGTAACCACCTCGCATCTTGGATGGACAGTTGTTTATGGGAGTTGTAGCATGCTATTAACTTCCAATATAGCTTCTTGGAGCATACTTGAGGGTTGAAAACTACTGCAATATGCCTTCTCCTCCAAGGAAGTCTTGTTTTCACATACACAAGAAGAGAGTTAGAGGATAAAGGCTTTTTTCTGGCTATATCTTTATGGGTCAGCCCCCAGGGGGTCTAAACAATTCCTTAAGGGGCATCTCTTCCTGACAACTATCTCCCTATCATGGAGGGCTGCCTGGTACATAAGTTTGATTATATTAATTTTGCCTGAAGGATCGAAATTGATACACATTGTCCTTTGGAAACCCACGCACCCACCCACTCATACACTCGGCCAGTACAGTGGACTGACGTTAGGGGAGGAATGAAGTGCCACTCACTGAAAGGAGCCAAATAATTTGGCAGCATGTGAAGTGGTGCATCCTACTGGTTGTTTAGGAAAGTGGTTGGAGTGTACGGGAGTGACATCACGAGTTTCAGTGCCTACCATTACTAAGAGGTTAGTGGGAGACTGAGCAGCACCGGGGTGATTTAGATGTTTTGAAAAAAGAGATAGAGGAGAGAAGGCACATTAGGTTCAATTAACTGACTAGTGATAGCCACAAACATCCACAAAATCAACAAGAAATGGAAACACTCACCTAATCCCTCCCCTGGAAGTGTTGTATGTCAGTGTGGCATGTCCCCGTCTCCACATAACGGGGTGTGGTGGGAATGGCACCTGCTCAATCAGGCAAGTCAGCTCTATACGAGAACCACTCTTGTAGTGCTTCTCTCTCACTGAACCACCTCGATCATCAACCACACGTGTTACTGGAACTGTGGAGGGGAGGACTGATTGGAATTTAGAAGATAAAAGTTAGATTAATGGAAGACAGACTGATGAAACAAATGACAACCGTCATTGACTTATTCAGAGAAATAGAAGAGATATTCAGTTTGACCTAACACCTCAAGGAGATATGAAATCTTATTTTTTTTAGGCTGAGGGTGCTGCAAGATATAGGAGACAAACAAATCAACTTATTAACTACTCCTTTACACTGATTCGCTTTTACAGAATTGGGAAGAAAACGAAAGCGTAGAACGTTCCTACATCTCCTGGCCCTCGTACAGAAACACATCTTCGTCGCAAGAAGAAAATTACAATAGGTTGTACAGGGTGACCTGTGTACAGTGATCCACAAGAAAATAGCATGATGTTATCCTATGTGTTGCAGGGACGGCACAGTCTGCTGATGTGGCCGTGGATGTGGCAGTGAGAGTAAGAAATTAATACATGATACTAGTTAGTCATTGATAACTGTGTCTAGGCCGTCCCCCCAACACACAAGAGAGCACCTGGGGGAGCAGAAGAGGAGCATTATATATGGGCCACCCTGGAGGAAGGACATGGAAAGATGAGTTCAAAATCTTCCCGTGTGTTTAGTTCTTCTTGCAAAAAGACAATTAAGGTACAGCAGGGAATCTATTACATATATTAATAAAGACATATTCTAGTCCATGGATACTGGCTGAACAGGGAAAACTCCAGATACCTACAGGATGTCACAGGAAATGTGTGATAAACTTAAGGAGATTGTTTCCTTGATAATTTTGGGTACTAAGTGCTCTGTCAACATGGCTGCAGTTCTCAAAGGTTGCTGAGTAGCGTTACTGATGACGTTAATGGCTGAAATGGCCGTCTTCATGTTACGAATATAGGTTGCTATTGCTCTGAATTTGTTTATTAACTACATATTACATTATACAATGTGTATGTATGCTAACGATTCCCTTTTCCATGTGATTCCTCAATATACCGATATGTAAAGGACGATTTCGTCATATATATATATATATATATCATCAGCCGTTGAGGTCCACTGCAGGACCGGCCTATCCCTACCGAAGCAGGGACGATACAGCCAATGTATCTCTACCCAGTGGCTTAGGCTGTCTGGTAGGGACTGTATGTAGGGTGAGAAGTGTTTGGAATTGTGATTGTAGCGTTGTAGTGGCTTTGGATGTGTGTGTAGTCTGTGAACCAATTGTAATTGGCCTGCCTTAAGCCAACTGGGTGCAAGCATACCAGTATGCGACACTGGTTAAGTACAGCACCCTTTACGTCCGGCAAAGCAGACAGTGGTTCGGTGAACGCTTCCCAAAGTTTTTACAACTCTGGCGGGAGGCGAACCCGCATCCACCAACGTGCGAGATGCACACTCTACCACTGTACCACAGAGGCTCCATATATATATATATATATATATATATATATATATATATATATATATATATATATATATTTACCCGAGCATAAACAATAGGGTGGTTGTCTTGACTCAGGTCCCAGTATATTGCTAGTGTATCCGCTTTTAATGAATGGATTTAAATGAAAACTCTACTCATTTCAACCGGAGTCATGTTAGCCATATACTATACCTGAGAAGCCCGTTGGTCTCTGCACCAATGAGATATAAGCCTAAAACGAGTTGATACTCCAACCATCGCGATGCTGAGTGGGTATCAGTTGGCCAAGTGCAGATCCAGTCATTATGCCATAGTCGCAAACTGAGTGTATTTTATTCTCTTGATTTAAATGAACTTTGTTTTCCTGGCTCTGTAAACACATTAATGGGAAAAAGATTTATAAGGAAGCCTAGAACGCATGATTAGCTACAAAAAATTGTTAGTAGAGGATGCAGCCATCTCCATGGATAAGTTGCACCGAAATTCCCTGTCTGGAATACTGCATTCAATTATGTCTCAACACTGAAGAATACCGCGTCCAGTATTTGATGTAAATCAGGATAAGTTGTAACAAATTTCAGAAAGCTGGTAACATTTTTCAGGTAAACTGGTTCATTAATAAAGAATATTCTGAAAATATTTTGGGCCTCAGGGTTGTCTAGTTTAACAAACACGCTTGTATACGTCAAGTAAAAATAGGAGACGAGGTTATAAAATCTGGCGAGAAATTCATATATCTAGAGCAGGCCGTTCAGGTACACCCAGGCCGTGATGATGGTGAAGGGCGAAGAATAGGAATTGAAAGGCATTTAGCAAAGTAAATAACTATAGGAAATAGAAACAATTACGATGTCACCAGAAGGAACCCCATATAATCAGTGTATCCTCACTGTTCTAACTGAGGGATCAGAAACTTAAAGTCTGACAAAACCCTCGGAGAGATATAGAGCTTCATGGATAAGGAAAAAGACAAAAGTGGAGGATACAAGCACAACAATAAAAAAAAAAGTATAAATGTATGTAGGTGGGTCACGTCTTTCGTAGAACAGATAAGACAAGGACAACCAAGATAAATGAATGGCAGTCCAGAGATGGAGAAAGAGGACGAGACAGATAGATGACTTGATGTGGAAATGAGATTCGGAGATACGCTAGGATTTGGTGGATGAGGCTAACAGCCAGTAGGTCAGAGTGGAAACTGACGGGAAAGGCCCTTGTCCTGCAGTGGACGGATTCAGGCTGCTGCTGCTGTTGCTGCTGCTGCTGATGATGATGATGATGATGATGTACAGTATGCGAGACAGACAGCTGCGTGGGGGTGTGTACTCACCAATTACATGCAGTGTAAGAGTCAGCACCTGCGGCACATCAGTAGCCAGCTGGCACCTATACTGTCCCTGGTCCTCCTCCGCGGTATTGCTAATTACCAGACGCCATCGACGCCACCCTGACCCCGTGGCTGCTGCTACTGAGTACCTGGACGAAATAAATGATAGACACTATATAAATATACGACATAAATCACAGTATCACAATCATAATTTTCACAAGAATAAACCTATTGTAATTTCCTGCTGCTACTGAATCCTGCAGGGCGTAACCTAAGTAAATATTATCTAAAATAATAACATCCCTCGCAACAACAAAATATGCAGATTAATCTATTCAAACCCGTGACGGATTTTTCATTTTTCTTGCAAACTAATTACCGACGGATTTATTTCCTGTAAGAGAAACTTTTAGAAATGAGAGAATTAAACATGCCACTCAGCAACCTCACTAACACCACACATATCATGGAATAACGTTTTCAGTACGGGAGGACTTGATAAAATTAACAACAATAGTCAGGATGCTGCAGGATAAAGGTCTATCTATCTATCTATCTATTGTCAGACGCCTTAATCCCGTAAGGGGTGGCCAGAAAAAAATCGCCTTCATGTCGCCCTGTCCCCGGCCATTTCACTGCCCTGCACCCAACTCACACCCCCCTCTCTCATATACTTCTCTACTCCATCCCTTCATCTCATCCTTGGCCTCCCCCTCCCTCTCCCTCCCTCCACCTCACTCACATACACTCTCCTCATCAGTCTCTCACTCTCCATCCTCTCCACATGGCCAAACCACCTTAATGTGTTTCTCCTAACGTTTCCTATCACATCCACGTCCACCCCACACCTCTCCTTCACTTCCTCATTTGTCAGCCTGTTTCTCCATGTGACTCCACATGCTCCTCTCAAATAACTCATTTCCACTGCTCTCACTCTTGACTTGTATCCCTCCAACAAGGTCCAAGCTTCACTTCCATACCTTAGAGTGGATATCACAATACTGTCATATATTGGCTTTTTCATTTCCATGCTCACTTCGCTGCTTCTTATCACTGCTTTCAAGGAACCAGCAACCTCTCTTCCCTGTTGCACCCTTTCAAGCACTTCACACTCTAAACTTCCATCCTTACTCATCACACTACCCAAGTACTTAAACGTACTCACATTCTTCATTTCCTTCCCATCCAATCTCACTGTACATTCACTAACTTCACTTCTCTCGAAGACCATTACTTTACTCTTCCCTACAATCACCTTTAGATTCCGTTTCTTACACACTCTCCCAAACTCGTCCACCAAGCCTTGCAGCTCCCCTTCGTCTTCACTCAACAACACAGTATCATCGGCAAGCAACTGTACAGGGAGTTTCCAAACACTATCCTCTCTCATTAGGGCCACTCCAACATCCACTGCCCTACCTTGTATCTCTTTAATAACCCCATCCATATACAGATTGAACAACCAAGGAGACACGACACATCTTTGTTTCGACCCAGCCTTCAAATAGAAAAATTCACTCAGTTCACCATCCACACGCACTGCAGCCTTTGCACCCGCATACATACTCTTCACGGCCTTCAACAACTTCCCATCTATTCCATATATTCTTAGTACTTTCCACAATCCTTGTCTATCCACCCTGTCATATGCTTTCTCCAAATGCATGAAGGCTGCATACAACTTCTTTCGCGTCTCTAGAAACTTTTCCACTAAGGATCTAATGATAAATATCTGATCTACACAACCTCTTCCCTTCTTAGAACCTCCCTATTCTTCTCCAACTAGTTCTTCTGTTCTTTCCCTAACTCTGTCAATAAGTATCCTACCATATACTTTTCCTATTACACTAAAAAGGCAAATGCCCCTATGATTACCACACACTTCTTTTTCTCCTTTCCCTTTGTACAGGGGAACAATTATACCTGACTTTCAATCCTCCGGGACTCTACCCTCCTCCCAGGCCAATCTGCACATCTTCCACATCCACTCTACTACTATCTCTCCTCCATGCTTCAGCATTTCACCACACACACTCCATCAGTTCCTGGGGCTTTCCCCATTTTGACTTTCTTCATTGCTTCCACAACTTCCATCCTACTGGTTTCTTCCAGTCTTGTCACATCCCTCCTTCTCCCAGCCATCCCCCAGCCACTTATTTTTGCATTACTTTCATTCTCTATGTTCAACAATTCATAGAATTGTTCTCACCATCTGCACAATCTTTCTCCCTTCTCCACTAGTGATCTACCATTTTTATCTTTCACTTCCCAACTAACTTCATTGGGACCCTGTCTAACTCCCTTTACCTCTTTCCAGAATAAAGATACGTGTAAATGTGTCGCCTTAGTGAAAAGCTTTGGTACAGCCTTCATCTACCTTCTTGTGACAGAGTGGTCTCCCAAGGTTAATGAAATCGTCTGAAGGCAGCGTGAATAAATGGAAAATACATCCTTGAGGTGAAGGGGTTGACTTCGATAAGACATTTTTTTTTTTTCAAATGTATTCCTGACACCTGCAGACGATTTTGCTCGGGTTAGGCCAGTATGACAGAAGCAAGGAGGTTAAGGAACGCAACGCCTTAACTCTGCAGTTGCAAAGTATCTCGTAAGCTGAATAAAGTTGTCTGGAGGTGGCAAGCGTAATCTACAATGCTAGGCCATCTTACTGAAGGGGTAATGTAGACCTTTCATCAAGCATTTATATCTACTAAAGTGATATAAAATACAAATCACCAAGAGGTAGTTGGAATAAACTTAACCTCTTCAGTCAAATGATACCTTGTTTATTATTCTTGATATTTTCAGCCGATTTTATTTTGTTTTGGGTATATTTTATAAATGGAGGATGTTATAAAAAGGGCTCATTAACCTCCATAAGAGAGACGCTTCCTTGGTTGAATAAAACAATCAGGAGGCAACAAAAATTACATACAAAATTAAAAATAAACAGCAGGGGAGACAGTCAATTTATCAGCCCTTTCTGTACGAGGTTATCCTCAGGCAAAATAAGATTGTCAGATGAGAGCCAAAATAAGGATAAACTTTTCAATTATTTTCTTATTTTCTCTTCCTTCAGATGACCCATTCTGATTAGGATAGATCATCCGAACTGGAGGGATTGGATAGACTCTTCATTAACTTTTTCCAAACGAACGTCTCTCCTTAACTTAACATACTTTGCTGGTAGAGAAAGAGAAACTTTAAATAAAACGCTACCACAGTGAAGAGATAAATTTGTTGGCAGCATTTTACGTGGATAAACAAACACATAAAATAAACAAGCCAACTAATTCTTTACTCCGGCTGTGGATGATAAACAGTATATTCTGCCGCCATGTTGTGTTCGTAGTCAAAACAAATTAATTCCTTATGAATATGCTCCATAAACCAGTTAATTTAAAGTGGTTGTTGTTACGCCTGTTTGGGTATACCGTAAATGTGAATAGTATACTTATATCTATATACTAATCTGTCTGTTTATGTGTGCGACCTGTTACTCTTGTCTCTTTATTGATGTATCTAATCATCCCTTCATATTTTTGTGAAATCGTTGTGTATGCATATTTATCTACCAACGTCTTTACTTTTCTATATACCGGTACTTATTTATTCAGCAGTCTAACCATACAACCAACTAACCAATGTGTCACCCATCTTTCTGTCAGTCTGTGTTCTCATCTGTCTTTTCATAAGGAGTAAACGATAGGACTGTGTCATTTTGGTGTAATGGTATCACTGGGAGAGATTTTATTTAGAAAGTAAGTGGGATATTTGGGGATAAGACGGTTTTTTCCATTTCATGTCCGTTGTTTACGTAATATTTTATCCAATCTGTGAGAGAACTTTTCAATCTGAGAGGGCTAGATGTAGTTTTCATAAATCCTCTCAGCACTGGTGGTCCTTCTTAGGCTGACTATAATCGTCTGGGGGAAGCAAGAATAAAATGGGAAATGTGACCTCAGGGTGAAGTACTAGCTCCCTCAGTCCGATGAGGTGCTTTGGTTGTCTTTCTTACCATCTCCAGGCAGCTTTATTCAGCTCAGAAACTTTTCGATAGATCAGGTACAGAATTCATTAACCTGGTTTGGGTTCGATGTAGTCCCAAGCTGAATAACATCGTCTAGGAGTAAAAAGAATAACTGAAAATAGCTCGTCATTGGATGGAAGTGGGTGAGTGTTTTTAATTACTGTAGCTACCTGAGGGGCATGTGGCGTTACACGGAGGGACACACAGAAACTGCTAAGCAAAGGAGGGTTATGCTGTCCATGTGGATGGATTTGAAAGCATTAAGATAAATACCCTTAGATGGTTTGGCCATGCGGAGAGAATGGAGAATGAGAGACTGAATAGAAGAGTGTATATAAGTGAGATGGTGGGGGAAGCGAAGGCTAAGATGGAGGGAAGGAATGAAGAGATATGAGTGACGGGTGTGTCAGTTTGAGTGAGAGCAGCCAAATGACAAATGAAAGGGCAACGTGAAGGCGATTTGTTTGTAGCCACCCCTTGTGGGACTGAGGCGTCTTACAAGAGATACGCAGATATAAACCCAGAAACTGTTCACTGACCCAACCTGGGATCGATATCGCTTTCGTACTGTGACCAGGCCAATTCCCTACAACTTCACCTTTAAAATCAGCCTCTGTTCATAATCATCACACCAGTCCTGCATGAAAAAACACCAGGCATGCACTCACTATGGACGGTGGGCATTAACGGCGAAGTGGTAACATGTGAAGAAGTATTGCTTGTAGAGAGACTGCGCACATTAAGGAAAGCACCATCAAGTCTATGCTCGAAAGAGACATTAACAAGTCGTCTATTCACAGACCTTACACATGGTGGGCCTCCCTCCCCGCCCAACGAAGAAGAATATGAAGAGGAAGAAGTAGAATCTCAATCAGGGGAGATGGCAACCAACAAGTCACGACCTTTGGGATTTTTTTTTTTCTCCACCCCAGAATGAGATTGAGATGTCGATGGTAGCGTGTCGTGGTGAAGGGGATGTCTGTGCCTTTGCCAAATATGTACTGCCTTCCTTCTTGAACCTTGTACGGACGGCAGGCATAAATAAAAGCCATCTTAATTCTCGCCACTCCTGCCAACCCATACCGCGTTCCATCATGGATATCTTCACTTCATCTCTGGCTCGTTTGTGTGTGTGTGTGTGTGTGTGTGTGTGTGTGTGTGTGTGTGTGAGAGAGAGAGAGAGAGAGAGAGAGAGAGAGAGAGAGAGAGAGAGAGAGAGAGAGAGAGAGATCCAGCCGAGAACTGGAAAATCCCAGTTCGATACTCATGCCGGTCAGACTCTTGGACGAAATTTGTTTGGCTTCTGTCCCTGTGCACGCAGAAATTAAATGAGGAATCTATAGGTAAATTTGATTGATGCTATGAGTGTTCAAGGGGAAGATTGTCACTTGGAAATAATATTGATTGTCATCCTCAATATACCACCGTGTACTTACTCTATCTATCTGTTACCAGACGCCTTAATCCCGTAAGAAGTGGCCACAAACAAATCGCCTCCACGTTGCCCTGTCCTCAGCCATTTGACTGCCTCTCCCCCAACTCACACTCCTCCTTTCGTTTATATCACTTCACGCTATTCCTCCTTCCAATTATTGCTTTTCCCTCCGCCTCTCCCCCTCCACCTCACTCACATACACCCTTCTAGTCAGTCTCTCATTCTCCATCTTCTCCAATTGGAAAAGCCATTTCATATTATTTCTCATAAAACTATCAGTCTCATCAACAACACAAAGCTCCCTTAATTCATTATTATTTTTTTTTCCCCGATCTCTTCCTGTAACCCCGCATACTGTGTTCCTTTCAAGTAACTCACATTGCAACAGACATTACACATAACCCTCTTCTTAAATGCAGTAAAAAAAGAAGTACAGTACGGAAAAACTACTGAGCCTTCATTAAATTCTCGCGAGGAAAAAAAAATCGTGGCCCAGCAACATCACTATAAATTTCTTGGTGCTGAAAAGAGTAGCTATAAAAATGTGCAGAAACGACCGAATGTTGTTTTTATTTCTGATTTATTAATGCAATGATTCCCTTAACACCACTTTGAGATATTTATGGTTGCCCTCTCTCTCTCTCTCTCTCTCTCTGCTGTTCGTCTGTCTGTTCATCATTTTATATATCCCTCTTACTATATCTCAATCCCTTCTCCCACGTCACTTGTCGTTCTCTCTCCCTTCCCTTCCTTTCTTCCACTCTTCCTCCTTGATCATTTCCTCCCCTTCTCTCCTATATTACGTTCAATCCCCCCGTTTTCCATTCTTCCATCTCTCCTTCTTATTGCCTTTCACTTCATTTTTTCCCTTTTCTCTTCTCCTTTTTCCCTTTAACTACCTTCCATTCTCCCTACTGCCTTTTTCTTTCTTATCCCCTTCTACTTTATAGCGTCTTTTCCTCTTGCCTTATCTAATGGCCCGTTTTATTGCTATTTCCACTCTCCTTTATTATCGTTATCTTCTCTCTCTCTCTCTCTCTCTCTCTCTCTCTCTCTCTCTCTCTTTATGATGAGAGACACGACTTTCAAAATGTCTAGGCCGTGTCTAAAAAGAAATAATAAAATAAAAAGACAACTTATTTTTACCCTATTACTTTTTTGTCAGGACTTACATGCATATATTTTTACACTGTTGATCTTTTTTTTTTTTAAGCGGATGGTAACTTTTTTTTCTCGATTTTTCTCTATTTTTGTCAATTTAAGATCAAAATCAACGTCCTCTCCCTCTGTCTGTCTATAAATGTACAGAGAGTCCCGGGAGGAAAGGATATAACTTTGAGAAACGATAAATGAGAGAATTCTAACTTAAAAAATGACATATCAAATTGTCTTCAGGTCATAATTGTCATGCAGCTACAGTTTTTTATTTCCTTATAGGTAGTTATTGAGGGAGACCATTTTCACCTCTAACGACATCAGCAGGTGTAGTTCCGTTACACGACGGTCTAGCAGTCAAGATTCGGTTTCCGGAATTATTTCTTACACCACACACCACTGAACACTTAACAACTTTACTATTGGAGTCTGTTGATATCTTTTACCGTTTTTTGCGTGCTGCACCACACAAAGATGATATTGCTGACAGACAAATAGATGGACGGACATACAAATGCAAACATAGTATTATAGAATTAGATGGAAATATATATGTTTGCAATGTTTAACTCTGCTTCTCTGTGTCATATTTACTGTAATTCTTGCAAGGTTTAGGTATGCAGTCAATTTTTCTGGAAAATTTATTGGCTTAACCCCTTAACCGCGGGGCGTCACTTTCGTGAAGCTTGGGAGCAAGGGATCATACCACGGGGCGACACTTTTGTGATTCTGTGTTATTTTGATTTCGCCCAGGCTTTCAAGTGGTGGCTTGTATCATCTGTCAGTACTGCCAATGTCCAACACTAGTCAGTACTCCTAATCTCATCTGTACTCCCATCCATTGTTGACAATTTAGCCATTTCTCCCCATTCTTGACTCCCCTCCTGACATCCCCTCCATTACCCTATCCTTTCGCCTGCCCGGCCGTGCTATGCTAAGTAATTCTTCCCTGGAATTTTTCACTGATTTCATCCATTGAAATAAGCCCTATGCCCTATTCTTATACCAAATTATATATACAAGAAAGAAATAAGGTAAGTGAGAGTGCCATACACCTAGAATTGGCTAATTATCACCTGACAACACCTCACGTGCACTCGTTCGCTAGTTTTCGCTGTTTATTTTCCCTTGAAATATGCCGTATAATCTATTTTCGTAATAAATATATATATATATATATATATATATATATATATATATATATATATATATATATATATATATATATATATAAGAAAGGAAGGGAGAAGCCTAAGTGATATTTACATTCACCTGGAACTACCTAATTATTGCAGGCCACCACACTGTATTCTATGGTAAGTGAATCTTCCCTGGAATTTTCCACTGATTTCATCCATTGAAATAAGCCCTATGCCCTATTCTTATACCAAATAATATAAACAAAAGAGAAATAAGGTAAGTGATAGTGCCATACACCTGGAATTGGCTAATTATCACCTGACAACACCTCACGTGCACTCGTTCGCTAATTTTCGCTGCTTATTTCCCCTTGAAATATGCCGTATAATCTATTTTCGTAATAAATATACATATAAGGAGGGAAGGGAGAAGCCTAAGTGATATTTACATTCACCTGGAACTACCTAATTTATTAAGTATTGTCTTGTTTTCCTGCCAATCATTTCATTGCTATATATTAGCAGGTCTCACAGGGCTGAAGTTGGTAGTATTGCACTCACCCTAGCCAGGCGGCAGGAGGCCACTACTATCAGTTCACTGTCGTCTTTGAAAGTGAAGGTACGTCTGATTAGCTCCTGCTAACTTACGCCGCTTTTTAGCCCCATGCAAAGGGCCCTGTGACCTTTACCCTCTACTAAACCTCGTGTGGAAAGAGGTAAAGGGCTGACAATTGATAGAGAGTGACTACGATCTTTTTATTGAGTAAAACAGTGCAAGTGGAATTGTAAATAATGTGTAAACAGCAAGTGAAAGCAATGAATGTAAATATAAGTGAACAGTGGAAAATAGTTTTATAAGTTACTTCAAGTGACAGTGCATAACACAGTGTAAATAAAATAGAAATGTAAATAATGTCTGCTTGCATTCCTCCACCTCTACGACGGGCGCGTAGCACCCGTCTGGCAGCAAACTCTCATCCCTTTTCTGTCCAGCTCTCTAATGCAAGAGTTAACCGTTACTCCCAGTCTTTCATTTATGCAACAGGTCAGCTCTGGAACTGTCTCCCTCTGTCTGTATTTCCTCCTGCCTATGATCTCCAGTCTTTCAAACGTAGTGTGTCCAGGCATCTCAAAATGATCGGATCTTGAATTTGGCTCTCTATTGTATTTTGTTTTTTCTCTTGGAGGGAACTGTTACTGCGGGCTCATGGCCTTTGGTTCCTTCTTCCTCGCATAAAAAAAAAAAAAAAAAAAAAATGAGTAGCATTATAAGAATACGAGTATATATTCTAGGAGTAATGAAAGTGAAAGTTTCGCTCTAGCATGTATGAATACTATGAGTTATGAGAGTGAAGGTGAAAGTGACATTCACTCTCAATGCTAGTATACAGGACGAGAAAGTGAATGCTATGTATTATACTGAAAGAAATTGAATCCCTACAGTGACAATAAACTACTATTACTGAAGGAAACTTATGGATAAAGACTGTAGATATATATAAGTGTTATAGTAACAGAAATATAAACTGTGAGTGTTTTTATGAATAATAGACAACACTAGCGGCAAACGATCGAAAGTGGGATGGTCATATGCCCTCGTAATTTTCATTGCTTTCACAGTTTTTTTTTTTTTTTTTTTGGAGCATGGATTCCAAACTATTTGAGAATCATAGAATAGTGTTTCTAGTGATAATATCAGGCTGTGGTAATCATATTACGAGTTGTCAGGAAGTGTAAAGCGGAGACTTCGTTACCCAACTTCAGAGGTCTCCACAAGTCCTACGGTACTCGACGAAGGCTCAACAAACACCCAAAGAGAAAGCTGAAGGTATGTGCCATAAGTATATGTGATTTTAATATCCTAGGACTAATATCTGATTTTTGGCAAATATTTTTAGAGAGTCTGTCAGAGCGCGAATATGCCCGCGGGACCTGCAAGTCAAAGCAAAACAAGCCTGCGGTTATATTTTTAGAGAGTCTGTCAGAGCGCGAATATGCCCGCGGGACCTGCAAGTCAAAGCAAAACAAGCCTGCGGTTTAAGGGTTAAAACAAAACTTCAAAGGGTCCTTAACAACGTTTGGTGTTTGGTATTACCTCTTACCTGTTGTGCCTTATGAACTGCACAATGGTTGTTGTGGCAAAATACAGGCAGGCCTACACAGCCAATTTGCCCTGTTATATGTAAATATCTTGATCAATAACTAGTTGTATGATGATAAATATCCCTAGATGTATAGCTATACAGTTGCATGGATGTGCACCATAGCTGCTAAGAGCCTGTTGTGACCAGATCTGAGTATTTGCAAGCTCAGCAAACCGTGGTGATCGCATGCACACCCTCTTAGCCTGATTTCCCTCTGAGAGCAGCACAGAGACAGTCAGCAGGTAAGCAGATATGCAGGGGGTAGGACGTACTCAGCTGTAGTGTATCAGCGTTCTCCAGGAAACTGTGGAGGCATCGTGAACGAGTTTCTCAATCCGAGCTCCTGTGTTTATCAACTGTCACACAACTCCTAACACACTCACACCTGTCGCAGACATGGCATACCTCCCCTTTTCTTTTTCTTCTTTTTATATCTTTAACACACTGGAAAAGGGTCTTAAAACATTTGCCATTAGAGTTTTTCAGTATATACCCTTCACATCTAAATTGACGCTTACACAAAATTACCAATGCAGATTGACAAAGAAACGCGTCCTTAGGGTTCTGGAATTCGTTGAGATGTGCATATGTACTGTCTTGCCCTGACTCTCTGCTTCATATATATATATATATATATATATATATATATATATATATATATATATATATATATATATATCCCCTTGGCTGCGCCATTCCGTTTAAAATTCACGAATCGATTTCAAAAGTTGCGCCCTGTATTTTGACGTGAGCAAGGCCCACAGTTTTATTCTGTGGGCCATGGGCGTGAGTACTTTGTGTATTCATCCGCCCACGCTTGGGATTGCCAGGTCGTCCTTTTAGCATCCTCCACACCGTATCAGTATGCATTACAGAATCACGTGAGCCCACTACCCAGTTTGCTTCAGAAAGCCATGGCGATTAAAGGTGGTTCGTTTCGTTCGCCCCAGCCCTCAACGTTGCTTGGTGTTACCAAGAAAAGAGATGCTAGAAATCGTATTCCACAGAAAAGGAAGTATGCACTTACTGGTACCAGCGATTCTAGTGATTACAGTAAAACCTCTGAAAAAGCAAGCCAGCAAACCACGCTCCGAGCGGCGCCAACCCTCCTGTTACACCACCGTGACTTTACAGTTTCGTCAGCTTGATTAAGCCTCTCCGGAAAAGTGACTGAACAAATGTAAAAATAAGTGAGAGTACGTGTAAGTGACTAAAATATAAGGAAAATGAAAGTGTCTGGTGTAGACTATGTAAATATCTTTCCTAGAGTTTAGCGCCATTTACTGAGTAGTTTCTCACGGTTCAGTATCTCACTACTTTATTTTATAATGTTTGTAAAACAATGATTTTGAAGTGCTGAGAGAACCATTCAAGATAATGCAAAGAAAGTGATGCATAGAGTGATGCGTGGTCGGGAAATGAATTGTGGTGAGTGGGGGTGTGGGTGGTGGTGCGTGACGGACGAAATTATTGCACTGAAAATGGATAACTTTTGTATATTATTGTCGCAACAGGGGTATCGCTCTTGCCACCCTAACCGCAGTCAGAAGGACAAACATACATACATACCTACACACACACACACACACACACACACATATATATATATATTGTTACATAGCCTATGATTTCATCATCCTTTGTGTAATTTTAACGCACAGTATGCTGCATGTTTGATCACGAGCGTGTTCTGCCTCAGTTCCCCCCTTCTACCGTTATACTAGAGTAAGTCGTCATTTCTGGAGTTCAGAGCGGGATTGTCAACTCTTTGTCCCCATGGCTTCATTTGCGCGTCCTTCTTACAAGTTGTATCAAGCTCTGCCGGCCCCTATATAATGAGCTCAGTCTCTGCATCATTGCCACTTAGATCTGCTCCTCATTTTGTTCACATCTCTGTCCTCCCCTGTACAGTTATTATTATTGTGAGTGCTCAAGAAATCTCCAAACATCTAGCAGCTGTGTGTAATTTGAGTATAACTGTTGTATTTTTTCTTGTACTGTGTAGCATAAGGTTAATTCTTAGGCCTAGTGAGGTTTTTGATTACTGTTGGGTTTTATGTCAGTCATTTTTGATAATAGTTTGTATCTGTAATAATTTATCTTGCATTAACTGAGCATTACCCGGTGTATTTTCATTTTATCAGGGCTGACTTAGATAAATTTACTCTTGCTAATTTCGTGTTAATAGAGGCTATTGCAGTTAACCATATATTTAACCTGTTTATTTGCCATTACATTATCCTTATGAGTCCTGAATGTTTTGCTGTTAGTTTGAGCATTAAACTTTAACTTGTAATTTTACCTAACTCTTTTGTTTTGAACCTGGAACTTTACGGGACAGTAGTGATTTTTAGCATTCTCACTTAAAGTGTACATTATCTTTCTCTGTTCCGTAACATAAATTTGGCGACCTCTCATCAGGATATTCAGGATATTATCATAAGGATATTGCTTGATATTTTGTGACTGTTACTTATTCATGATGTCTACTATTACTACACTTGATGAAGCCAAAGATTTTTTGTCAAATGTGCAAACAGTGTGTGATGTAGAAAACAGAACAAAGAATGAACTTAAGCTTGTTGCTCAACAATTGGGAATTGCTGTTCGCTCTCATCATTCTAAAGATCAAATTGTTGATATGATTAATGAAAGCTTGTTTAATGTAACTCCTCCAAATGAGCAAACGCAGATTGAATTAGCTAAGTTACAGCTAGCCCTGCAGGAGGCTCGTGTTAAGGAGGCTGAATTTCAAGCACGTGCTAAGGAGGCTGAGTCTCAGGCTAAGGAGGCGGAGTCTCAGGCTCGTATTCAGGAGGCTGAATTTCAAGCAAATGCTAAGGAGGCTGAATCTCAGGCTCGGATTCAGGAGGCACAAATACAGGCTCAGGCACAAATTGAACTTGCTAGGATTCAGGCAGACCATGAGTATCGCATGAAACAAGGTGGAACTGGATCATCTAGCTCTGATGATTTTGATGTGGCTAAAAATGTTAAACTTGTCCCTCCTTTTAATGAATCTGATTTAACAAAGTATTTTCAGTTGTTTGGGAGGGTAGCTACAGGTTTTAATTGGCCAAAAAAGTATTGGCCAGTACTCCTTCAAACTGTTCTCACTGGTAAAGCTCAAGTAACTTATGCATCTTTGCCTCAGGATCAATCTGATAATTATGATGTAGTTAAGAGCTTGATTCTTAAGGCCTATGAGCTTGTTCCTGAAGCCTATAGAGTAAAATTTAGGACAACTTACTAGCAAGATAAGCAATCCCATGTTGAGTATGCAAAAATCAAAGAAGATCTGTTAGAGCAGTGGTTAAATTCTAAGAATGTGGATTCTGATTTTGGTAAATTTAAGCAGATGATTTTGCTGGAGGACTTCAAGAGGTGTATTTATAAAGATGTAAGCCTATATCTTGATGAGAAAAGAATAGATAATTTGTCTGATGCTGCAGTTTTAGCTGATGAATATGTTCTCACTCACAAGAGATATTCTAGAGAAAAAGGGAAAGCTGAGAGTAAGTACGTTGCCACTACTCAGAGTACAGGTAACAGGAAAGAGAATAAAGATGATGTTTCTCAGGAAGTAAACACCAGCTTCACCTCTAGATTTCAGAAAAGTAAATGTACTTATTGTAGTAAGCTTGGTCATACTACGGAGAAATGTTTCAGGAGACAGCGTGATGTGAACAAAAAGGAGTCTTTAAATATTCAGTCAATTGGTCTAGTGTCCACCCTTGAGAGTTCCCAGAATTCTTTAACTGAGTTAACTGAACCTGCTTTGAGGGGTAACGTAAATTATCATGATGGAGCTCCTCTTTTGAGCAGTAAAGTGGGTGACACTCTCAAGAGTTCATGTGCTAATTTCCTGTCTGATGGTTTTGTCAGTCCTCTGGACAGTAATGACAGGAAATCAGTTCAAATATATCGTGATACAGGTGCTTGCCAATCCCTTATGCTGACCAGTGTTCTAGGCTCTAATGTTAATTCCTCTGATGAAACTGTAATCTTACAAGGTGTAGGGAATAATTACTTCTCTGTCCCTCTGTGCAGAGTGAATTTAGAGTCTGGTTTTGTTAATGGTTCTGTTATGGTTGGGTTGGTTGAGACACTCCCAATGTCAGGTGTAACTTTCTTACTTGGAAATGATATTGGTGGAAGTCAAGTGTGTCCAGCTCCTCAGTTGTCTAGTGAGCCAGTGGCTGCGTCCCAGGATTGTGATGTCCCTGATGTGTTCCCTGCATGTGCTGTCACTAGGGCTAAGTCTAAAGTTACTGGTGATTTAGAGGATAATGATGATGATGATGTTATCCTAGCTGACACTTTTCTTGCTAATTTGGACCACTCACCAGATGAGGCAGTACCCCATAGTGTTGATAATTTGTCTCGTCAAGAGTTGGTTGAGTTGCAGGTTGCTGACCCTGAGTTGAAAGGTCTAGCTAACTCTGCTTACAGTGAAGAAGAGTCAGCCGGTGCTTCTACTTGTTATTATGTAAAGTCAGGAGTGCTTATGAAGAAGTGGAGACCCCCAACAGCATCAGCCAACTGTGAATGGGAGGTTGTCCATCAAGTTGTCATCCCTCGTGTTTGTAGGCAGGATATCATTAGAGTGGCTCATGATTCCAGTTTGGCAGGACACCTTGGAGTGAGGAAGACTGTGGCACGCATTTTGAAACACTTCTACTGGCCAGGTATCTTCAGGGATGTTTCCTGGTATTGTAAGTCTTGTCACACCTGTCAAGTTGTGGGGAAGTGTAATCAGACCGAAAAGGTTGCACCTCTAGTTCCCATTCCTCCTTTTGAGGCGCCTTTCACCCGTGTGTTGGTGGATATTGTGGGCCCTCTTCCTAAGACTTCTTCAGGATTTTCTTATGTGTTGACCATGATTGATATGGCTACTCGTTATCCTGAAGCCATTCCACTTAGAAACATCTCAGCAAAGAACGTGGTTAAGGAAATGCTAGGGTTCTTCACAAAGTTTGGTCTGCCCAAGGAGGTACAGTCCGACCGGGGAAGTAATTTCATGTCAAACGTTTTCAAGCAGTCTCTGAAAGAGTTGGGCATCACCCAGATCACGTCTTCAGCTTACCATCCCCAGACCCAAGGAGCGTTGGAGAGATATCATCAAACATTCAAATCGATGCTCAAGAAATACTGTTTGGAACATCAGAAAGACTGGGATAAAGGTCTTCCATTCGTTGTATTTGCTGCAAGAGAATCTCCAAATGAATCACTGGGCTTCTCACCTTTTGAACTACTGTTTGGCCATGAAGTAAGAGGACCCCTTAAATTACTCAAGGAATGCTGGCTGTCGGAGGAAGATGACTTCAACCTGCTGGAGTATGTGATGAAGTTCAAAGAACGGCTGTCCACTGCTTTACAGCTGGCGAGAGAGAATTTAGGAGCTGCTCAGGAGAAGATGAAGACTTGGTATGATAAGAAGTCCAGGTTGCGCCACTTTCAGCCAGGAGATCAGGTTTTGATTCTGCTACCAGTTCATGGGCAACCTCTTCAAGCCAAGTTTAGTGGTCCTTATTTCGTGGAGAAGAAACTCAGTGACGTCAACTATGTCATCGCCACACCAGATCGTAGAAAGAACAAGCAACTATGTCACATCAACATGCTAAAGTTATATCACAGGCGGGACGAAAATAATCCAGTCTGCACTGAAGCTGTTCCACCCGAGTCTGCAAGTGAAGCTCTCCCATGCAGTATGAGCCTGAGTGATAGTTTGGGGAAGAATCCTGATATCATGAATGATCTCCAGACTAAGCTTTCTCATCTACCACCCAAGGAAAGGCAGGAGTTTTCGGCATTACTGCAGGAGTACCCGCAAGTGTTCCGTGCTACTCCAGGAAGAACCACTGTGTTGATGCATGATGTCGATGTTGGAGACGCAAAGCCAATTAAATTGCCTCCTTACCGTGTGAACCCAGTGAAAGTTCCTCTCATCGAGAAGGAGCTTGGCTACCTGTTGGACCACAAGATGATTGAGCCCTGTCAGAGCGAGTGGAGTTCTCCTGTCACTCTAGTCCCTAAGCCAGATGGGTCACAGCGGCTTTGCATCGACTACAGACGTGTTAATCAGATAACCAAAACAGACACTTACCCTCTCCCCCGCGTGGAAGATTGCATAGACAAGATCGGAAAGGCTAGGTACATAAGTAAGTTTGATTTGTTAAAGGGATACTGGCAAGTACCTATGACTGAACGTGCTAGGGAGATCTCATGTTTTGTAACACTAGGAAAGACTTTTGCATGTTCTGTAATGCCATATGGTATGAAGAATGCACCAGCCACATTTCAGAAGCTCATGAATGTTGTAACAGAGGGTTTGGCAGGGTGTGTTGTTTATATTGATGATGTATTAATCTTCAGTGACAACTGGAAAGATCACCTATGCCATGTCAGTAAATTTCTTGACCGTTTGGTTCAGGCTAATCTTGTAGCTAATTTATCAAAGTGTGAGTTTGGTCAAGCTAAAGTTCAGTACCTTGGGTATGTAATTGGTGATGGACATGTTGCACCACCAGGAGCTAAGGTTCAGGTTATAAGTGATCTTCCCAGACCTAAAAGTAGGAAAGAGCTACAAAGATTTTTGGGAATGGTAGGTTATTACAGGAGATTTGTTCTTAACTTTTCTATTCTTGTATCACCACTTACAGACCTACTGAAAAAGGGAGTTAAATTTGTCTGGACCGATAACTGTGAATCCTCTTTCAACAAACTTAAAGCTATTCTATTAAGTCAGCCAGTGCTCGCTACTCCAAATTTTGCTAAACCTTTTAAGATGTCTGTTGATGCAAGTGATACAGGAGCTGGGGCTGTTTGGCTGCAAGAGGATGATCAGGGTATTGAACATCCTGTATCTTATTACAGTAAGAAGTTCACTCCACCTCAAAAGAACTACTCCACTATTGAGAAAGAGCTTTTGGCCTTGATTTTGGGTTTACAGCATTTTTCATTTTATTTGTGTTCTGGTTTTGACCCCATAGTCATTTATACCGATCATAACCCACTGAAATTCCTTAGTAAGTTTAAAGATAAAAATCAGAGATTGACAAGACGGAGTCTACTTCTTCAGGAGTATTCATTAGACATACAACATGTCAAGGGGAAAGAAAATGTTATTGCAGATTGCTTATCTAGACTTAAGACAGATTGTTTTAGAGTAATAAGAAATTTCCTTTGTAAATTTCTTTTTCTTTGTGGGGAGGTGTTACATAGCCTATGATTTCATCATCCTTTGTGTAATTTTAACGCACAGTATGCTGCATGTTTGATCACGAGCGTGTTCTGCCTCAGTTCCCCCCTTCTACCGTTATAGTAGAGTAAGTCGTCATTTCTGGAGTTCAGAGTGGGATTGTCAACTCTTTGTCCCCATGGCTTCATTTGCGCGTCCTTCTTACAAGTTGTATCAAGCTCTGCCGGCCCCTATATAATGAGCTCAGTCTCTGCATCATTGCCACTTAGATCTGCTCCTCATTTTGTTCACATCTCTGTCCTCCCCTGTACAGTTATTATTATTGTGAGTGCTCAAGAAATCTCCAAACATCTAGCAGCTGTGTGTAATTTGAGTATAACTGTTGTATTTTTTCTTGTACTGTGTAGCATAAGGTTAATTCTTAGGCCTAGTGAGGTTTTTGATTACTGTTGGGTTTTATGTCAGTCATTTTTGATAATAGTTTGTATCTGTAATAATTTATCTTGCATTAACTGAGCATTACCCGGTGTATTTTCATTTTATCAGGGCTGACTTAGATAAATTTACTCTTGCTAATTTCGTGTTAATAGAGGCTATTGCAGTTAACCATATATTTAACCTGTTTATTTGCCATTACATTATCCTTATGAGTCCTGAATGTTTTGCTGTTAGTTTGAGCATTAAACTTTAACTTGTAATTTTACCTAACTCTTTTGTTTTGAACCTGGAACTTTACGGGACAGTAGTGATTTTTAGCATTCTCACTTAAAGTGTACATTATCTTTCTCTGTTCCGTAACAATATATATATATATATATATATATATATATATATATATATATAAGGGGGATCAAAAAATTCCCAACGCTTATCCCACTTCAGGAAGCACTTCCTGTAGTCGTTTTTTGGTACCTTGACCAGAGACTCCTGCATTTTTTTTCCTGGATTTCTTCCAAGATGTCAAATCTTCTGTCAGTCAGTTCTAACTTAATCTTGGGGAACAAGACAAAAAATATATAAAAAGCGAGATCGGGCGAGTTCGGAGGGTGCTAAGCAACAACATTGTTTTTAACAAAAAATTGCTGAACTGACAAGGCGGTATGTAGCTAGACTTTGCCATAATGCAAGAAACATTTCTGATATATATATATCGTCATCATCACCAGCCGTTTGAGTATCCACTGCAGGACCGGCCTATCCCGACCGAAGTCGGGACGATACAGCCAATGTATCTCTACCAACTGGCTTAGGCTGTCAGGTAGAGATTGTATGTAGGGTGAGAAATGTTTGTAAGTGTATATAATTGTAGTGTTGGAGTGGCTTTGGATGTGTGTGTAGTCTGTGAACCAAGTGTAATCGGCCCGCACAAGCCGACTGGGTGCAAGCATACTTTATAGTAAGCGACACTGGTTCAACCACAGCACTCCTTGTGTCCGCCAATGCAGTACGTGGCCGGGTGAACACTCCCAAAGTTTATTACCCTGGCGGGGCGCGAACCCTGGTCCACCCGTGTACGAAACGCACACTACGAAACGCACACTCTACCACATCTATATATATATATATATATATATATATATAATCCAATCCCACACCTCCCCATGAGGAGCGTAGGAGCCCTGGGCTAGGAAGTTGGTCCCGACATTTAAGATGAGAGTGACCAGCCTCACTCATCCCTGAGTGGCATTATATGAGCAATCAACCCCAACCATCCCTTGGATATAAACCTTCACTGGCTCAATCCGACTGGAGCGTAATAATTACCCACTAAACCACCAGGCCCCAAAATTTGGTTATATGGTTACCACCCAGCATAGTAAATGGTTTCCTGGTGCTCAGGAAACCATTTGGCTTGTAGAGTCACCCACAGGCTGAAGGAAGTGGAAAGAATGAAGGAAAGAAAGACAGAAGAGGGAGTGTAAAGTCACCCGTAGGCAGAAGGACAAGGAAAGAATGAAGGTAAGAAAGACAGAAGAGAATGGAAGGAAAGAAGGATGGAGAGGAAACGGCAGACACCCGAGAACAGCACTACATCGAGTGAGTGGATGGTGAGTGCCCCCACCTTATTTTTTTTTTATGTGAGGAAGAACGAACCAAAGGCAATGAGCCCGCAATACTGTTCCTTCCAAGAGAAAAACAAAATACAAGAGAGAGCCAAATTCAAGATCCATTCATTTCGAGATGCCTGGACACACTGCGTTTGAAAGACTGGCGATCATAAGAAGCAGGAAATACAGACAGAGGGAGACAGTTCCAGAGTTGACCTGTTGCATAAATGAAGGACTGGGAGTAACGGTTAACTCTTGCATTAGAGAGTTGGACAGAAAAGGGGTGAGAGTTTGCTGCTAGACGGGTGCTCTGCGCCCGTCGTAGAAGTGGAGGAATGCATGCAGACAGTTCAGAGGAACAGTGACCATTGAAGTAGCGATAGAAAAGAGATAAAGATGTAACATTGCGGCAAAGAGACAGAGGTTGAAGGGAGTCAGTAAGAGGGAGAGAGTTAATGAGACGAAAAGCCTTTGACTCCACCCTATTGAGAAGAGCTGTATGTGGGGAGCCTCCCCATACATGAGAGTTGTACTCCACACAGGGGCGGATAAAACCCCTGTATAGAGTCAACAATTGTGCAGGGGCAAAGAAAGAACGGAGTTGGCTTAGCACACCCAATCTCTTGGAAGCAGATTTTACAAGAGATGTAATATGATCTTTCCAAGACAAGTCCCGAGCAAATGAAACCCCAAGCATGTTCAACGATGATGCAGGATTAATTTGAGCATTATTAACCATAAGTGGGTATACCTGTGGAAGATTTTGTCGGGTTGATAGGTGCAAAAATTGAGTCTTTGATGCATTTAAAACAACCAGATTATTTTTACCCCAGTCAGAGATACGAGCCAAGTCAGACATTAGGTGTGCCATAGCCTCATCCCTTGCCTGTTGAAGTAACTGCTGAGATAGACATTGTGGGAATCGAATGGAAAGGTGAAGGGTGGAGTCATCAGCGTATGAGTGGATAGGGTTAGATGTACAGCTTAGAAGGTCACTGATGAATAAAAGGAAGAGAGTTGGTGATAGGACAGAGCCCTGAGGAACACCACTGTTAATTAATAGATCTAGGAGAAGAACGATAGCCGTCTACAACAGCGGCTATAGAACGACCAGAAAGGAAGCTAGAGATGAAGGCACAGATAGAAGGATAGAAACCATAAGAGGGCAGTTTGGAAATTCAAGATTTATGCCAAACTCGATCGAAAGCCTTTGAGATGTCAAGTGCAATGGCAAAGCTTTCGCCAAAGTCCCGAAAGGAGGATGACCAGGAGTCTGAAAGGTAGGTGAGAAGATCGCCTGTGGAGCGTCCCTGACGGAACCCATACTGACGATCAGAAAGAAGGTTATGATACGAAAGATGCTTTAAATTTTTTTCTATTAAGAATAAACTCAAAAACTTTTGAGATACGGGATGTTAAAGCAATTGGACGATAGTTAAAGGGTTGGGAGTGGTCACCCTTCTTTGGGACTGGCACATTACACACACACACACACACACACACACACACACACACACACACATATATATATATATATATATATATATATATATATATATATATATATATATATATATATATATATATATATATATATATACCTGTATATATACTCTCACACACACACACACACACAATTATGCACACTCCTTGCTCAATCAAAATTTGCCATATTGGTTTGAGGAAAAAATCGCAGAAGTCACGTGCACGAACAGAGAGAGAGAGAGAGAGAGAGAAAAGCCAGCAGTTCGGACTCGTACTGCCCCGTGGCAGGATGATTAACAAGACTGCACGGAAGAGGTGCGTATTGGTGCAGTGGGGAACTATTTGGTTTTGCCACTCTATTGATCTATTGTGGGAATTTCATGGTCCTCCTAGTATATCTACGAGTATATAACTACATCTATATCTATACCTGTCTATCTGTCTGTCTGTCTACCTATATACAGCTACCACCACCAACACCAACACAACCATGAAGGCTACGACCACCATCAACATCACAGCTAACACCACCACCACCACCACCACCATCATTACAGCTGCCACCACCACCATTACAGCTACCATCACCACCATAACAGTTACCACAACCATCATCGCAGCAGCCACCACCATCATAACAACTACTCCCACCACAATCATCATCACAGTGAACACCACCACCACCATAGTAGCTAAAACACCATCACAGTTACCACCATTTTCTACTGAATAAAACCGTTCGTTCGTTGCATTAGTGAAGTAACAGACATCGGAGTGTAGTTGTACTGTACAGGTCTTACCCCCCCCCTCCCATCACCATCTCTCACCCTTTCTCTACAAAGACCTACAAAACTGCACAAATATGCCGCGCCGCCTCTTTCGTGTGCATGTGTTGTAACATCAGTGGGGACAATTGTTTGGGGCCACAACACAAAATCAACTGACATAAAATTGGAACTGGCCCATTTGGGAGCCAGTTCCAACCATCCTGTCAAGTTTCATCACAATGATAGTTTTGGCTGCAACACACACACACACACACACACACACACACACACACAAATATATATATATATATATATATATATATATATATATATATATATATATATATATATGGCCTATATATATATACATACACACACACAAAGAGAGAGAGAGAGAGAGAGAGAGAGAATGTGGGGAATACCATGTACGTATTGAGAGACAGTATGTTGATATATGGACAGAATTCCGGAAAGTAAGTGCTTTTGTCCTTTATTCCTTTACACGTATGGTGAAACTTAAAACCCATAAAACTGAGTCAGTGCTTAGTAGTTTCGAAAAGACACAACTGTATATAAACAAAGTAAATTCTTGGAGCATAGGTAGTTTTGGCCTTCACGCCTCACCTGTGGTCCTTGGCGTATATGTGCGTATCCCATGTGAGGAGTTCCAACACATCGTCCACCCGCCTCAGCCACGACACCTGGATACAAGGATGGAGGTAGTTAATGGATACAAATGGATATTAGAATAAAATATGTAAAGGGAGAGAGAGAGAGAGAGAGAGAGAGAGAGAGAGAGAGAGAGAGAGAGAGAGGGGTGTTTTTATATGATAGGATGAGAGAGTGAGAAAAGGGAGGAAGAGTTAAAAGGAAGAAGGGTGAGATGGTTGTGTAAATAATATCTCACAGGCTTATACCTCCTGCTCTCTCTCTCTCTCTCTCTCTCTCTGGGGCGAAATTATAAGAAAAACCCATTGAAAAATTGCTCAACCTCTTCGTCTGGTGCACAGCAATTAACCTCACGGAGAATACTAATTAATCGAGTATAGACCCTCTAGAGCACACTATATAACCTACAACTCAGTAATTAACCTTCTCCTGCACATTAATTAACTCACTGGAACATATCCAGCCTCTGGACCACATTAATTAACCCTCAGTTACCTCAAGCACAATAATTAGCCCCTTATAGTACACTCATTACGCCCCTAGTAATAATTAATTTTCTGAGGCTCACTAATTAAGTCTTAACACTGGAGCACGTTAATTAACTCCTTATAGTGGTCATTAACCCTCTGTTGCAAATTCATTCTCTGGAATTGTTAAACATAAAGGATGGAAGTGATGTGAGTATAAGTGGCTGAGGAATGGCTGGGAGAAGGAGTGAGATACGGAAGCGGGAAGAGATCAGTAGGATGGAAGTAATGGAAGCAATGAAGAAAGTCAAAATGGAGAAAGCCCAAGGAACTGACGGTGTCTTTGGTCAAATGCTGAAGCATGGGGGAGAGATAGTAGTAGAATGGATATGGAAGATGTACAAATTGGCCTGGGAGGAAGGCAGAGTCCCGGGAGATTGGAAGTCAACTATAATTATTTCCCTGTACAATGGAATGGGGGAAAAAGAAGTGTGTGGTAATGATAGAGATATCTTAGTGTAATAGGATAAGTATACTGTATGGTAGGATATATTGTCAGAGTTAGGGAAATAACAAAGGAGTTAGTCTGACAAGAACAGGGAGGTTTTAGGAAGGGAAGAGGTTGTGTAGATCTGATTTTCATCCTAAGGTCCTTATTGGAAAATTTTCTAGAGAAAGGAAAGAAGTTGTAGGCGGCCTTTATGGAGCTGGAAAAGCATATGGCACTAGTGGATAGACAAGGAATGTGAAAAATATTAACAATATATTGAGTAAATGGAAAGCTGCCGAATGCCGTAAAGAGTATGTATGAGGGTGCTAAGGCTGCTGTGGTGTGGATGGTGAATTGAGTGATTATTTCTGTCTGAATGTTGGAATGAAACAGGGCTATGTCGTGTCCCCATGGTTGTTCAATCTGTATATGGATGGGGTTATAAATGAAATACAAGGTAGGACAGTAGATGTTGCCTGAATGAGAGAGGACAGAGTTTGGAAACTTCCTATTCTGTTGTTTGGAGATGATAATGTATTGTTAAATGAAGACGGAGGGGAACTGCAAGGCTTGGAAATGAGTTTGGGAGAGTGTGTTAGAAACGGAATCTAAAGGTGAATGAAGGGATGAGTAAAGTTGTGGTTTCCGAAAGATATGGCGTCACTGAATGGAGAGCGAGGTTGGATGATGAGGAAATGGAAAATGTGGGTTCATTTAATTATTTGGTCAGTGTGATGAGTCAGGGCGGAAGTTTAGAAGATGAAGTGCTTGAAAGGGTACAACAGGGAAGAAAGGTTGCCCGTTCTTTGAAAGCAGTGATAAGAAATAAGGAAGTAAGCATAGGGGTAAAAAAGTTGTTGCATGAGTGTATTGTGATACCAGCTCTAACGTATGAAAACGAAGCTTGGACCTTGCTGGAAGAACACAAGTCAAGAGTGAGAGCAGTAGAAATGAACTATTTGAGAGGTGCATGTGGAGTTACATGGAAAGACAGACGGACAAATGAAGATGTGAAGTAACGTTGTGGTGTGGGTGTGGATGTGGAAGAAAGCGTTAGGAGAAATACAGTGAGGTGGTTTGGCCATATGGATAGGATAGAGAGCGAGACACCAACGCGGAGAGTGGGTGTGAGTGAAGTGGAGGTGAAGAGAGGGAGGAAGAGACCAAGGATGAGATGGAGAGATGGAGTGGAGAGGTATATGAGAGTTGGGGTATGAGCTGGGGAAGGGGGTGGGGGCAGCGAAATTGCACGGGACAGGGCGATATGAAGACGATTTGTTTGTGGTCACCCCTTATTGGATTAAGGCGTCTGGTGACAGATGGATAGATGGACACAAATCAACCTTCTTTTAACACTGGAACACTGGTTAACTCACTGTAACACCAAATAATGCCTCTGGAACACTACATTATACATTATACATTATACATTAATTATCCATCAATAGCATATTAACTAGCCCTCTGTAGCATATTAATTAACCCAATAATGCAGACCAATCAACCACCTAGTGTACATTTATTAGCCCCCTGAAGCACATCAATTAACCCTTCGTGGCACATTTATTCGACTCCTGATGCACATTAATTTACCCTCTGGTGCATACTAAGCAATACCCGAGCACAAGTTAACCTCTTCATGCACAAAAATTAACCACAGAACCTCAGCTGTACCTCTTGCCTACCGTAATTAACCCTCTCGAGAGCCAAGTTAGTCCTCTGGAGCATACTAGCCTAATTAACCCCCAAGAAACTCAGCACTTTACCCTACGTAGCTCACCGACATATTGCCAGGGTGCAGCACCATACAGTCCAATGCTGCCTCCCCTCCCAGGTGCACTGTGAGGCTGCTGTTACGAGAGGCCAGTTGAGGCTGGGGAGGTAATTCTTCCTCTTCTTCTTTCTCTTCCCCTTCCTCCTCCTCCCCCTCCACAACCAGCGCCTCCTCCCCCTCCTTCTCCTCCGTCTCCCTCCCCGCTGTGAGGAGGGTTGAATGGGAGGGGGAAGGTGTGGGGGAGGAAGGGTGAAGGGGAGGAGGCAAGGTGAAGTAGTTGAGCGGCTGGAGGGTTAAGGTGGGCAGCGTTTCATTCTCTACACTTCCTGGAATTTTTGAAAAAGACGGTAATAGCAAGGGTATAGAAATGGGAAAACAATTGCCTTAATATTAAATACATGGCAGCAGTAACAAAAAAACTAGCAAAACATACTTAAAAATACGTAATAATAGTAATAATGATGATGATAATGATGATGATGATAATGATAATAATAATAATAATAATAATAATAATAATAATAATAATAATAATGATAATAATAATAATAATAAATATAATTATTATTATTAAAGTTATAACAAAAACAACAACAACAACAACAACAACAACAATAATAATAATAATAATAATAATAATAATAATAAAGAAAGAAGAAAAAGAAGAATTTATATGAAGGGGAAATAACATGGTGCAAAGTAAACAAAATTCCAGTGATTGCATCTTAAATACTTATGTGCCTATACCTTCCTTAGAGATTCTATCCCCACTCTTAGGATCCCCTTCTGCTTCTGACAATATTACTTTTCAATTATCGGTACTGTAATAACAAATCCACCCATTCATCAGTCCATCCATCATCCTGTCTAATTTTGCTGTCCACTCCAGACCGAGAGCACCGTCTTTAATTTATTCCTCTACCCTAGACGATTTTCTTGAGTTTGTGCTCTGCATTTTGAGCTGAAGGGGTTACCAGAGGCTGTAGTTAACTCCTGCAGCTCTAGAGGAGAGAATAAAAGCAGGCTAAGACTTAAATTAATACATGAGAGCCTGGGGAAAGGTTGTTGATCTTTGTGTGAGCATGAGCGATTAAACCTTTGATATCACCGACGTAGTCTCATCTGGCTACAAACAAACTGTTTTGTTCAGAGCTGGAATCATAGGCAGTTATTTAAGGTTTGCAGTCACCATCCAGTTTTGTGCAGATTTGGAGCCATCAGCCAATTTTGTTATGATTTGGAGGGACCTTTTGATTTTCTTAAATAGGTCCTGAATAAACCGATGTCTCTCCCTATCCAGATCAAGCAGTCTGAGGGTACCAAGAACAAAGCAGGAAGTACCTCAGTGTCGTATTAGGATTAACACTAAGTACCTCCTTACAGTACAGGCCAAGCATTGTTGTTGTACGTTTATATAATTAAGGCTGAAACACTTTATGGATAACTTGTACAGCAGTTAACGCTTTTTTAGTAACTTTAGTACGAATATATTTTGAACTGAAAGAGTAAGGGATATTACGAGAGTGGAACCAGTTAATGAATATGTGAGACTGTCTCGCTGGAAGTGGCTGGGGCACATATACAGAAAAGAAGGTTGTTTAATACAGGATGTGCCAGAGTGGACTGCTAGAGGAAGAAGAGGTAGAGGTAGGCCGAGGGAAACCTGGTTGAGGACAATGAAAAAAGAAGCAGGAGAGGAGTGTTGGTGGGACCTGAAGGAGATGGCAAGAGACAAATATTGGTGGAGAGAGTTCATTGAGACCCTATGCATCCCGTGGGGTGCCACAGGAAATGATTGATTGATTGATTGAAATTTTACCGTTTAGGAAGTGAGATAACTATTGATCATTAATCTAGTGACTGAATGTATTACTGGAGTATTTCTATGTACTACTAGTAAATGATATCTCAGTCTGAAGTCATCGTGGCGGTGTTGATAATGATAGCTCTCTCTCTCTCTCTCTCTCTCTCTCTCTCTTATCCACCACCATGACTCAACCATCACTCACAATACAATCACTAAAACACCCTCTGATGTGAACTAGCAGCCCAACTTTAACGCTTTTACACATACCACCAGCTGACTACTAATATGCTGAATTCCCCAAATATCGCTAATTTGAACTAAAGGCACAACATTTACTGACAACAGAGTCCCCAGGAGCGCGTTTTCCAGAGCACAGGCACCAATATTCATCAATTAAGTTGTATTTTTATCTCTCCGTGATCTGTGTATGATTCAGAAGCAACAATATAAATACGTTCTCATATATGACCTCACACACCGCATATCATCACTTGAGCTCTGATACTGTACCAACCCGTGTGTGTGTGTGTGTGTGTGTGTGTGTGTGTGTGTGTGTGTGTGTGTGTGTGTGTGTGTGTGTGTGTGTGTGTGTGTGTGTGTGTGTGTGTGTGCTTTAGCCCATTGTTGATCTGGTATGTGCGTGCGTTTGCGCTTTGCCGATTGCGTATAGTATGTGAATGTGTTTGTTTTCTGTGTAGTTTTTGTTATAGCTTCTCATGCATTAAACTAAGGCACAACTTAGGGAATCTGTTTGGAGGTGCAGCAGCCCTCATACCACATGCCATCAAACATCTTAACGGGACACCAAGCTGGCTGCCAGTGCTGACGACCAGTGATGTAATAAGCAGGCGGGCGACGCGAGAAAACTAAAATGAGGAAAAAAGAAAAAAACAAGGTGATCTGTCACGATGATGCAACACCACAATTGCTAATGTTATGAAGCTAGATGACCAGAGGAGAAATGAGCAGAGGCGAAGTGTAATTGTGAGAGAAGAAAGTTAAATGACTAAAGTGAGGTAACTTAAAAGTAAGGAGAGAAGAGGTGACATGATGTGAATGATATGAACTAACGGAAATTGAGCTGAAGTGACTGTGTAGAGAGACATATAAGTGAGGCAAAGGAAGACGTAATGTGACAAGATAAGGTGACATGAAGCAACGTCAGATGAAATGGGAATAAAAAAAGTTATATATACTCCATTCACTTGAAAAATACCATCTCTCCACCTTAACTGTTGAGTTGCAACAAGAGAAATACTAGGATAGGGCACAACGCGTGGCAGGTGGAGGCACCCACCATCCACTCACTCGTTGCAGCGCAGCCTTCTGGTATACTACTGTGAATGGCAAGCCAAAGGGTATCCTGTAACTCAAGAAGCCATTTACTAAACTGAGTAGTAATCATAAGTTCAAATGGATGCCAGATGATTTAGTGGGTTAAGGTGCTCCAAGTGGATGGGGCCAGTAAGGGTTTCCATCCGAGGGTTGGTTGGGGTTTATTGCTCACATCACTCCAGAGGGCAAGTTTAGTCACCCTTGTCTTAAAGATCGGGACTTAGTAACCTAGACCCGGACCCCAACGCCCCTGACATGGCAAACAAGAACTGGATGTTAGACAGAATGATATGGAGAGTGTCACAAAGAAGAGCAATGGAAATTATGCACTCGCAGCGTTGTCTTTTGCCTCCAGTGAGCTCGCGAAGTAATTCACCACTGGGATACGGTGCTTGTACAAGAAGTGCTATGGAAAGTTTGTAGAGCCGCAACACTTGTTATTCTGCCGCTGACGGTAACAAGAGATGAACACTAGAATATAATGTTAGTAATTATGAACTGCTTTCTAGCGACGTATAATAACATGCCAAAATGCCAAAATTCTGGTCCAGGTTAAGAATAAGGAACTACAGTGGGAGAGACAGGCCTGCTATAAGGAGCATGAGCAACGACGGCAGGAACACACAAAATTGACATGATGTGGTGTCGGGGAAAATTTGATACGAACTGAGGTGATATTGTGTGTTGGGGAGGTAGCACGATGTGAGAGGAAGTGGGAACATGAAATCAAGCGACAGGAAGTACAGTAAGTTGAAATGAACTGAGGTGACAAGGTGATTTAGGTGATGTAGCACGATGAGGAGTGAGGTGGGGACGTGCATTGAAATAAGAGTGAAGTGAGGAAAATGCAATAATGCAATATGAAGCAAAGCGTCGTGACATGAAGTGACAAGAGGCAAGATGAGGTAAACTGAGCAAACAGAAGTGGGTATAAGTGACGTACCTGCCATCAAGAGGATCAGAAGCAACTGCAACAAGACACAGCAGCTTAGTGGAGGTGGTGGTGGTGCTTCCTCTGCCATTACTCCTAAAAAGATAACAGTGGCTTTAATCACATCGCCACCTTAGTTATAACAAAAACGTTAACTAAAATGATCATAATAATAACAGTAATAATGGTAATGATAATAATAATATTAATAATAATAATAACTAGAACTCTGTAACTGTCCTGCGGACAGTCACTAATCTCCGTCTATTGTTTCTTACAATGACCTTGATCCCACTGGGGAGGTTTGGAATTTTGAAAATAAAACGAAATACGCTCTTAGGATTTCGTTCGCTAAGTTTCATTTTCAGATTACTTGCTCAGGTCCAGTTGAAATCTGTAGTAGACAAGACCACCTTATCTCGTTCACAAAACAATACTGATATAACATTTTCTGACATGCCTTTCCACTAGGCATAAAGGATTTGGATTTTTTTTTTTCTATCAGCAATGGTCCATACAAGGACACATAACATGGGCCCTACAGATTCCTCACGCAGGCTCCTGTTATCCTGGAATCGTCGCGAGACTCTGTGGCCGGAATAAAAATAACAGGAAAAACTACTCTTCACCTATGTAATAGGTGGAGACTAATAAAAGTAATAATAATAACCCAGTCATCTACCTATTGCCAGACGCCTTAATCCCATAAGCGGTGGCCACAGACATAATGTATTCTCCATGTCGCCCTGTCCCCCCCCCCCATTTCGCTTCCCTCCCCCCAGCTCACATTCTCCTCTCTCATATAGCTCTCCACTCCATCACTTCATCTCATCCTCGGCATCCCCCTCCCTCTTCTCCCCTCCACCTCATTCACCTACACTCTTCTCGTTAGTCTCTCACTCTCCATTCTCTCCACATAGCCAAACCATCTCACTGTATTTCTCCTAATGCTTCCTATCACATCCACATCCACAACACAATGCTCCGTCACTTCCTCATTTGTGTCTGATTCTCCATTTAACTCCACAAAAGTCCACATGCTCCTCTCAGAAAACTCATTTCCACTGCTCTCACTCTTGACTTGTGCCCTTCCACGAGGTCCAAGCTTCGCTCCCAAACGTTAGAGTTGGTATCACACTACTATCATGCAGTGACTTTATTACATCCATGCTTACTTCCCTATTTCTTATCACTGTTCTCAAAGAACCAGTAAATTTTCTTCCCTGTTGTACACTTTCAGGCCTTTTGTCCTCCAAACTTCTATCCTTATTCTTCACACCACCCAAGCTCTGAAATGTACTCACATTTTCTATTTCCTCATCATCCAACCTCACTGTGCATTCAGTGACTTCATTTCACTCGAAGATCATAATTTTACTCTTCCCTTCGTTCACTTTTAGATTCTACTTCTTATACGCTCTCCTAAACTCATTCACCAAACCCTGCAGTTCCCCTTCGCTTCGTCTTCACTTAACAATACATTATCATCTGCAGACAAGAGTACAGGAAGTTTCCAATCGCTGCCCTTACTCAATAGGGCCGCTCCAACATCCACTGTCCTACTTTGTATCTCTTTTTTAACCCCATCCATATACAGACTGAACAACCAGGGAGACATGACACATCCTTGATTCGGTCCAACATTCAGATAGAAAAATTCACTGAGTTCACCATCCACACACACTACAGCCTTAGCACCCTCATACTCTTCAAAGCATTCAACAGCTTCCCATTTAGGCTACTCCATTCCACATTCCTTGTCTATCCACTCCATCATATGCTTTCTCCAAATCCATGAAGGCCGCTATTCAACTTCTTTCTCTTCTCTAGAAACTTTTCCACTAAAGACCTAAGGATGAATACGTTATCTACACACCCTTTTCCCTTCCTTAAACCTCCCTATTCTTCTCCAACTAATTCTTCTGTTATTTCCCTAACTGTCAGTAAGTATCCTATCATAGGTTTTTCCTATTACACTAAGATGATCAGTGTCCCTGTGATTACTGCACACTTCCTTTTCTCCTTTTCCATTGTACAGGGGAATGGTTCTACCTGACTTCAAATCCTCCAGAACTCTACCTTCCTTCTTCTCCAATGTGCACATCTTCAACATCCATTCTACCATATCTCTTCCCCATGCTTCAGCATTTCACCATACACACCATCATTTCCTGGGGCTTTCCCCATTTTGACTTCCTTTATTGTTTCCACTACTTCCATCCTACTAATCTCTTCCTCGCTTCTCACTTCCCTCCTTGTCCCAGCCATTCCCCAGCGACCTACATCCGCATGACTTTCATCCTCTGTGTTTAATAGTTCCTTCCAGCGTTCTCTCCATCTGCTCACTTTTTCTCCCTTCTCCACTATCAATATACCATTTCTATTTTTCACTCCACAACTAAATTCTTTATTAACCTGTCTAACTCTATTCACCTGCTTCCAGAACATTTTCTTACATTCCCTCCATTTTTCACTCAAATTCGTTTTAGATTTCTCGCCCACTCACCTCTTACTCTCTCTCACTACTCTTTTCACCTCTCTTTTCGTCTCTGCATATAACTCTCTCTTCCGTCTCTCAACTTCCTCCATGCCTCTGCATCCCATCCACTCACTATATGCTTTCTTCTTTTGTGGCACAGCTTGTCTCACCTCTTCATTCCACCATGCTGTTCTCTGCACTCCGTTTAGTCTTCTTTTCACCTCATGCACCAACTTCCATGCTGCACGATTTCTTCTGTGAATTTCTTGCACACAATTTTGACCTCCCCCATCTGCTCCAAATCATATTTACCCAATCGCATCTCCATTTCTTGCTTATATTCTACCTTTTCCTTCATCCCTTTGCAACCTTTCTACCCTCCTTTTACGGATTAATTCCTCCTATCCTTCTCTCTTTCTATTCATCCGTCGCATTTGCACCTTGACTTTCACCACCTCCAAGTGGTGGTCAGAAAGTCCACTTCCCTTGCTTCTGTATGCTCTTGCATCCATTACACACCTTCTCATTCTGTCATCGACACACACACACTCAGTCATTGCCCTCTGTTCATTCAGTTCACCACCCACCCTTCTCATCACTCGACACGTGTACCTGTGGATCAATTGTCCATAAAGAGGGAATTGGCTATCACCGACCCTTCCCCGCACAAATGTCCACTAGAGCACTGCCATTCTCACCCACTTCTGCAGACACATCCCACTCACCAACTACTCCATCCACCTTCACATTTCCTATTTTTCCATTCATATCTCCAGTCAAAAACACTCTTTCATTCCTCTCAATCTTTTCCATGCACGCTTCCACATTTGCCCTGGAGTCTTCTTTATCTATCTATCTATATACCTAGGCTGCTTCCCCCAAAGAAAGGGAGGTAGCCGAGACAGGACGACACACTCCCCATTTACTCATCCATTCAAACACATTCATTCGCATCTTAGCCCCAAGGGGAGAACGGACAGATCCTCACCGCACCACACCGCACAAGGGTCAACTGCGCAATGCAATCAGTGACATCCGTAGCAGGGCCCAACAGCAGAGCTGGTTTACCCCTGCCACATCATAACAGACCCATCCCCTTACCCGCACCTGACCTGACTAGCTGATCAGACCAAATGGGGGAGAATATCCCCTCAGGGCTGCGTCATCACTTATTCATTCACAATTTCTCTCCATTTATTTCTATCACGCACAGCCACTCTTCCTTGCTCAACAGACATCCCTCTCGCATCCAGTGCTCTCTTCACACTGTCCATCCATCCTATTCGTGGTCTTCCTCTCAGCCTTACACCTCTCACATCAGATCTAGTTATCTTTTTCACCAATCGCTCATTATCCATTCTCTCCATATGCCCAAACCATCGCAACCCCTCTGCTCAACTCTACCGGCCATCTCCCGAATAACTCCAGTTCTCCTTCGCACTTCATCATTTCGCACTCGATCGATGTGCGTCACTCCACACATACTTCTCAGACACCTCATCTCCATTACATTCAAACTTTTCCTCTCTGCTACACCCATATTCCATGTTTCAGCCCCATATAACGCAGTCGGTACCACAACACCCTCATACAACCTTCTCTTTACATCCATTCTAAGCGAACGACATCTAAACACTTTTTTCATTCCTCCCAGCTCTTTCCTACTTCATTTATTCTAAACTTCACTTCTGCATCTATTCTTCCATCATCAGCAACATGTGACCCTAGATTTTTAAAACACTCTACCTCCTCAAGCAACTCGCCATTCAAAGCTATATTCATCCCCCCACCATCTACCAACCTCGTACACTTCATCACTTTACTCTTATTCTCGTTTACTTTCAATTTCCTCCTTTCACACACCCTTCCAAACTCCTCTACCAACTGTCTCAATCTCTCCTCTGAATCAGCCACCAGTGCAGTATCATCTGCAAACAGCAGCTGCTTCAGATTCCACTCTCCACCATCAACATTCACCAGACTCAGACCTCCACCTAAAACTCTTGCATTCACCTCCCTTACAACACCATCCATGTAAATATTAAACAACCAAGGCGACATCACACATCCCCGTCGCAGCCTCACTCTCACAGGAAACCAGTCACTCACAGCATTTCCCACTCTTACACACGCTGTACTATTTACATAAAAACTTTTCACCCCTTTTAGTAACCTACCATCAAGTCCATACAATCCTAAAACAGTCCACAAAGCCTCCCTATCAATTCTGTCATACGCTTTCTCTAAATCCATGAATGCCCAAAACACATCCTTGCCTTTCGCTAAATACTTTTCACACACTTGTCTCACAGCAAACACCTGATCCACGCATCCCCTCCCTCTCCTAAAGCCACACTGCTCTTCACCAATCACTCCCTCTGTACCCTCTCTAACTCTCATAATTAACACTCTACCATAAACCTTACCTACAACACTCAACAGACTTATACCCCACAAGCTAGTACATTCATACTTATCACCCTTTCCTTTATACAACGGGACTACACAAGCACTTGCCCAGTCAACTGGCACCATACCTTTCACAAAGCACACATTCAACAATCTTACTAACCAGTCAACAATGGTCACTCCACCACCTTTCAGGCATTCCACAGCACACCCATCCATACCTGCAGCTTTCCCTGTTTTCATCTCCTTTACTGCCTTCTCCACTTCCTCCTTCGTGATCAAAGAATCATTCAACTCTCCCAACACATTTATTCCTTGCACCCTTCTATCTCCCACAATCTCAGCCACCCTTTCCTCCTCTACATTTAACAATCTTTCAAAATACTCTGCCCATCTCTTCCTTACTGCATCCATCTCAGTTAATATCCTTCCTTCCTCTGCTTTTACTCGTTCTTCCTTCCCAGACTCTCCCTTTCGCACCCTTTTCACCTCCTTCCAAAACATTTTCTTATTCTGTTGCAAATTCTCTGCAAGCCGCCTACCCCACCTCTCATCTGCTGCCACTTTAGCATCACGCACAGCCCTTCTCGCTCTATTCCTCTTTTCCTTATACCTTTCATATGACATCTCATCCTTCCTCTGCAGCCACACTTCATATTCACGTCTCTTCTCAGCCACAGCCATACTTACTTCCTCGCACCACCATTCACTTCCTTTTCTTACACCACCACCCACACGTCTCACACCACACACCTCTTCTGCATGCCCCACCACAGCACTCTTAAACAACTGCCATTCCTCCTCCACACTGCCATTTTCCTGATCTTTCAGTGCGTTCCACTCATCTTTCAGTTTCTCTTGATACTCTATCTTTTTTTCTCTTTTATCCAACTCACTCACTTTCAAAACCTCCCTGCCACACCTAACCCTCCCAGCTCTCACCCATCTCTTACCTACTCTTAACTTTCCCTCCACCAGGTAGTGGTCAGACATACCTCCACCCTCCCCTCTCAGAACTCTCACATCCAACAATCTTCCTATTACATTCCTAGACACAACCACATAGTCCATCAAAGCTCTATCAACAACCCTTCCACCCTCCTGTCTCACCCATGTATACTTATAAATATCTTTCTTCTCAAACAGCGTATTTCCAATCACCATCTCACGCTCAACACACATCCCTATCATTCGTTCTCCATTTTCATTTCTTCCAGGCACACCATGCATACCAACTACACCTTCAACTGCTACATTTCCCACTCTAGCATTCAGATCTCCCGTCATTACCACATTCACATTCGCTCCAAAACTCTGCAGACACTCATCAACATCATTCCAGAAAGACTTCCTCTCTTGTTCATCCCTTTCACTACCAGGCCCATATGCACTCACAAACACCCACAACTCACGTTCAAATTTCGCTTTCACCCACATCAGTCTCGATGACACCTCCTTCCATTCGATCACACACTGCTATACTTCCGGACTCACTAACAAGGCCACACCTTCTCTTGCCCTTCCTCTATCAACACCTGACAATCTTCCATTCACACTTCCAAACATAGACTCACCCTTCCCTTTCATCTTCGTTTCACTCAAAGCTAACACATCCAACTTTCTTCTCACAAACATTCTTCCAATCTCCTCCCTTTTAGCCTCAATTGTACTACATCCACGCACATTCATAGACCCTATCTTCAGGGTACGGGGATAACTCCATCCCCCATCCCTTTCTCTGGCCTGTCTCTTTTTAGGAACTAAAAAACAGAGGAGGGGGTCCCTAGTCCCCTCACCCCGCCCCTTTTAGTCGCCTTTTACGACAGGCAGGGAATACGGTGGCAGTATTCTTCCTAACACAACCTGGCCGCAGAGTAGTAGTAACACCCTGTAATAATAATAATAATAATAATAATAATAATAATAATAATAATAATACTCAGTCATCATCACCATCATCATTTCTTATTCATTAATCATGTATTCATTTAATGCTCCATGAGGAGCACAGGGGCCCGGATCAAGGCTCCTCGGTCGTTAGTTAAAAAATTTTGCGCTCATTTGACGCCCTGTGACGTCATAACTTAGAGGCTGATAGGTAGGCAAGAACATATAAAGGGTAGTAAGTTGGAGAGACGGTGGAACGGCAAGGGTGATCAGCCTCACCTCATTACTGAGGGGCATTATGTGAACAGTAACCCCCAGTCACCCCTCAGATGCCTACTTCTGCAACCCCCATCCGGTTGGAGTCCATAACTTACTGTACCACCAGGCGTCATTTAGTCACTGTATATGGCCCAACACGGAAAATGACTTACGCTGGAAAGACAGAACCGGTGACTAGAAGACCGCAAAATTGTTCCCACCAAGAAAAAATAAAACAGATCATTTTTCAAGATCAGTTCATTTTGAGATGCCTGGTTACACTGAACTTAAAAGACTTGAGGTAATAGGCAGAAGCAAATACAAACTTAGGAACACAGTTCCAGAGTTGACCTGTTGCATACTGAAGGAATGGGAGTGTCAGTTAACTCTTGCGTTAGGGAGTTTGACGGCACTGGGTGAGATTTTGCCTCCAGATGGGGACTATGCACCAGCCGTAATGGAGTGGGGGGGGTGGGGGGATGGAAGTATACGGTTCAGAAGATCAGTGACCACTGAAGCAGCGATAGAATAGATAAAGATAAAGCAGTGTGGCGAAGAGAGAGAAGCTGAAGGGAGTCAGTAAGGGGAGGAGAGATAAAGAGGTGAAAAGCTAATTGACTCCATCCTGTTGAGAAGAGCTGAACATGGGGAGCCCCACCAGACATGCCAGTTGTACACCTCACAGGGGCGAAATAGACCCCTGTATAAAGTCAACCGTTGTGTGGTGGTAAACAAGACACAAAGTCGGCATAGGATGCCTAATATCTTCGAAGTAGATTTTGCAAGAAAGGTAATAATGAAAATCCCGAGAGAGTGAAGCCTCCAAAATATTCAGTGATGACGGAAGATTTTGATGCGTTGAACGATGAAGTAACTGGGCTTTTTGTTGAATTAAAAGCAACAGAGCTACTTTAAACCTACATTGAGATATGAATCAAGTCAGAAATTTAGTGTGTAAGAGCATCATCCTATGTTTGGTGAAGCACTTGTTATGATGGACACTTTGAGAAGAGGAGGAAAAGGTGAAGGGTGGAGTTATCAGCTGATGAGTGCATGGAGTTAGATATCCAGCATAGAAGGTCATTTGCGAACTAAGGAAGACAGTTGGCGACAGGACAGAACCCTGAGGAACTCCATCGGTGATAGCTGTACAATTGTAGGTATAAAAGGACAAGAAATGAAGCTGGAAATGAAGGTAGGGACAGCGGATAGAAACTATTGGAGGGCAGTTTGTAAATTAAACGTCTAAGCCAGACTGTCGAAAACCTTTGAGAAGTCAGCAGGAATGACTAAGGTTTCACCAAAATCCCAAAAGGAGGATGACCAGGATTCTGAAAAGAAGATGAGAAGATCATCCAATGGAGTGGAGATTCCCTGGTGAAGCCCATACTTGCGAATGGAATGAAGGTTGTGATGGGAAAAGTGCATATATATATATATATATATATATATATATATATATATATATATATATATATATATATATATATATATATATATATATATATACTGTATATATATATATATATATATATATATATATATATATATATTGTTAGGAACCGATTTGTATAGTTATCAAAAGGGGATATTGAAGCATTTGGACAATAATTACAGGAACAGGAACGATTACTCTTCTTCATGCAGGCTGAATGACAGCAAATTTCCAGGAAGACGAAAAGGTACTAGTTGGAGATAAAGGCAAATAAGTTTACCTAGGCAGGGTGAGAGTATACAGGCACAATTCTTGAGAACAATAGGGCAGACTCCATCAGGCCTGTATCTCTTGTTAGTACTGATGCCAGTGAGAGGAGAAAGTACATCAGCTGAAGAAATTTCAATGTCAGTCACGAGGAAATAAGAAGGTGAGCGGAGGGGGAAAGAGATGGTGCAACAGCAGTGAATCATCCAAGGTGAAAATGGAGGAGAAAGTTTGGGTAAAGAGTTCTGCCTGTTCAGTAGAAGAAACAGCTACAGAGCCATCACAGCAGACAAGAGAAGGGAAGGAGGTTGATGTGAAATATGTAGAAAGTTTTTCTGACAAGGTGCCAGAAGAAGTAGGAAGATTTCAAGTAAGAGATTTCAGGACATTTGGTACGAATAAAAATATTTCTACAGTAGTATAGTTGAAAACATACTTTTGCGCGATTCCGGGCATAAACATTAAAAAAAGTGAATCTTATGGGTGGTTTGGTGCCTTGTTATGGACAGCATTAGAGCAATCATGATTAAAACAATTTTTCTTTCATTGGCCAAAGGATAAGAGAAAGGGATGTATGCTTCCATGCCTGAGATAATAAGATTTGTAATATGCTAGGCCATGGAAACAGGAATCATTCCAGGGAAAGCCAAAAAAACACTGCCTGAGGACCTCACAATCCAAAGTGTCAAACTCCCTGGTTCTTGGGAGGGTCCACAGGCCCTACCAAAGCGACAGGCAGGTTAAGGCGATCAGGTTGTGAATGGAGGCGCTCAACGGAGGGAAACGATTAACCGAGTAAACTGCAAGATTATTTATATGGAAAAGATCAAGCATGTCTGAAGGTTCTCCAAGGCAGTTAGGGATATGGGTTAGGTGTTGTACAAGCTGCCTTAGGTCAAAGAAAAGATATAGGGCCATTCATTAGTATAATCAGTGAATGGAGAGGAGAGCAAAAGGTGGTGCTGAATACTGAAATCATCAAGAATAGATACTTTAGAGAGAAGAGTGTCAGAATGTTTCATCTTGGTAGTTAGTCAAAGAATTTTTTATCGTCAGTAGAAGTAATGGATAAGCACACAGCAAGTTTTATTTGGTCAGCCAGTGGAAAGTGAATGGTAGCTCAACTACACGACGATGACATATTTTCTTATCATATTCTTACTGCCACACGAATATTATATTCAGCTCAGGGTAGATTTTTTTGTGTTGAAAGGGTTAATGAAGGTTGCATCTAACCTCTGTAATCGTGTTTGTAAAAAAAAAAAAAAAAAAAAAAAAAAAAAAGGAAATAGTGACGACGTTATGTATGAGATGAAACCTTCATCACTGACATAAGTCATAAATCAAGATAGTTTGCAATATTATTCCCCCTGTGATCGTTCTAAGAACGTTTTACTCTTTCATCTAAACGTTAAATTCCTCGTAGACCCATTGAGAGAGAGGAGAGGTGGGGAGCCGTTTCATTTCCATTTAGAATGATTTATACGAGTCTGAACCGAAAAATTAGAATTATTTCTTTCATGTGATATATACTGTGTAGTGGTTGCACAGTTTATATTAGATTCTACGCGTATTTCTTTATTTGCACTTTTTTGGCTGTATGTGTATAAAATATGAAGACTAATTTTTGCAACGGTAATGAACTAGCACGATATATCGCTTTAGGGAACACGAAGGAAAAAAAAATCCTTACATATTGTGGTTTGCGATGGTTTGGTCATGTTGGCAGGATGGAAGATGGCTACTGGGGGAGGATGGTGAAGGGTGTGAACGTCAGAGGTAAGGTTGCCAGAGGCTGACAAAAAATAAAATAAAACAAAATAAATAAATAAAGAAAGAAGACGTGGGACGAGGTCATAGAATGTGACCCCAGGGATAAGAGACTGACTAGGGAGGCTGCTAGAGATACATCAGCGTGGAGAGCCGCCATAAGGTAGCAAAGGCCGACGCATGCAATCATGTTGGAGCCTTAATAGACGATACGATGCGATACTAATTTCACAAGAACATAGACTGTCCCCCTGTCGTTAAGTCATACTGGAGGGATCGCAGGCGTTAATACTGTGTAAAATATCGCCGTGTAACCTATGATCAAATTAGGCGGGCGGAAATTGGCTGGCTGACAGGGAATTATTGGATCCTGCTATCTGAAGTTATAAAACTCCGACATCGCGCACTAAACTCTTTGAAAACACCCAAACGTTCCAAGATTCCACCCAACATTAACCTGTGTAATCGGCTACTTAAAACGTGTCTGTTGCCGCAGTTCTCATTTTAATATTGTTATCTCAAGACAGTTTTATTCAAGGTTAGGAAGCATCGTCTGTTGTGCTGGGGCTTAGTAACCTTTACCACCCCGTGATATTCTTTTTCTCATCGTTATACAGTATTAACAACGTCACTACTGGCGGTCTGTCATAAGGCTAATGCAAGTGATTGCTGGTGGCAAAAAAAAAAAAAAAAAAAAAAAAAAAAAAAAAAAAAATGCCATCGGACTGAAGACATAAAAAGAAGACTACTGGGAACAAAGAGGTTAACAGTGGCTGTATCTAAGACAATATATATATATATATATATATATATATGGAGCCCCTGTGGTACAGTGGTAGAGTGTGCGTTTCGCACGCTGGTGAGGGCGGGTTCGCCTCCCGCCAGAGTTGTATAAACTTTGGGAAGCGTTCACCAATCCACTTGCTACTTTGGCGGACACAAGGGGTGCTGTGGTTGAACCAGTGTCGCATACTAGTATGCTTGCACCCAGTCGGCTTAAGGCGGGCCGATTACACTTGGTTCACAGACTACACACACATCCAAAGCCACTCCAACACTACAATTACACTCACAAGCACTTCTCACCCTACATACAGTCTCTACTAGACAGCCTAAGCCACTAGTGACTAGGTAGAGATACATTGGCTGTATCGTCTCTGCTTCGGCTGGGATAGGCCGGTCCTGCAGTGGACCTCAACGGCTGATGATGATGATGATTATATATATATAGATGTAGATAGGATCAGTGTAGATAGATATTCTCCTTTGGACAAAATAATAAATCACCAGTAAGTGGGAAGTTACAAAAAAATACGTTATCGGATGAAAACTGTCTTGCCTGATACCGATGCAATCACGGATATGAACGACTTAATTACATTTTTCTTCTATTTTCCGCACTCGGGACTGGGCTGCGATATGACCTGGGTGGTAAAAACATTAGGCACGGTTTGGCCGAAGCTTCTAAAAACCCAAAAGCAACGGGGGTCCATTTTTGCCGTCGATAATCATTGCCTGGAAAGCAAATTACCTACCGTGCTATTTCGTGATCTGTAATTTTCTTTCTTTCTTTCGTCACCGAATAAGGTTTATGTTTAAGCAGACGAAAAATAGAAAGGAATATTCAAACATTTAATGCACAGCGGTATGTGTTGTCATTTGATATACTTGTTGGAGAGCAAACCAGCACCAAAAAATTTGAGTAAATTTAATGTATTCGCAACAAAGAACAAAAAAGAAAGGCAAATTTTCGATTCAGTAAGAGAATTGCCTATAATATCTAATACGAGCGTCCTACTTAACGAGGTGATAATATCAACAAAGAACCAACTAACAAAAGAATAAAACTAGCTAAGGAGACCCCCATGGAAATAACGAAATCAGTGAAGTCTTTGTATTTGTCCTCAGGTTCAGAAGTCTTTCCTACGCTGAATAATATCGTATGAAGGTATGAATGATAAACTAAAATAACATGTTGTAAAAGGCAAGGAACTAATTATCTGGGGAAGCTGGATTATCAGTGTAAATGCTGGGTGCTTTGTCGGAGATGAACCTGGAAAACAAATTCCTTATAACTAAGTAGATACATACAACTCCAACAAGTTATTTCAGTTTGAACATTGAAAATGCAAATGTATTACTACTGATTCTGCTGCATTATTGTTGTATGTTTATTGTAGCTGGGAAGACATGTGATTATTGATTCTTGCTGTATGTCCGTAACTGCATTTGTTGTTCGCTGCTTCTCGTTAGTAAGAGCAGGGGAATGGAAAATACAGTAACCTCATTCCCTCTCATCTACCCTTCCAGCTGTCGTGTGCACATCTACGCAAAGCGGATACCCCGCGCACCTCACTTCTGGCATAGAGGATAAAAGGATGGTGTTGGAAAGTCTGGAAAGGGGTGAACAACTAAAAGGGTGAGAGACGCATACAGAATTGAGGAAACTGGATTTAAATGGTGTATTGGAGAGCAGAGGGCGGAGGGTCTCGCTGTCAAGGATCTACAATGGGAAAGTGCGTTTATATATACTGGTAGTGTTGTGTGCGTAATTTTATTAGAAGTACCATGTAGGTTATGTGAGAGAGGCTTGATCGAATATGCATAACTAAAAAGCGAGCAGTACTTAGCACCTCCTCTCTCTCTCTCTCTCTCTCTCTCTCTCTCTCTCTCTCTCTCTCTCTCTCTCTCTCTCTCTCTCTCTCACACACACACACACACACACACACACACAGGGAGGAAGCAAAAACAAAAAATGAGAGAAGATCAGAAGAAGAGAAAAACACATTTTTTTACAAAGTAATAGGATTGCAGGTACGAAAGTGGTACATAACCAGGAGGGAATAAAAAGGAGGAAGGTAGTAGAACCATGTCATGACAAGTATATAAACAAGATGATTAAGTTGATGTACTCAAATGTGGATGGAATGGTATCTAAATTATTAGAGATGAATGATTATGTCAGAGAAAATGAACCACATATAATATGCCTAACTGAAACAATATTAACACCAAGGATATCAAATGACATACTAAACTTAGAGGAATATAATATATGGAAAAGAGATAGCAACTTAAAAAAAGGAGGAGGAATTATATTAACTAAGAAAAATCTAAAAGTCAAAGAAATAGAACTAGATATACCCTCACAAGGAGAACTAATTGCAGTAGAGATCAATACATCTGAAGGGAAAGTAATTGTAGCCAATTTGTACATGCCACCCAGATCAAACACATGGGAAAGACGAATATGAGGACTTGGCAGAGAGTACAATTCAGAGTTTAAGAGCATTGCTACATAAAATGGAAGAGAAATCGGAAAGAATTATACTAACTGGAGATTTTAATACAAATATAAATTGGAATACTCTAGATATAATAAGCCAAGAAAGCTGTTGGGACCAAAAGCTCCTGGATCTCGTGCAAGAGTTTTTCCTAACACAACATGTGAGGGAAACCACCAAAAAAAGAGGACTCGATGTACCTTCAATGCTAGATCTCATGTTTACTATGCAAGAAAATGATATTGACAGTTTAATATATCACCCTCCACTCGGCAAAAGCGACCATGCAGTACTAAATTGCAACTTCAGGATAGCATATGACATAGTTAACAGCAATGAAAGTTACAAAAAGAGCCTAAACTATAAAAAGGGAAATTATCATGACCTAAAGAAGTATTTCTTAGAAGTTGATTGGGAAAATGAGCTTAGAGGACAAGATTTAAATGCTGTATATAAAAAATTCTGTGAATTTTATGAAATAGGAGTCCAGAAGTACATCCCACAGCACAAAGAAGCAGATAAGAAAATACAGAAATGGTTCAATACAGAATGTAAAAAATCAAAAGAAAGAAGGGATTTGTTGTGGAATAGATACAGAAGACACAATAGTGAAAGCGTATATAATAATTACAAACAGGCAAGAAACGATTATACAAGAATATGGAGGGAAGCCCAAAAACAGTTTGAGGAGGATATCATAAATAAAAGTAGCGATCAGCCGAAGCTGTTTTACAGCTACATCAGAAGCAAAACCAAAGTAAAAGATATAATACAATCCATTACGGACGAGGGAATCACCTAAACACAAGAGAAAGATATTTGTGAAGCACTAAATAAGAATTTCCAATCAGTTTTTACAGAAGAAAACAATATTGAGAGGGACTATGTGGAACATGCATGTCCACACATACTATCGGATATACAAATATCAGAAAGAGTAATGCAGGAGGAGTTAAGTAAATTAGACAGAGGAAAAGCAAATGGTCCTCATGAAATTTCATTTTGGGTGCTACGAGAATGCGCAAAGGAGTTAAGTAAACCATTATTTTTAATTTTTAAGAAATCCTTGAGTCAAGGTAAACTACCTGATATTTGGAAGAAAGCAAATATTGTCCCCTTATTCAAGAAAGGGAATAAACAAAATCAACTCAACTACTGACCAGTATCACTGACCAGTGTTGTAAGCAAGGTATTAGAAAAGCTTATAAGAAAAGCTTGGGTAAATCATCTAGAAGAACACAATATGATAACAGAAAGACAGTTGGGTTGCAGAAAAGGAAAATCATGTGTTACTAATCTGTTGAGCTACTATGACAGAGTAACAGACACAATACAGGAAAGAGAAAGATGGGTGGACAGTATCTATTTAGATTTCAAGAAAGCATTTGACACAGTAGCATATCAAAGACTTTTATGGAAACTGTACCATCAAGGAGGAATTCGAGGCAAACTGTTTTGTTGGACGCAAGATTTTCTCATAAAAAGAGAAATGAGAACAGTACTAAGGGGAAACTACTCATCATGGAAAGAAGTGACTAGTGGAGTACCACAGGGCTCAGTGCTGGCACCAATCATGTTTTTAGTGTATATAAATGATATAGACAGTAACAATGGAAATGAAAACTATCTAAATATGTTTGCAGTTGATGCAAAAATACAAAGGAGAATTACTAACACAGACTCTTGTAAAAAGCTACAAGAAGAATTAAATAAACTTCATGAATGGAGTAATACTGCCTCAGGCAGTACTACATGGCCTCAGGCAGTAATACATGCCCTCAGGCAGTACTACTTTAATTTTCCCTGAAATGATTATTGCTTCCATGGCCGGGAGCCATCTGAGTGTGCCTTGCGCATTACGGAGGTTATTCTCTTGGGCATGGAAGCATACATTCCTTTCTCATATCCTTTGACTAACGCAAGAAAGCCTTGGTTTAATCACGCTTGTTCTAATGCTGTCCGCAACAAGGAGAGGGCCTACAAAAGGTACAGGAGCCAACCCACCCCTGAATCACATCATCTTTACGTTTCTGCCCGGAATCGTGCTAAATCTGTTCTTCGCTCTACTAAAAATAATTTCATCCATACTAAATGCTCTCAACTCTCCAACTCGAATTCTTCCCGCTCCTTCTGGCACCTTGCCAAAAATCTTTCTAACAACTTTACCTCATCATCCGTCCCTCCTCTTTTCTACTCTGATGGTTCTGTAGCTATTTCTTCTACTGATAAAGCAGATCTCTTTGCACAGACTTTCTCCTCCAATTCCACCTTAGACGATTCCGGTGCTGTTCCTCCATCACTACCCCCCCTCTGACTTCCTCATGGCTGACATTAAAATTTCTTCAGTTGATGTATTTTCTGCCATCACTGGCCTCAGTACTAACAAGGCATATGGGCCTGATGGGGTCCCTCCTGTTATTCTCAAGAACTGTGCTTCAGTGCTTACACCCTGCCTAGGCAAACTCTTTCTCCTTTGTCTGTCAACTTGTACCTTTCTATCTTGCTGGAAGTTTGCTCTCATTCAGCCAGTCCCAAAGAAGGGTGACCACTCCCAACCCTCCAACTATCGTCCAATTGCTTTAACATCCTGTATTTCAAAAGTTATCGAGTCAATTCTCAATAGAAAAATTTTAAGGCATCTTTCCTATTACAACCTTCTCTCCGATCGTCAGTATGGGTTCCGTCAGGGACGCTCCACTGGCGATCTTCTCACCTACCTTTCAGACTCCTGGTCATCCTCCTTTCGGGACTTTGGCGAATGCTTTGCCATTGCACTTGACATCTCAAAGGCTTTCGATCGAGTCTGGCATAAATCTTTAATTTCCAAACTGCCCTCCTACGCTTTCTATCCTTCTATCTGTGCCTTCATCTCTAGCTTCCTTTCTGGTCGTTCTATAGCCGCTGTTATAGACGGCCATCGTTCTTCTCCTAGATCTATCAACAGTGGTGTTCCTCAGGGCTCTGTCCTATCACCAACTCGCTTCCTTTTATTCATCAATGACCTTCTAAGCTGTACATCTAACCCTATCCACTCATACGCTGATGACTCCACCCTTCACCTTTCCATTCAGTTCCCGCAACGCCCATCTCAACAGTTACTTCAACAAACAAGGGATGAGGCTATGGCACACCTAATGTCTGACTTGGCTCGTATCTCTGACTGGGGTAAAAATAATATGGTTGTTTTTAATGCATCTAAGACTCAGTTCTTACACCTATCAACCCGACAAAATCTTCCACAGGTATACCCACTAATGTTTAATAATATTCATCTTAATCCTGCATCATCCTTGAACATGCTTGGGGTTTCATTTGCTCGGGACTTATCTTGGAAAGATCATATTACATCTCTTGTAAAATCTGCTTCCAAGAGATTGGGTGTGCTGGGCCGACTCCGCTCTTTCTTTACCCCTGCACAATTGTTGACTCTATACAGGGGTTTTATCCGCCCCTGTGTGGAGTACAACTGTCATGTGTGGGGAGGCTCCCCACATACAGCTCTTCTCAATAGGGTGGAGTCAAAGGCTTTTCGTTTCATTAACTCTCCTCCTCTTACTGACTCCCTTCAACCTCTGTCTCTTCGCCACACTGTTGCATCTTTATCTCTTTTCTATCGCTACTTTAATGGTCACTGCTCCTCTGAAGTGTCTGCTTGCATTCCTCCACCTCTACGACGGGCGTGTAGCACCCGTCTAGCAGCAAACTCTCATCCCTTTTCTGTCCAACTCTCTATTGCAAGAGTTAACCGTTACTCCCAGTCTTTCATTTATGGAACAGGTCAGCTCTGGAACTGTCTCCCTCTGTCTGTATTTCCTGCTTCCTATGATCTCTAGTTTTTCAAACGCAGTGTGTCCAGGCATCTGAAAATGATCGGATCTTGAATTTGGCTTTCTATTGTATTTTGTTTTTCTCTTGGAGGGAACTGTTAACTGCGGGCTCATGGCCTTTGGTTCCTTCTTTCTCGCATTAAAAAAAAATGGAATTCAGTGTGGACAAGTGTCATGTAATCAAGTTTGGTAAAAGTTGAAAAAGACCTGATTGGGATTATACGTTAGGAAACAAAACCCTACACACATCAGAAAGAGAGAAGGACCTAGGTGTGATTATCAATAACAGACTATCTCCGGCTGACCACATCAGTGAGAATGTACGGAACATGTATACATTGCTTGCAAATATGAGAATAGCATTCACATACATAAATGAAGACATGCTAAGAATGATAATTACATCATTCATTAGACCAACCCTGGAGTATGCATCAGTAGTCTGGAGTCCTCATCTCAAAAAACACATGGACAAGATTGAAAAAGTTGAAAGAGCCGCTACAAGATGGATACCAAGCTTAAGGGACCTAAGCTACGAAGAAAGACTAAATAAACTGAATCTACCAACACTACAGGAGAGAAAGAAAAGAGGTGAAATGATAATGCTATATAAATGCATATCAGGGAAGGAGAAAATATACATAAATGATTACTTAACATATGGAGAAGCATCAGCAAGAGGACACTGCAAAAAACTGCATAAGAAGAGAGGTGATAAAGCCTTGAGGAAATTCAGTTTCCCAAACAGAGTAATTGATCAGTGGAATGCACTGCCGAATGAAATAGTGTGTGCCAAAACAATTCACAAATTTAAGGATATGTACGATAAATATGGTTTAAGACACGGGACAGTACGAGCTTGACTCATTCATGTAAAGATACAATTAGGTAAGAACCGTATAGGCTGTGCGTGAGAAGCTTGGCCGAATAGGAATGGCTTTAAACCGAACAGTATTTAAGACTCTCTCTCTCTCTCTCTCTCTCTCTCTCTCACACACACACACACACACACACACACACACACACACACACACACACACACAGGAATAAATGATGGATTGAAGGGTTGATGATTCGTGAAGACAAATACCTTTACAGATCGGCTGACTGAAAAGGTAGTGACCAGCCATTTACAGATATACAGTAGATGGACAAATTGGCAAATAGAGGAATGTATAAAATAAAAGAGTTAACAGACACACACACACATACAAAAGCAGATTGCCTAACTGTTTGAATTACCAAATGATAAACAGAGAGATACACAGAATAACTGCCACTGAATTCCGGGACATAAACACTTAACATTCATCATAAAAGTTGGTTGTACTGGCTATCCACGGTGATTGTTACACACACCTGCTACACACACACTGACGGACATTAACGTATGTGCTTAACGTACCCATGCAGGCATATAAAAAAATACCTACGAGGAGCATGCGCGCGCGCGCACGCACGCACACACACACACACACACACACACACACACACACACACACACACACACACACACACACACACACACAACACACAACACACACACACACACACACACACACACACACACACACACACACACACACACACACACAGTGTCTCGCTAGAGGCCTAAAACAATGTAAAGTGAAACTGTTGGTAAGGTACTTACAATTTTGGTATTTTTCAGGTCAACAGGGATGTCACCTAGGTTAGACAGCTGTGTCAGTCAGTGACAGAGACAATGTTGTCAGGCGGCTCCCCCTTTCCCTCTAACGAGGGAGAGAGAGAGAGAGAGAGAGAGAGAGAGAGAGAGAGAGAGAGAGAGAGAGAGAGAGAGAGAGGGAGGGAGAGGGTACATCTAGTGCACAGTGCAATGTCTATTTCTTCATTCATACTATGAACAGACGATTTTATTCGGCAGATAATCGTGATTTCTGTGGTGGTGGTGGTGGGCACAAAGCATATGCTCGAAAGCGAAGTGTGGTTCAGTGACGGTTCTAATTTGAACTAGAAAGCACTCGGAGAGCGCATACCCCTGCCAATGCTAATTTCAGTAAAAAAGGATCCGGATCCGGATTCTTGGTTATAGGATCCGTATCCGGATCCGACCCCAAATTTAATAATTTTTTGCATGGCTCATGATATTTCATCAAAATCCGTTCATAACTTCTTGAGTAAAGTTACTAACAGACGGACAGACTAACAAACAAACAAACAAACAAACGCCATCAAAAACACAACCTTCTTGGCAAAGGTAATAAGTGGTGAGTGGCCCGAAAGGGCTGCGAGGCTCCTGTGTGCGTTTACATATCTATATCTATTTGTCTGTCTATCTATCTAGCTATCTATCTATCTGTCTGTCTGTCTATCTATCTATCTATCTATCTAGAGAGTAGCAGCAGCAGCTGCTGCAAGTGCAAGTTCAGTGCTGAACAAAGGCCTCCCCCAACATTCTCCACGAATTCCTTGACTAAGCCAATCTCTGCCAGGTCTTGTCGGGAAACTTCTGTCTCATCTCTCCACCTCCTGTCTGGCCTTTTTCCGCTACGTGTGCAATCTCTTGAGTTTAGTCAGTCAGCCTCTTGCTCCAACAATAATCCTTACTCTTGTTACATAACCTACTCACCTCCATTTTTGTTCTTTTATAATTTCTATGTGTTTGAATGGATGAGTAAATGGGGAGTGTGTCGTCCTGTCTCGGCTACCTCCCTTTCCTTGGGGGAAGCAGCCTAGGTATATAGATAGATAGATAGATAATTTCTATAATATCTTCGACTTTAGAGTGCTCTCTCACCCAAGTTGATCTCTTCCTGTCTTTCAAAAATATTTTCAACACTGAACTCTCCGTTGCTCTTTTAGAATGGATTAGTTTATTTCCAGGTCACACGACCGTATGCCATAACTGAGATTATATATTTGCTATTTTTGTTGTTGTTGTTGTTTCATTCAAACTGGCGAGGTGTTTTTATGATGCCTCAATGTTTACCTGATGCTGTCTCTCCAGCTGTAATGCGTCTTTTCATATCGTTTTTTTTTTTTTTTACTTAGTTTTAGTATTTGCCCCAAGTAATGTACTCCGCAATTTCGAGAATGTCTTTATTTATTTTGATGTTGCGCTTTGGTGAAGTTGGATAAAACATTAGTGTGACTTTGGTTCATGTTTAGCCCTGCTTCGCGACTTTTTGTTTAGGTCATTTAACATTTCTTGTAATGAATCTGCTGTTTCCGAGACTAGGAGAATGTCATCTGCAAATCATAAATGGTTTAAGCATTCTCTGTCTATATTTACTCCTTTGTTCTACCATTGTTGCTTTCTGAAAATGCTTTCAAGGCACGCTGTTAGTAACCCTGGTAAAACTGCATTTCCCTAAAGCACCCCTTCCGCAGTCCTTTTTTTTTTTTTTTTTTTTTCTGAGTCTTTATACTGTATACTGTAACTGCAGCAGTCCCCTTTTTGTAAATGTTTTCAAGCAGTTTTACAGTGTTTCCATATATCTGCTGTGGTCCACCAAATTGAAAGCCTTTTTGTAACTGACAAACCCTAAGTGAAATGTTTTATCATATACTGTGGTTTTCTGAAACAGCTGATTCATTCTCTGTAAGTGATTGGAAGTTAGAAACCCGCTTCAGAATCATGCCAGCTAACAATGTTGGTTTCTTCCAAATTTGTTGTTATCATACGGACTTTACTGAAAAGTTTGTAAATATCTGATGATTTAGCAGTTACCGGTACTAAAATCTTTTGAGATGACTTTCTTGTAAATGAGAATAACTATTGCATTTACCATGATATGGGAATTCTCTCCTTTACACATTAGATGAATTAATGGGTGAGCTGGTTTTTTAATATATACTTCTGCTTCCAACTATATATTAGCTACTATTCCGTCTTCTTTTGGGGCCTTTCATCTTTTCATGATTTTAAGAGAAATTTTTTACTTCATTTGATGTTACCTGTGGTATTCACTTGTATCAACTGAAACGCCAGTCGTTAGTACTGTTGTCTTTGATGCATACAGTTGTTTGAAGAATTCTTTAACTCTCTCTTCACTGTCTTCTCTCTGCCCTTGATGAATTCACCATTTTTGTCTTTCAGTGATATTATTTGTTGTTTTCCTAGTGCCATTTTACAGCTCACCTGTTTCAGAATTTTTCCACGTTTGAGGGTTTCTTTGATCTGATGCACGTTTATCTTTCATTTTCCTCTTCTCTGTCTCTTGTTGATAATCTTATTTAATTCTGCTGCTTGTATTTCATTATTATTATTTTATTTTATTTTTTTTTGCTTTCATCACATTTTTTCTATTCATGAGCTCAAGGGTGGTTTTTGAATACTTGTTGGCTTTTCGTTCTGTTAACTTTGTCTCCTACGTACACTGAATACTCTTGTTAGTTCAACTCATCAATGTCACACTCAGCATAACGTACAATCTATAATTTTTTCTTTATTTCTGATTGAAAGGCAGCTTTGTTTTCACTTACTTTTACTAGAAATACCTTTTTATTCTTAATTAGCTTCCTTCTTTCACTTTTGAAATTCAATCTGGCTATGCAGCCTACCATTCTGGAATATATCTGCTTTGTTAATAACAGTGACATTATTGATCATACTGTTTCTATCTGCCATATTGAAGTCCATATCATTCTTTGTCTCTCCATCTGGGCTTCTCCTAGTCTATTCCCCCCCACCCTTTTTTTGTTGTTTGTTTTAGGAAGAATGTGTTCATTATTCTCATGTCGTACAAGTCAACCAAGTCTACCACCATTTCATTTCTGTATTTCCTCTCTCTTACTCTGAATTTTCCCATACATGCTTCTTTGTTTTTCAATATGCCAACTTTTGCATTGAAGTCTCCCACGAGTATAGTATATCTGGTCTTTTCTTATTCCATAATTTGGAAGAATTTGTGGTAGAATGTTTCTATTTTTTTCATTTGTGCTTTGAGAAAAGGGTCTAAGTTATGCTGTGTTGAACTGATGAGTTGAATTAATTTTATACACACACACACACACACACACACACAAATATATATATATATACACACACACACACAATATCCAGAGCTGCAGGCTCGGCTCTATTAAAACAATATCCGGTTAAATTATGCAATATTTGACACTGAAATGGGACATAACTGGCAATTCTCTGCAATATCCGGCATTGAGTTTTATCAACCGGCTTGTAAATGGTAGCCAATGGGTGCAGTATTACTGTTAGGAAGAATACTGCCACTGTATTCCCTGCCTGTCGTAAAAGGCGACTAAAAGGGGCGGGGTGAGGGGACTAAGGACCCCCTCCTCTGTTTTTTAGTTCCTAAAAAGAGACAGGCCAGAGAAAGGGATGGGGGATGGAGTTATCCCCGTACCCTGAAGATTGGGTCTATGAATGTGCGTGGATGTAGTACAATTGAGGCTAAAAGGGAGGAGATAGGGAGAATGTTTGTGAGAAGAAAGTTGGATGTATTAGCTTTGAGTGATACGAAGATGAAAGGGAAGAGTTAGTCTATGTTTGGAAGTGTGAATGGAAGATTGTAAGGTGTTGATAGAGGAGGGGCAAGAGAAGGTGTGGCCTTGTTAGTGAGTCCGGAAGTACAGCAGTGTGTGATTGGATGGAAGGAGGTGTCATCGAGACTGATGTGGGTGAAAGCGAAATTTGAAAGTGAGTTGTGAGTGCATATGGGCCTGGTAGTGAAAGGGTTGAGGATGGGTGTGAGGGAGTCTTTCTGGAATGATGTTGATGAGTGTCTGCAGAGTTTTGGAGCGAATATGAATGTGGTAATGATGGGAGATCTGAATGCTAGAGTGGGAAATGTAGCAGTTGAAGGTGTAGTTGGTATGCATGGTGTGCCTGGAAGAAATGAAAATGGGGAACGAATGATGGGGATGTGTGTTGAGCGTGAGATGGTGATTGGAAATATGCTGTTTGAGAAGAAAGATATTTATAAGTATACATGGGTGAGACAGGAGGGTGGAAGTGTTGTTGATAGAGCTTTGATGGACTATGTGGTTGTGTCTAAGAATGTAATAGGAAGATTGTTGGATGTGAGAGTTCTGAGAGGGGAGGGTGGAGGTATGTCTGACCACTACCTGGTGGAGGGAAAGTTAAGAGTAGGTAAGAGATGGGTGAGAGCTAGGAGGGTTAGGTGTGGCAGGGAGGTTTTGAAAGTGAGTAAGTTGGATAAAAGAGAGAAAAAGATAGAGTATCAGGAGAAATTGAAAGATGAGTGGAACGCAGTGAAAGATCAGGAAAATGGCAGTGTGGAGGAGGAATGGCAGTTATTTAAGAGTGCTGTGGTGGGGCATGCAGAAGAGGTGTGTGGTGTGAGACGTGTGGGTGGTGGTGTAAGAAAAGGAAGTGAATGGTGGTGCGACTGTGGCTGAGAAGAGACATGCATATGAAGTGTGGCTGCAGAGGAAGGATGAGATGTCATATGAGAGATATAAGGAAAAGAGGAATAGGGCGAGAAGGGCTGTGCGTGATGCTAAAGTGGCAGCAGATGAGAGGTGGGGTAGGCGGCTGACAGAGAATTTTCAACAGAATAAGAAAATGTTTTGGAAGGAGGTGAAAAGGGTGCGAAAGGGAGAGTCTGGGAAGGAAGAACGAGTAAAAGCAGAGGATGGAAGGATGTTAATTGAGATGGATGCAGTAAGGAAGAGATGGGCAGAGTATTTTGAAAGATTGTTAAATGTAGAGGAGGAAAGGGTGGCTGAGATTGTGGCGGATGGAAGGGTGCAAGGAATAAATGTGTTGGGAGAGTTGAATGATTCTTTGATCACGAAGGAGGAAGTGGAGAAGGCAGTAAAAAAGATGAAAACAGGGAAAGCTGCAGGTATGGATGGGTGTGCTTTGGAATGCCTGAAGGGTGGTGGAGTGACAATTGTTGTCTGGTTAGTAAGATTGTTGAATGTGTGCTTTGTGAAAGGTATGGTGCCAGTTGACTGGGCAAGTGCTTGTGTGGTCCCGTTGTATAAAGGCAAGGGTGATAAGTATGAATGTACTAGCTTAAGGGGTATAAGTCTGTTCAGTGTTGTAGGTAAGGTGTATGGTAGAGTGTTAATTATGAGAGTTAGAGAGGGTACAGAGGGAGTGATTGGTGATGAGCAGTGTGGCTTTAGGAGAGGGAGGGGATGCGTGGATCAGGTGTTTGCGGTGAGACAAGTGTGTGAAAAGTATTTAGCGAAAGGCAAGGATGTGTTTTGGGCATTTATGGACTTAGAGAAAGCGTATGATAGAATTGATAGGGAGGCTTTGTGGACTGTTTTAAGATTGTATGGACTTGATGGTAGGTTACTAAAAGGGGTGAAAAGTTTTTATGTAAATAGTAGAGCGTGTGTAAGAGTGGGAAATGCTTTGAGTGATTGGTTTCCTGTGAGAGTGGGGCTGCAACAGGGATGTGTGATGTCGCCTTGGTTGTTTAATATTTACATGGATGGTGTTGTAAGGGAGGTGAATGCAAGAGTTTTAGGTGGAGGTCTGAGTCTGGTGAATGTTGATGGTGGAGAGTGGAATCTGAAGCAGCTGCTGTTTGCAGATGATACTGCACTGGTGGCTGATTCAGAGGAGAGATTGAGACAGTTGGTAGAGGAATTTGGAAGGGTGTGTGAAAGGAGGAAATTGAAAGTATATGAGAATAAGAGTAAAGTGATGAAGTGTACGAGGTTGGTAGATGGTAGGGGGATGAAATAGTTTTTAATGCCGAGTTGCTTGAGGAGGTAGAGTGTTTTAAATATCTAGGGTCACATGTTGCTGTGGATGGAAGAATAGACGCAGAAGTGAAGTTTAGAATAAATGAAGTCGGAAAGGTGCTGGGAGGAATGAAAAAAGTGTTTAGATGTCGTTTGCTTAGAATGGATGTAAAGAGAAGGCTGTATGAGGGTGTTGTGGTACCGACTGCATTATATGGGGCTGAAACATGGAATATGGGTGTAGCAGAGAGGAAAAGTTTGAATGTAATGGAGATGAGGTGTCTGAGGAGTATGTGTGGAGTGACGCGTATGGATCGAGTGCGGAATGATGAAGTGCGAAGGAGAACTGGAGTTGTTCAGGAGATGGCCGGTAGAGTTGAGCAGAGGGTGTTGCGATGGTTTGGGCATACGGAGAGAATGGATAATGAGCGATTGGTGAAAAAGATAACTAGATCTGATGTGAGAGGTGTAAGGCTGAGAGGAAGACCACGAATAGAATGGATGGAGAGTGTGAAGAGAGCGCTGGATGCGAGAGGGATGTCTGTTGAGCAAGGAAGAGTAGCTGTGTGTGACAGAAATAAATGGGGGGAAATTGTGAATGAATAAGTGATGACGCAGCCCTGAGGGGATATTCTCCCGCATTTGGTCTGATCAGCTATTTCAGGTCAGGTGCAGGTAAGGGGATGAGTCTGTTATGATGTGGCAGGGGTAAACTAGCTCTGCTGTCGGGCCCTGCTGCGGATGTCACTGATTGCATTGCGTAGTTGACCCTTGTGCAGTGTGGTGCGGTGAGGATCTGTCCGTTCTCCCCTTTGGGGCTAAGATGTGAATGAATGTGTTTGAATGGATGAGTAAATGGGGAGTGTGTCGTCCTGTCTCAGCTACCTCCCTTTCCTTGGGGGAAGCAGCCTAGGTATATAGATAGATAGATATCATTACTGTACTTTATTGTATTTTATGCATAATTTCCATCGTTTACTAATGGGAAACATTTTAGGATAGGAGTTCAAGACGGATAGTAATGCAATATCCGGCTTGATGCCGAATAATGAACCGATGGGGGGTACTATGTAATATCTGACATTTTACTTTAATTAACTGGCACTGGCCCTGGCTGAATTACACCGGATAATTGTTTATTCAAGTCCTGGTATTCCTATTTATTATTCATCTGCGTTTTCCATGCAACCAATCAGTAGCCTTATATATATATATATATATATATATATATATATATATATATATATATTTGGCTACAGATTGGTTGCATGAAAAACGCAGATGAATAATAAAAACGAATACCGGGGCTTAGATAAACTCCATCATTAACTTGATTTCTGACGTTACGTTGTAACATATACCATCCTCAGAGCCTAAAATCATAAAAAGCCAGCACCATAAAATAAAATTAACAAAAACTACTTTAAAGAATAAATTTACTATACAAGCCAAGATATAATAGGTTCAGCTTAAAATGAACAGAAGCAATTAAATTTATAAGTTAAAAAAAAAGCAAAAAATAAACTGGGAAAAACTGCTCTAAACTTAGGCCAGTAAGAAAAATAGTGCATAAAAAACGATTAATGTGCATCGTTCACTCACCATCTTGGAGGCGGGGCTAATAGGTTGTATGGGTGGAACGTGATATTTTTGAGCAACAAAACGGAAAACTACTTCCTGGTTCCAGTGCCGAAAAAAATTGGTTAGTCATTCAGTGTAGAATCACCTGAACGCAGCAGTACATCTCAGGACTGGACGATGGGGGCCTTCTCTCTTTTCTCTGACAACAGTTTTCTCCTTCCGCTCAATCTTCATTACTTTAATTTGTCCTCCATATGATGATGTACTTCGGGCTACCAAAAGATGCGTTTCTTCAACTTTGCAAGGGTCTATGGAGTTAATCAAGACAGGTAACCCCTCCAGATCGAAAAGTCCTATATCAACTGAATTAATCGTCTGGCGATGTTAGGAGAAGGTTTTTAAAATGTCATTACATTGTTGAAGTTAATTATGTTTCTCCCTTCCCCTCCTTCAAATGTTTGCACTCTTCTCCCGTTCATGTAATCTTGTTTTTCCCTATTTTCTTTTTTATTCTCTTTCTTTTCCTGCCTTCTTTTTCCTTCCCCAACCGTGTCTTTTCCATTTTTATATACGGGAGCATCTCTAGCAAAGGTCCTGTCCGCCTGCCTCCCAAAAAACGAGTTTCAGACGTGCTTCGATCTGGTAGATTTCTGCGGTTCTAGCAAAGTAGCACTACACCACACAACTCCACATCGCACCGCACCACGCGACTCCACACCGCACCGCACCACACAACACCACACCGCATTGCACCACATGTCAGCACACCATTTCCCACCAAAGTCCTCATCGCAACACACACAGTCACACTCCAACACCAAACTACACTAGTGACATAAACAGAAGGGCCTTGAAGCTCCCCCAAGTATTGCTTTTGTACTTCTCCACTTTTGTCTCTTCTTTACCTCTCTCTTCTACACGTTTCCCTTTATCCTGCAAGTTCCTCCCTTCTCCAGATTATTTTATTTTATCTTCCATCTCTTTAATTTTTTCTTCTCTTTTCATGTTACATTTTTTCTTCTTCTAAAACTTTCCTTCCTTTTCTTTCACCAAAAATTTCCTGTTTTCTCCCTCCTTGTCCGAACATTCATTTTCTCTAGTTCCTGCCCAGTTCCTTTCCTCTGTCCTTCCTAAAATACGTACTCTCTCTCTCTCTCTCTCTCTCTCTCTCTCTCTCTCTCTCTCTCTCTCTCTCTCTCTCTCTCTCTCTCTCTCCTCCCCACACTTCATGTTCCATTTATTTTTCCTTTACTTATTCCTTATAGTCCCCTTTCCTTCCTTTTTCCTTTCTCATCCCTTTCCGTAATGCTCTACGCTCATCCCTTCCTTTTTTTTCTTTTTTTTATTTACATTCCCATCTCCTCTAAAGGTCCCCTCCCTCCTCGCTGCTCTCTCTCTCTCTCTCTCTCTCTCTCTCTCTCTCTCTCTCTCTCCGCCCCCACCAATTGGTCAGTAGGCTTAACCCTTATTTCTGCCCTGTGACCTTGACCTTCGACCGATTTCTCCTAAAACTGAACAACTTCACTCTGTCTGACTCCTAACCCTTCCTTAAACTTTGGTCTAGATCCAATTAAAACTAAGTTGATCTTGTCTGTGACCTAGATCTTTGACCTACTGCTCACTATATTATATAAATAAACTAATAATCTCTCTCTCTCTCTCTCTCTCTCTCTCTCTCTCTCTCTCTCTCTCTCTCTCTCTCTCTCTCTCTCTCTCTCCATGGCTGCCAACACTCCTACTTCTGGGGAATTTGTCTCTAGACTGGAACTTTCAGCCTCATCTAGGGAGAAATCTGGGGAACTTGAGTTTCTGGGGATTTTCTGGGGATTTTCGAGTGTTGTTTGGAGAAAGTTTGGGTAATTACGGTTGTTTGATATAGCTAATTTCATTTTATGCCTGACCCAATGGCTCCTTTTTGTGTTCTATTCTTATATTAAGAGACAGACACTTGGAGTGTCTGCTGATAAGCTTAATTTGCAAGATCATCCCAAACTACTGAAAATAATATGTGTGAAAAGTAATGCTACGGACGCAGAGACTCATGAGACCATTTCGGAGGAAATGAAAAAACAGCAGGGATTCATGTTAATCAGAACGGACTCTACTGTGAGCAACACTATATACAACACGTATTTTGAAACTATTTCTAATTATCAAATTTTGCATCGGCATAAGCCCTTTATTATTCAAAATGTTGCTATATTCCCGTGCACAGCATTAATTTGAGTTAATATATTAACAAAAACGATTTGTGAATGATTTAATGTTCAATATATCACAGTGGCTTTGAGCATGTGTAAAATTAAGTTAGTTGAAAGTATTCTATGATACTGCTGCATTTATATCCAAAAAGTTTTATGTTTTTTCGCCATGTTTTTCTGCGATGATCTCTTACAATTATAACCATCAAAAAAATCTTCTGTTCTTATCCTATACAAGTGTTATGTAGTGATGGAAAGTAAACGAATGGAACATTATAAATTGTCATAAAGATAAAGCACCATATATATATATATATATATATATATATATATATATATATATATATATAGCTACATATATATATGTGTGTGTGTGTGTGTGTGTGTGTGTGTGTGTGTGTGTGTGTGTGTGTGTGTGTGTGTGTATGGAGAGTTTTTGTTAAATCTAGTAAATTTTCAACATTGGTCCAGGGAACTTCTCATCTAGTTCTGTGGCAGCCGTGATGGCTGCGTGTCGCTCCTTCCACCGTCTGGATCAAATCATAATTATGATAACTGAGTTGTTGGCCAGGGCTGAAGATGTGACCCTGCCCTTTTACTCTGACCTTTTATGGACTATTTTCAGAACTAAATCTCTTCACCTTTGCTTTACACTGAACCCTCTCACACAGTTGGTTTACATGGCAGCGAGGCTATTTATGCTGATCTTGCCGTGTGACATTTGATTTTCCCCTGAGGCCCTGGCATTTAATTTTTTTTTTTCCTCCTTTCCTTTATTCTCGCCATATTCCGAACCCTTCAATAGTTTGATCTAAATCAGATAAACATGTTTAAAGTGACACTGACATACACCCATGACCTTAAGCTTATTCTTCCCACCAAAATAATAGGTCAAGGCTGTGGTTGACCCTGCTCTCATGCACCAAGTTTGGCCCAAATTAAATCAAATTTGATAATATTTACATTGTTCATCCACAGACTTACTAGTAGAAATCACCTAGACCCTTTTCTACCCCATCAAATCTGGTAAAATTGTAATATAAACTGTGTAAGTTATTTTGTTCACACACACACACACACACACACACACACACACACACACACACACACACACACACACACACCAAATCTGGTTAAATTGTAATAAAAACAGTGTGAGTTATTTTCTTCACACACACACACACACACACACACACACACACACACACACACACACACACACACACACACACACACACACACACACACACACACACACACACACACACACACACACGTACTGGTATTTGTAAGGAACACAAAAATTAGCAATCAGAAAACCCCTTATCATAGATTTGGTTCCGGGAAAAATAAAGAAAGGGAAAGAGATGACAAATGAGCTCGTTATCTCTGAATGTATTCGGTCTCGCTGCGCTGAAAATAAAAGAGAGAGAGAGAGAGAGAGAGAGAGAGAGAGAGAGAGGATCCAGCGCATCCAACCACCATCCATGATATCACCATTACCAAATTTTACTCTCAGCTAATGGAGTAAGCGGAATGAGATGGGGAGTCACGGCTCCTTTAATACCCATTCCAGCGTTGAATTTATGAGCAGAATCGCCAGTTGGTGTATCGTTCCTTCTCTGCCTTTTGCTCTTCAAATTTCGCTCTATTTTTTGGGCAGGGTGGTTGGGAGAAAGCGTTTGCCAGATTGCGTGTGCACTTTTCGCGTGCTCTGGGAAAATTTATATATTCTCTCTCTCTCTCTCTCTCTCTCTCTCTCTCTCTTGGACGAGACAGAGATAAGTTTCAGATAAATCTAAGTGGTACCTCTAGGTGGGGACTCCTACCATCCACTCATATGAGGTAGTGCTACATTCAGGTGACTTAACACCCAAGTGGTATTACAAACAGTGACTCTAGCCTACGGTACCATTTACACTGGATGCCACAGCCAATACATGGACTCTTGATGTCTAGCGGGAAAGGCGCCCTAACCGTATGTGATGGAGACTGGTTCACTTCATAAGGCGGCTTAAGATACTTGGTCACATAATACCACTGAAGAAGAACATAAATGACCAGCTTCGTCTTAAATGTCATAACTGGGTAGCCTAGCGCCGGGTCCCTACTTTCCTGACAGTGCTATGAAAGACTGAATGATGGATGGATTGATGGATGGATGAATTTACAACAGGTATTTACAAACTTAGGATCAATTGGCAGGTGACATCATATCGGTTCCAGTCGGTTACCATTTGTTACATCTCAGCTTTACCACACGTACCCAGTTTATTATAGTTTTGCTGCAGATTCTGAGACCGTGCGACATGTGTTGACTATAATACAAACCTTTGAGATGTTTTTTATGTCAGTCCTTCTATCTTGTAATCAGACGACTGAATCCCAGAGAGGGTGGCAATAAAACAATAATTAAATAAATATAAGACAAGCCTCCATGCCATTCTGTAGTAGTCCACCAAACTGCCCCTTCCCAGATGCAAATGACTCCAGCCTCATTCATACACCTCTCCACCCCATTCCTCCACTTCATCATCGGTCTTCTTTACTCTCCCACGTCCCTCACTCACACGGAAGTATACTATTTTGTTTAATGGGGCATTTAATAATTGATTTTTCTAGGCATATTCATAACAAGTGCGATATTTTTTTTCTATGCACTTGCCTTCCAAAGCGATGGACATTTGTGGAAAGAGCTATTAGGGTGAAAGGTACAAAACTGACACTTATATACCCTGTGGAATTTACTTAAACGCTAACATTTTTTGAACTTAGTGTATTCCCAAATAATATAATTTTAGTGAAGAGAAATTCAGGATGAACACTAGTTTATTTCTTTTAATGCGTGTGGAAGTTTTATCTATCTATCTACCGTATATATCTGTGTATTTATTTTACATATGGTTGCATCCAAAAACGTGGAATTTTTCTCAGTAGAACTCTGGGATACAGGTAATTTTTATGTCTACAATATATTTTGTGTGAAACTTACACAAGAATTTTTTTAGTATTAACATTCACAGACAAGAGAATATCGCAAATACATGTTTTCGGGAGGAAGACGTAATCTACATCCACAATTTATGGCGAAATTTACATAAAAGTATATGTAAATGTGCAGGGAAAACACCAAGTGCAGAATAGGAGCTCAGCTCATTCAGTGTTTCTGCAAAGTTGTCTTCTTCAGGGGGAATGTTAATCCTGAATAAGCCAGCTTTGGCGAAGCGTTGAAAATACTGACCCCTGTTCTGCACTTTGTTCTCTCTAAACAAACTCTCACAGCCAGCGGTATATTCACAGTCCGGCTTTATTTGCTTTAAATAATAACACTCAAAGGCAGGAGAGATATTGGGAACTGAGTATTTTCGGGTTAACGATTTCCGTTCTTTGTGTGAAATTTATTTGGTTGCAGTAGTGTATAATATCATTTTTTTATCCCCCTCAGACCAATTATTTTTTATTTTTATTACAGAAAATGAAATCGCAGACTAATAAACCTAGCCAATGCGACAGTGATAAAACACACGCACACTCTCTCTCTCTCTCTCTCTCTCTCTCTCTCTCTCTCTCTCTCTCTCTCTCTCTCTCTCATACACACACACACACACACACACACACACGATACATATTATCATGGTCATATACTATTACCTGCACAAGGGTCATATCACCAGCGTGTCCCAATACAGTGAAACATTATTAAGGCCGTTCTGGCACTTGGTAACTACACTTCCCCTTTATCTCCCACCGTCTGCTTCATCTGCCCTGGTTCCCTCTATCCCTTGAAGCCTCCCCTCGCTGTGTGTCCCTCTCACCACTAGCGTCACTGCAACCCACGTCCCCACCCTCTCTCTGATCCCTATCTCCATTTCGCCTCCACAGATCCCCTTATTCCTCTCCCCATCACCCTTCGCCTTTCCCTGCCCTTTCTAGCTCCCCACTCAACCCCCTGTCACATCTCACCCTGCCCACCAACTCTATACTCCCTCTTCCTCTTACAGTCAGGTCTTCACCGTCCTACACACACACACACACACACACACACACACACACACACACACACACACACACACACACACACACACACACACACACACACCACAAATGATATGGAGATAAGATTCCGAAGCTTCTGTGTGTGTGTGTGTGTGTGTGTGTGTGTGTGTGTGTGTGTGTGTGTGTGTGAAGCTTGTGTCTTTATTTCTGCATGTATGTCTAGAATGCATGACTAACTTTTTTGTTACTCAGTTAAACGAAGGTATGCAATGAAGTAGGTCTCCATGTGGACAAGGATATAGGCAGAGTGGGACTAGCGAAGGTCACTGGCTATCTACACCCAGACTAAGAGGGACTCCTGACCCCTCCTTCTTTTATTCTGAACTTACTATAAACCATGGCTGCCAGATTTAAATTCGCACACATTACCAGAATCATTACATTTCACCTCGCCTGCAATATGTTATCGTCGGGGTTAATTTATTTGTGAGTCTGTGCATCTATTAACTCTTGAACCAATGAACGGATCATCTTCAAACTTTCCACAGATGTTGAGTATGTGAAACTGAGGCGGTGGTTCGATTTTGATGAAAATTCACTTGGAGTAAGGGTGGGAGTGGGAATCCAGCAGGGGTAAGGGAGGGAGTGGGAGATCCCAAATTTGGGGAGCGAGCGGGGTGTGGTGACCTCGGATCACTTTGCTCTAGTTTATTATCAGGTCAAATATTTCACTGCCAAATACTCATAACCTATAAGCTAAAGCGATGCAATTGGCTACTGCGACAAAGCGCAGCAGATCTTAGTTCCACAGCCTCTGACCTATTATGTTATGATCATCCCATTCCAGTAATATATAATGTGCTCGCCTATGCATTCTGCCAAATTTTTTATTCTTTTTAATAACATATACTGACAGCTGGGATTCTTCAAAAAGAGAATAAATGAAATACTGTACGCTGTTCTCACCATGATCGAAAATTGCCACCTCTTCATTTGCAACCCTGAATTGTAGCAATATTTTAAAACTAGAATACGGTGCTAGTCACGAGGAAGTACTGTCGAAAAGATGTAGAGTCGTAGCATTGCATCTTTCTGCCACTGTTCTACTCCAAATAATTTATAAAAGGACCCAAGAACAGAATTTAGCTCGGACACATATTTCACCCGTTTGGCACAGCATGTCAAATATGGGACACAAATAGTCATTTTCAAAACTAAGTAAAGAACTCCAATATAGGGGCCTATGAGCCTGGCGAGTATGAGCCGATAGGTGGAGTGCCTTCCCCTAGGTACCCGTCCTGCCAAATCCCACACACAGCAACCTAAGTTCAAAAGAGATTAATCGGTTTAAAGAAATATTACAATTACTCCTACAATACCCACAGACGATAAAGCTAAGATACGACTTATCTCATGAACAAGAGATAAGAAAAATGAATTGTTCTCAGGTAGGCTACATAAAACCTAATATTTTTTATTCTCCCCCCAAATGAAAAACCACATTGAGCCCAGTTTATCACCAGACAGAGGGTTAGTACAGATCATACTTCTTCATTGCCAAGACGATTATTTAATACCAAATTTGGTTCATTTTGGTAATCGAAAATACCAATGTCAACCCTGTTATAAACATGAGAAGGGTTACTGGAGTGGTTGGAGTAGGTTGGTTGACTGGGTAACTTATATCAACTGGTGAATAATTAGTAACGGAACTTGTGTCTTACTTTACAGTCATAGCCTTCATGGATATGATCATGGTTCTAATGATAGTAGAAGTAATGGTAATGGTAACGATGACACCTGTATTGATGACAGTGGTAGTGAAGGTTCTTCTAGTGATGATAGTTGATGGTGATGACACTGTTAGCATCATAATGGCAGTGATGGTGATGCTAATCGATACTTTTATGTAGGAAAACGAACTGTTGCTAGAAATCATGTAAAAGCTGTAATAAATCTAGCTAAATCAAAATTTCTTCAAAGGCAAGCATCAGAACTGCTTAACAACTCTAATGACAATAGAATATTCTGGTCAACTCTTAATTCTTTCAATAAAAACTTTAATAAGTCATCATCCATTCTCCCACTAAAATCTTCAGATGGCAACATTACAAATGATCCGCGTGGGAAAGCAGATATTTTTGCCAGTACATTTGCCAGAAACTCTACCATAGACGATGCCAGCCAGAATGTCCCAGTACTAGAACTTGACTCTCCCGAAATTGCCCCACTTAAAATTCAGACAAGATGCGTAAAATCCATCCTAGACAATTTACCTACCAACAAAGCTCCAGGCCCAGATGGAATTCCTCCAATTTTTTTGAAAAAGTGTTCTCCTGAGTTTGTCTCTGTTCTAGCTAAATTATTCAGACTATGCATACGTACTTCTTTATTCCCTAATTCATGGAAAGAAGCCAATATCCGCCCAATTCCGAAGAAAGGAAGTTCGTCTGACCCCTCTGATTACAGACCAATAGCTGTCACATCTTCTCTTGGTAAGGTATTTGAAACTTTAATTAATAAACACATTGTTAAACATCTTGAATCCAACAACTTAATTAGTGATAGACAAAATGGTTTTCGCCACGAAAGATCTACCATTGACATACTCAATCTCCTGACTCATACCATCCATCAATCAATTAACCTACATGGAGAAACACATGCAGTAGCCCTTGGTATTTCTAAAGCTTTTGACAGAGTATGGCACCGTTCCCTGCTGTCCAAACTCCCATGCTATGGACTAATGTCTTTTGTTCCTTTGATTTCTTCATATCTTAGTGACAGGATAAGAGTAAAACTAGATGATGTTTATTCCAATTTCCACTCAATTAACGCCGGCGTGCCACAGGGATCAGTTCTGGTGCCAACCCTGTTCCTGGTTCATATTAATGATCTCTTATCTGTCACCCACCATCCCATCCACTCATATGCAGATGACTCAACACTAATAGTTCATTCACACTCAGACACCCATTTACAAAGTCTAATATCCCTACCTCTCAACTCAGCACAGCCATCTCCATAAATCAAGACCTATCTACGATCAGCGAATGGGAACAAAACAATCTTGTCTCATTTAATGCTAGTAAAACTAAATATATACAATTTATTAATAGACAGATATTGCCAGATTTGTATATTACCTTCAGTGCTACTGATATTCCCATCTCCAAAAGTATTGAAATTCTCGGCGTCTCACTTAACAATGGCTTCAGCTGGACCTCTCATGTCAGATCACTTGCTATAACCGCCTCAAAGAAACATGGATTATTGTACAGAGTCCGTAACTTCATCTCTGATGAGCAGTTAGCTATAGTTTATAGGAGTCATGTGCGCTCTCAGCTTGAATATTGCTCACCCTTGTGGAATGGATATGGAGAGGTTGCATTAAAACAACTAGACAAAATTCAGAACAAAGCTGTAAGAATTATTGACAACCCTGCCATTGCAAATTAACTACCTCCCCTACAAGTAAGAAGGAATGTTGCCTCCCTTGCATGATTTTACAGATATTTTTATGGCAAATGCTCAGACGAAGTTGCGTCCATGGTGCCACCTGTCCATGCCTTCCATCGTGCTACACGGGCATCTGGTTGCGCTCATGACTGGAATGTCACTCAGCCATTTTGCAGAACTTCTGCCTATCAGAATTCTTTCATTCCCCGAACTGCATCTCTCTGGAACTTGCTTCCCCAGAGTTGTTTCCCTCCAAACGTCAACCTACAGCTGTTCAAGTCTAACTGTTACAGATATTTTATGAACAGAGGACACCAGTAATCTGATGTATGGATTATTTTTTTTTTATTCATTTGTTTTTCCTTCCTCTGTTCTGTTATTTAAAAAAAAAAAAAAAAAGGAAAGACCTACAGCCGACCCAATTATTATGCAAGATGTGATCCTCAAGAGCCATCTCCCTCCTTAAATTACTGCCATATATTTCACTAAGCCACACGGAGGGGGGGGGGAGGGGGCGGGAGCGAACAAGGCTGGTATTCACCACCATGTTTTTATATGGGTAATGTCAGAGGCACCATGTTTCGGCCCTGAATTCGAAGTCTTGTATAATCCTTGCCGTGTATAGTGAATCCTTTGTTGGGCAATAATCTCGGGATATGCAATACTCTGTTAGAAAGAGCCACTTTTTGCGGGAGGTATTAAGTTGTAAATTATTCCTTTAAAGCACAAAGGGCCAATTTGCATTTCTCCTTGTCGCTCTTTCCTACTTACCGGACTCCCTACCTACTTACCTTTCAACCTACCGTATCTCCCTGCCTAACTGCCTCCCTGCTTTCCTGCCCCTTTGGCTACTTCTCTGCCTAATTCACTGTATACTTAGCTACTTACCAACCTACCTACCCACCCGACTTCCTACATTTTTGCCTTCCTACCTACATCTCTACATAACTCTCCGACAACCTCCCTACCCACCTCCCTGTTTACCACCTACCCGAGTACATACTTCCCTTCCCACTTCCTCATCTGCCTACTCTGTATCTACATATTTACCTCCATCCCTACCTGCCTACCTACCTGCCTATCTCCCTGACTACTTACCGACACACCACTCTGCCTCTCTCCTTGGCTCCCTCAACGCCTTCTCTCTGTCCACCTACAGTACTTACCTCTCTCCCTGCCTACCTACTTAAGCACCCGACTCCACACCTACCTCCCCGCTTACCAACACGCCTGCTTACCTCCGTCAACCTTCTGCTTATCTCTTCCTTGCCTATTTCCTCTTCCTTTCTGCATACCTGACACTCTACCTCCCTCCCCACGTCGCTATGTATCCATGTGTCTGCCTACTATACCTGCCTCCCTGCCTACCGAACTACCTACCTCCTCACCTACTTTACCGCCTGCTTCCACCACTAAACGATTTTGTGACACAAGCGTTCACATATCTGTTTATTTATTTATTCGTTTATTGCAATCTGTGTAGCTATAGATGGGAGTACGGGTCAAGTCACGGAGGTTATCACTGGTTCCGTGTCAAGTAACCCTTCAGTCAGTGAGAAATATAAGGAAGTATAATACACGGAGGACAGGATAGATATCCTTTCAAAAGCGTTTAGAACGAATAATTCACAAGCGAGATGGTTAGGCAACACATTAAAATCTCTCATAGGCCGAAAGAAAAAAATGTATAGAAAAATCGAAATGGGGAGAGGAACACTCACGTAACCGATAAGTGATTTTGAATAGGGAAGTTAAGAGAGGGATACGGAAAGCAAAGCATGGTTTTAAAATTAAGGTTGCACAAGAATCGAAAGAAAACCCCAAGAGTATTTATCAGTTGTACCATACTCGTACAAAAAATAAAGATAGGATAGGACCTCTCAGAACAGACTCAGGAAATAATATTACCAATGAAGGTAAAGAAATGTGCTCTATCTTAAGTGATTACTTCGTGCAGTAAATACCAAGAAAAATCTAGACCTGATCCCTCAAACAACAAATATTTATGATGATAATACGGACAATATTCTTAGTATAATAACCATTAATAAGCAGGAAGTATTGAAAGAACTAAGTTAAAGGCTCAAAAATCACCAGGTTCGGATGATATATATGCAAATATTATAGACGAAACCAAGGGTGAATTATGTCAGCCACTTACAACGTTATTCTCTCCGACAAGGAAAGCATGTATTCACCTCTGTTTGTTTGTTTGTCCGTTAGCAGGATTACTCAAAACTAAACGAGAGATTTGGACCAAATATGGTGGATAGATAGCTCATGTCCCAGGGAACAATCAATTAACTTTTGGGACCGATCCGAGTAGTATTAGAGATTCTGGATCCGGAAAATGCTTTTTGCAAAACCCCAATCAGTGATGAGAAAACCTTAACCAATTGTGGAGAGTGGTTTAGAAATTACGTTGCCCTTGTCGGAGACATGCACTCCATTGAGTGCCCCTCTAGCTTAATAATTCTTTAAGTTCGGAAGAAGCTCCAGAGGCGTCAAGACTGCAAATGATGAGCTCATTATTAAAAAGGGTGATAAATCAGCTGCGTCGAATTATCGTCCGGTAAGTTTAACATCAACTGTAGAAAAAATGCGTCAGGTTTACCAAATAGAGAACACACAGAAAGATTTAATCTCATTAATGAAAGTCAGCACGGATTTATGCATGGATGGTCCTGCCTCAAACTTGTTATTCTTCTTCTCGTAAGTCAATGACGCAGTTGATAGCGATAAAGCTTAGGATATTGTATATATAGACTTTAGCAAAGCTTTTGATGGGGTTCCACACGAAAGGTTTGTTAGGAAGATTCGTGTACGCAGTACACAAGGTGGTGTCTTAAAATGTATACAATCCTGCGTGGAGGGACGAAAGCAGAGTTTTAATAAATGACACTAATTCGGATTGGGGATTGATGGTGTACCGAAAGGATAAGTACTCGGTCCCTTATATCCATCTGTCTATCTATCTATCTATCTATCTATCTATCTATATATTACTAGCAGGATTAGCACACACACACACACACACACACACACACACACACACACACACAGTATCAGTAACTCAGCTAATGTCTGTTTCAACCTACAAAAATACCTCGATATACAGGATAAATTGCCAGAAAATTGGCAAATGAAAATTAAGGTAGAAAAATGTAAAGTACTGACCATGGGCAAGACATCACGGATACTAGATACAATGAAGATGATTATAATAAAAACAAAAAATGGTGATTAAGAAAGGGAGAGAGATCTAGTGGTCATGGTTAGCAAAGACCTCAAACCAAAGCAACAGTGTTTTAATGCGAGAAGCGAATCAAACAGGGTCCTAGGATTTATTTCGTGAAGCCTGAGCAATAGGACATTCAAAGTAGCACTGCAATTTCATCTAGCACTGGTTAGGCCACATTTAGACAGTGCAGTACAATTTTGGTGTCCTTATTATAGAATGGATATAAATTCGTTAGAAAATGCACCGAGAAGAATGACAAAAACGATCCATGTTGTTCAGAACCTTTCATATGATGACAGGCTGAAAACACTAAATTTGCACTGATCTGAAAGGCGCGAGTAAGGGGAGACTTAACTGAGGTGTTTAGGGAGATGAAGGGAATAATGAAGGGAGATATTAGCAAGGTACTTAAAGTGAGCAAACAGGACAGAACTAGAAGTAATGGTTTGAAACTAGATGAATTCCGTTTTAGTAAGGCGATATATAGATATTGGTTTGGCAATAAAGTAATGGACAAATAAAACTACTAGCTGGTGATGTAGTTGCTGCCCCTTCCACTGAGAGTTTCAAGCATGGGCTAGAGAAGCGTATAATAAGTAAGGGTTGGATAAAAAAAAAAAAAATCCAATACCCTGTACTAAATAATTGTTTTCCCTTTCAGACTTCACCACGATAATTTCCTTTCTCCTTTAGCACTTTCATATAAAATGTCCACGCCAGTGTCTATACTGCGTGGTTTTCCGTCTCACTTTTTCCTGCCTTTTCGGCTGGAGGGTTTGGTGGGCAGGGGAGAGCCTTCATCTTTGCTATCCTTGTCTGCTTCTTTTAGTTTAGGCACTCTTATAGGAGCTATCTTGTATGAGCCAACATGCCTACTGCAGTTATCCTCGCTTTTTAGGTTCTTATTCTCGTAAATTGTATAAAGATAAAGGGCATAAATTACTGCATTTCTAACATTATTTTCAGTTAGATGACTATTATGCCTATACACATGTAAATAAAAACATTGTTGCTCATTGCGACCTTGGGGTTGCCCTGAACGTACTGACCACTCCAGCGAGGCAGTCGGGTGGTGAGGATTCATTTGACAGCTTAGTGGTTATAAGTGGTTCATAACTGTGACCACAAGAGCCTGCACAGACGGATGGACATATGGATGGAAAAAGTGACATCTGGCTCAAGCGCTGACGCCCTCGATTTCGTCTTCAGGAATATGATATGAACCGAATGTATGCAGTTCGCTCCCACATATATACATTCCTCTCTCTCTCTCTCTCTCTCTCTCTCCAGGAAGTTAGGATTTCCAGGACATGTAAGCGACGTCAAACGCAAAGCTATGTTCCAGGAGGTTTTCCATCTCCCGTTCGCCTGCATTTTCTGAGTTATATTTTGGATATTTGCTGGCTTGAGAGAGAGAGAGAGAGAGAGAGAGAGAGAGAGAGACTTGGAAATATATATAGGAGAAAACATTGTTAATTCGCTTTGAGGATCTTGAAAATGTGTGTGTGTGTGTGTGTGTGTGTGTGTGTGTGTGAGAGAGAGAGAGAGAGAGAGAGAGAGAGAGAGAGAGAACAAAGGCATCATTTGCAATAGTACACTTTGATGATAACGTATATGTTTATGACTATGATGGTAACACCTAACTATACCTGACGTAACCTTACCAAATTCTTCTAAAACGCAGGTAGTGAGAAGCTGCGATTTTTCACTTAGGGACGCGAGGAGGGGAGGAGCATAGACTGGCGCATATCCTGTATGTGGATTGTTTTTGCCTGCCGGGTGGTCAGGATTCCGGGATCTTTGAAGATGGCTGAACGAGTGTTTGACCCAGTTTACTGGATGTACTATGAGTCACAAAAGGAGGTCTGATGCCTACCGAAAACAGTTGAACAACTACTGATGTTTACCAACGTCTCATTGTGTAAGAACAACGTCTGTTTATTCTGTTTAAACAAACATAACATTTGCTGTATGTTTGAAAGACGATGCTGCTAGTTTGCAATATATGACACCTCCCGACATCAGGGCTACCAACGTGTGGTAGGTCGGACACTAATACTTCAGTAACCTTCGTTCTGGGGTCCTAAATGTTTCACGTCTATTGTGCACCAATACTTTCGTGATTCATAGTACACTTGAATGGTTCTCCCTCCATCATGGTTTTCTCTCTTATATTTTGTCTGCAACTATCTCACCCTATCTTTGGTGGAAGACGTCGGCATGATGGTAATGATGATTACAGATATCATGTTAAAGCTCTGGGGTAGAACAAGACATAACTATGGCTCCACATCCTTTTTTATTCCACTTCTTCACTAGCACTATGTTCTAGTGTTACTATCTAGTGTCATTACCAACTTGCCATACAAGGAATACAACGATTTACGTCCTTTCTCGAGCACTTCTTCGTTACTGAACACAGTTACAGCTCAGTGGCAGAATCAGACACCACTACGGCTGTACAGTCAAAGGCAAAAGTCACATTGCTGTTTTGTCCGAAGATTAAGTGAAACTCGTGAAACATCATGAAAGCTCTGCCACAGTTACATATTCGTGGTTGGCTAGCGAGACTGCCCCAAGCTTCGAATAGACTGCTGGTGGGTTGATGGCATAAATGTTAGATAGATATAGGTATATATATATATATATATATATATATATATATATATATATATATTTATATATAGTATATATATATATCCATCATCCAATCCTATGTTGCCCCATAAGAAGCGTAGAAGCCCAGGCTAGGCAAGTTGGTCCTGACATTTAAGATGAAAGTGACCAGCCTCACTCATCCCTGAGTGGCATTACGTGAGCAGTAAACCCCAACCACCCCTTTGATAAAACCCTACATCGGCTCAATCCGATTGGAGTTCCGTCATTACCCACTACACCACCAGGCGCCAAAATCTGGTTACATGGTTACCATCCAGCGTAGTAAATGGTTTCCTGGTGTACAGGCTTGTCACTCAGCGTAGAGTCACCCACAGGCAGAAGGAGGAGGAAAGAATGAAGGAAAGAAAGACAGAAAAGGGAGTGTACAGTACTGTCACCTGTTGGCAGAAGAGCGAGGAAAGAACGAAGGAAAGAAAGAAAGAAGAGGATGGAAGGAATGAAGGATGGAGGAGAGGAAAGGGCAGACACCCGAGAGCAGCGTATATAATTAAAGTCGTGCAAGGGAGAGAAAAAGACGGCGCAATGTGGTAAGGGGGGTGTCGCGACGCTGGTGACCCAGACCCTGTGCGTATGAAACGGCCATTTTTGTTTTATTTTTCCACGTGCTTTGGAATGGACACAAAGTTGGGTCACAGTAAAAGGTGTTTGGAGTGTAAATGTGATGCGCATGTGATCCCTTAATCGCCTCATCCCGCCAAGGCGGAGTCACAATAAACCAAAAAACTAAAACAACCATGGAAACTCTGGTCAACATTTGCATCACATCCACACGCTCAACACCGTAATACGTTTTACAGTATTTAAATCTGTGATTATTAATTTGCAATTAAGCCGTCTGTATTGCAAGACTGTCGACAGTTCGTATCTTACCATGTATTATCCCTCCTCCAACAATAGACTGCCATGGGAACTAGAGGAGAAATGCTTCTCATCTGTAAAGATGGCTCTGCTCCATAAGTCATCATCCTGCTCAACATGGAGCTGTGCAAAAGCCAGTCTTGCTGCACAGTGCTGGTCCGTCAGCTGTTCCTTCTGAGCTGGGGTGCGATGGTGTATTCCAGCGCGATGTAACCTTCTCCTTACAGTTCGGCTGACACTTCTAACTGCAGGTCATGCCTTATTGCCGGTGCTTTAGTAAGGGGGTTAGCTTCCGCTGCCACAATACTGTTCCCATCCTCTACTGGTGTCGTCCTCCTTAGGCCTCCTGTTCTCTCTAAGAAATGGAGATTGCTGTAAACCCAACGAGGTTGTGATGCATTTATTGAGGTGTTCTCACACGTTACTATTATAGCTTGCGTGGGTCTTTCCTAATGATTATGTAAGGTTATAGTGCATCCGTCCGACTCCGTGAAACCTGAACGATCAGCATATGCAGTTTCGTTTCACGGTGCTAACGTCACTCTCTCACCTTGTCAGAGCCACTCAGCGGGGAGATGTTGCCATATGCAGATCGCTTGGTTGTATCAGTCTCGACGAATGGACTACGTTACTACACATGCTAACACTGTCACCTCCATAGTATCCACGAGAGTTTGACAACACACTGTTAACCAGTCGGGACAATTTCCTTATTGATATTACCGAAAGAAGGACGTGTAAACAGGACGGTTTATATTACTCTATACACCCATATATTTTCTCCTCATCCCTTATCTGTTTTATCAATGCTCACCCCTATTTCGCTAACACTGGTGGAAGAGGAATCACGTAACATAGATCTATCTATCTATATACCTAGGCTGCTTCCCCCAAGGAAAGGGAGGTAGCCGAGACAGGACGACACACTCTCCATTTACTCATCCATTTAAACACATTCATTCACATCTTAGCCCCAAAGGGGAGAACGGACAGATCCTCACCGCACCACACCGCACAAGGGTCAACTGCGCAATGCAATCAGTGACATCCGCAGCAGGGCCCGACAGCAGAGCTGGTTTACCCCTGCCACATCATAACATACCCATCCCCTTACCCGCACCTGACCTGACTAGCTGATCAGACCAAATGCGGGAGAATATCCCCTCAGGGCTGCGTCATCACTTATTTATTCACAATTTCTCTCCATTTATTTCTGTCACGCACAGCCACTCTTCCTTGCTCGACAGACATCCCTCTCGCATCCAGCGCTCTCTTCACACTATCCATCCATCCTATTCGTGGTCTTCCTCTCAGCCTTACACCTCTCACATCAGATCTAGTTATCTTTTTCACCAATCGCTCATTATCCATTCTCTCCATATGCCCAAACCATCGCAACACCCTCTGCTCAACTCTACCAGCCATCTCCTGAACAACTCCAGTTCTCCTTCGCACTTCATCATTTCGCACCCGATCCATACGCGTCACTCCACACATACTCCTCAGACACCTCATCTCCATTACATTCAAACTTTTTCCTCTCTGCTACACCCATATTCCATGTTTCAGCCCCATATAATGCAGTCGGTACCACAACACCCTCATACAGCCTTCTCTTTACATCCATTCTAAGCGAACGACATTTAAACACTTTTTTCATTCCTCCCAGCACCTTTCCTACTTCATTTATTCTAAACTTCACTTCTGCATCTATTCTTCCATCCACAGCAACATGTGACCCTAGATATTTAAAACAATCTACCTCCTCAAGCAACTCACCATTCAAAACTATATTCATCCCCCTACCATCTATCAACCTCGTACACTTCATCACTTTACTCTTATTCTCATTTACTTTCAAATAGATATGTCGCATAATACGAATCTTTTTGTAATGTTGATGGATCCTAAACGTAATCGATAGTTTAATCACCAGTTATGCTTAAGTAAAACAATGATATGGATTTGTAGTCAAAGGGTATGGGGAAAAACTAATCATCTCCTTTACATTTCCTACAACATGGTCATTTGAGAACGGGAGGGTGGGAGAGATGATAAGGTTATCAGAAGACTAAAGAGGAAGCCAGAGCTACAATGCGTTTTGCTTACGTCTTTGCTACAGCCAGGTTCGGATGCTTTAAATAAACATAGATAACATGTAAATATGAACTACTACTGTACTATAATGTTACTGTAAGTCATACGTTACCGTGAACAACACTTAACTATCATAGCACGCTTAACAGCTTAACACAGACCCATCTTTACTCCAACCCCATTACTGACAGGACTAAACCTCTGATACCCTACACTACTCCACCACCAGCCAGTAATGCAGGTCACAAGACAGTTGTTGATGGTTGTAGATGTAATCGCAGATAATATGTATTTTCGTAGAATATGAATATCTATATATTGAAAATTTCAATATAATAACTGTAACCTCATAGGTAAAATATTTATAACTGTTCACATACACTGTATCGTATGTATACTGGCATGGGCGTCCGGAGGGGGAGGGGGCAAGGGAGGGCAGTTGCCCCCCCTTGGAATTTGACGGCTTCAGTTCTTGTTCAAGGATGATTGAGTGATTTGAGTCGATTCATGCATTCTGTCACTATGCATTTGATGTAAGTCATGTAACTCATGTAAGTAAATACCTTTGCCTATTTGGAGTGTGTGTATTTTGATAAAACTGCACATATATGTATAATTTCTCTTATTTTGCCCCCCCTTACAAAAAAATCCTATGGATGCCTCTGTGTACTCCTACTATAACAAATCCAAGTAGCACATAGAACTTAAAGACGTTACGCAGGTCGTTTATGTTTCCGTTGGTGTTCCACCTTGTAATCCACTTGGCGACGATCCTTGGTGCCAGGCCAAGTCGCTGAGCGATAGCACGTATAGACAGCCCACTATCGCGCAGAGCGATAATGCTGCCTCTCAACTCCAGGTTTTGCTCCTTCCTGTTCATACCGTATTTTTCCGGGGACTGGTAACCCCCAGATCCGTATGATACAAAGAAATCTCGGATGATTTCCTCCCTCCTTCCCTCTCTATCAGTGTCAGACACGCGAGTCGAAATTCTTGATGTGATGCAAACGTTTGTGGCATCATTAACGCGGAGGCTACAGAAAGTGATTGTGAAAAATGGTGGGTGGACTGGATATTACGTATGGTAATAGTAAATATCAGAGCAACTGAGTCTTTCATCCCCTTCAGTGTTTATTATTACGATTATAATATTATTAAGAGAGAAAACAATTTATTGATTTCCCTTTACTAATCATAATTTAAAATAAGACGCTTATCCACGTTCTGGTCGCATCCGTCACTTATATATGTTATTAACCCATAGACAAAATGTAAGGAGACCCGATCATCCGTGTGTTTCATAGCTTACTCACGGGACACAGGTGTGCTATACTTTCATTATCTACTTAACTACACAAGTGTAGTTTGAAATTAAAACGTCAATTGCAATGGGCAAGGCATATTATAAAATGTTACCTGTCAGCGTTTCCTAGCAATGACTATACAATCATAGGATGTTTCTGGGTTAATATAATACTGTGTTGCCTAACCACATTAATTCATGTGACATGGGAATAACGTGATAATAAAACTGCTAGTCTGTTACATATATAGAAGTATGTGGATTACATATTTCATAGAAATATTGGTCGTGATTGTAATGAGATAGGGAGACGCTCCGTCAATGTCCTGTACCTTGCCTTAGTTGTATACTCTCTCTCTCTCTCTCTCTCTCTCTCTCTCTCTCTCTGTCAGTGTATGTGTGTGTGTGTGTGTGTGTGTGTGTGTGTGTGTGTGTGTGTGTGTGTGTCAGACACGCGAGTCGAAATTCTCGAACTCTGAACCCCAGACGCGTTGGCGTTGGTAGTGCTGACTGAATCACCAAATTCTGACCGGGGCTGTACTGTACCACTTTTATGAGTAATTGCATGCGTCTATAGCACTTGTGTTTGACTAGCATCCTATTCTGATGTAAGCTGAACGCAAATGAAGTTTATAACCATGAGGACGACTCAGGCTTCCGATGGCTTGAAAGGAGAGTAATTTTTGTGTGTGTGTGTGTGTGTGTGTGTGTGTGTGTGTGTGTGTGTGTGTGTGTGTGTGTGTGTGTGTGTGTGTGTGTGTGTGTGTGTGTGTGTGTGTGTGTGTGTGTGTGTGTCCGACTCTGGGCATAGGCTTCACAGGCTGCTCTCAAGGCCCAGTAGTCCTCCAACATACCATACACCTCTACATGTCACCACTTCGTTGCTAACACTCACCGTCCATATTGAATACATGCTAGGGCTGTCTCCTACAGGACTGGTGTATTGATATTAGCAAGGGTATTTTTACGACATGTCGGCGAGTCTTCTGGTAGATCAGTAATGTCTGATTTTAAGACATTCAAATCCTTAAACTGTTCCCTACCCCACCCGGGATTTGAACCTGGATCCGGCAGGACTGCAGGCCACCTCTCTACTGATTGAGCCACCGCCTCCCCCGATTGAGCCACAGCCCATTTAATAGGTATGCTGTTCATTGGTCCTCAGTACCTCTCTCTCTCTCTCTCTCTCTCTGCATCATCCCATCCATGATTGGGAAAAAGAAGTTGGGTTGATGACGAATATTTTGTTACAGTTCAAGGCAAATGAAGACAGTGATGCAGCTGTACAACACTTCTTCGTCATTAGCACCATATGGAAGGGCTCCTTTCGTATCACAGCACAGCATTCAAGATCGAGAGATGGTAATTTTAGATAATTTTAAGGACAAACTGATCAATGTTGCTCGTGATATAGTTTGTCCTACAGCAAAAGGCAGCTACGATGCAGTAAATTGCTTATAACATTACAAAAGTAGAGTAGGTACTGTACTTGTAGCTACACTTTAAAAATCGTGTAATATGTAGTGTATGCCTGCTGCTTTTTAGAACTGTTATTCCTGTGACGAAAATATTATTCTGCGTATGTATTATAAAAATATTAATGCCTATGTCTTCAGTAATTAAAGAAAATGACTTTGCCCTTCATTGCCATGACAGTTAATGTTACTAACATCCTTCTCTCCGTAATCATAATTATAATGTTGTAGACACCTCATCTTCTCTCCCCCTCTCACCCCCGGCTACGCCATTGAAACTCAGTCTAGCTCAACCATACTCACAGAATTTACCACGCACCGGGGCAGTAAGGCAGAGTGACCCTCTGCTGCCCATAGTAATAACGAGGCCTGGTAACGGCAATAACTCAGTAATAACGACTCTGGTTACGAGCGGTCTTCCTGTGGATGATCGTCTCAGTCTGTGCTATCCACGGTCGTTGATCTCGTTCTTTTACCTTTTGTTTACACTATAATTTTCCGCATGTGGTCGAGCCCTAGTAAAAACATTCTACAGTATATACTATTCTTTGCTGCAAGATGATTTTATTTATCGTTTTGGCCACAGTAATAATGATCACTGTCCTTGGTCAATTTCTTTCTTTTCTATAATACTCTCTTTTATCTCAGTCCTAAATACGGCAAATTCTTGTTAAATGTTGCCTTTTTACTTTGTTCTCTCTTTTTCTTTTCTTGCTACTAACATTTTCAGTAGGATGATGTCTCAGTATATTTATATATATTGCAAGCGTCAGGCCATTTTATTCAAATTACAACAGTACTCAAGAAGTGAAGGGGTTGATGAACGCCGAATATAAACATCCGAGTTTGAAACGTCTATCTTCCTTAGAGAAAAGCCGTCTGAATGTAAATGTAAAGGTGGGGGTCGACGCCACTATGCACTTAGGCTGGGTGCTCATCTTTGTAACCCACGTCTTTGGGTCTGTGGTTGGTTATTGACTCATAATCTCGCGGCACAAGGTCACTGCATCACCCAGATGACCCCAGTTGCCTCCCTCAGGTACTCATTTTACCTACAAACCAACAAGAGGTGGATGAACACATGAGTCAAGTGATGCCAGCTGCCCCCAGCGGAAGTCGAACCTTGGCGCTTACAAGCCGGCAGCTTCGCAGTCAACGTTGCTAACCACTCAGCCACCTCGGCTGATATAAACGGAATACTCTACTCTAATGTAGAAGAGAAGCCAGCAGGCTGGATTCACTAACAAGGTCGTAATCTGAGGCGCCTGAGCAAGATATGGCACCTCAGATTACGCACTCATGCATTTCTCACAATGTATTGTAGTTACAAATCATAATAGATAGATAGATAAATAGATAGATAGACAGCCCTATGCGAGCCTGGGAAAAGGAAATGAGCTTTAATTGCTAAGTTTTCAACGATGTAGAAAAATGCAGAGAATGGTCTTGTAGTTTCTGTGAAACTGAGATTTAATCTTATCATACCTTTTACTGTAATCTCTTGACCATCTACTGTGTATAAATCTAAATCAGCTTCATCCAGAAAAGTTACTTTCTTTTTAATTTTAAGAATTCTATTTAGTTCTTCATGTGTTATTAAGTTCACTGGAGAGCCTGTATCTAAAAATAAGGAAACGTTTTGATCCTCACATACAGCTGGTATCAAGATACACTCATTTCCCAACATGCCTCCTATGTGAAGTTTAGCCTTGTTCTTCTTTACGTTTGTTCGTTTTTTGTCATGACTTGGTCTTCTTGAGGTACGTTCACCTGTTCGGTTGTATCCGAGGCTGAATAATTATGTGATAATTCCCTTGAAACTCGTTTTAAATGGTCAATATGAACTTGTTTTTCCTCGCCACTTGAAAGTGACTTAATTAAAACTTTGTTTGCGTTTATGTTAATTACTCTGTATGGGCCCTCAAATTTTGGGGATAATTTATTGTCTCTCGTATGAATGACACCGTAAACAATGTGTCCTAAGCTGATAGGTGAATCTTTTGCCTTCTTGTTAAATGCCTCCGTCATTTCTTCCTTGGACATCGTTAATTGTTTTTTGACTCTTTTGTGAATGTCCTGGAATTCACGTAAACGGAGTTTAGAGTAATCATCGTGATTGTATATAGGCATGCTGTCACCTTCTAGGAGCTCATATGGTAATTTTTTATCTGTGCCATATATAATGAAATGTGGTGTGTCACCGATGGATTTATTTATAGACCCATTAATTGAGGCTTCTACTCTGGGAATCCAATCATCCCAGCTTGCATAATTTTCACTGAGAATGTGTCGTAGCACATCTAATACCTTTTTATTTTGTCTCTCTACCAACCCATTCGATGCTGGGTGATAGGCCAAAACGTTAACCTTTTTGATGTTGTATTGTTTACATATTTCTTGTAAGATCTCAGAATTAAATTCTCCTCCATTATCACTTATTAATACCTTTGGGGTAGTAAAGCGACATATTACATTATCTGTTATTGCCTTTGCTACGGTCTCTGCTGTCTTATCTTTAATTGGAGCTAAAATGACATAACGGGAAAAATGATCCGTTGAAACGAATAAGTATGGGTTATTATTGTATGATAATGGCATCTTGAGTAAATCAACAGCGACAACGTCCCATGGTTGATGTGGTACAGGGTAATTACCCATCGGTGCAGGTGTGATTGGGTATCCTTTGTGTTTCGCACATGATTCGCATCTGTCTATATGATTGTTTATATCTTTTCGTAATGAAGGCCAGTAATATAATAGCTGGGCTTGGTTGAATGTCTTATCCTTTCCAGGATGTCCTGCATGTGGGCTGTCGTGTATCGTTCGTAATACTTGGGGTATCATGTCATTAGGTACTACCAACTGGTTAGTATTTCTTTGGCATTTTGGTTGTTTAGAGTTAATTTTGTATAATGTATTATTGACCATTGTGAATTGTTCAAGTGGGACATGCAGTTTGGGTAATTGTATGTCATCTCCACTTTCTAACTTGTATATAACTTTAGACCATATTGGGTCAAGTCTTTGTGCCTTTGCGATATCCTCGTGGTTTGGGATATTTCCTTTGAGATCTAACGCCGCGACCTGAATTGTGTTCGGGTTCCTAGATAATGCGTCAGCTACTATGTTCATTTTACCTTGTATATAATGAATTTGTACATTGTAGTTTTCAACTGTACATTTCCATCTTGCTCTCCTCCCAGAAAGGAGTTTTTCTTTAAACATACCCACCAGTGGTTTATGGTCGGTGAATAAGTGGATTTCGTAACCATATACCAAATCTCGAAACTTTTGTAATGCAAAAACCACTGCAAGTGCCTCTAAGTCTGTAGTGCAATAATTTTTCTCCGCACCTCTTGTTTGTCTGCTGGCAAATGCAATTGGTTGATTCTTTCCTCTTTTATCTTCCTGCATCAGTACAGCCCCTAATCCTTTAACTGATGCCTCTGTACAAATAAGAAATGATTTTGTGTAATCCGGATATGGTAAACAAGGTGCATTCGTTAGTTTAATTTTTAGATTGTTAAATGCCCTTTTTTGTTCTTCTTCCCATTGGAATACAGCATCTTTTTTGAGTAGTTGGAATAGAGGAAAGGCTATATGAGAGAACTGTGGTACGAATGACCTATAGTACCCAGCCAGACCTAAAAATTGTCTAACTTCGTCAGTCGTAGTGGGTTCAGGAAAATCTCTCACTGCCTGTATTTTGTCATCAGTGGTGTGAATACCATCAGAACTTAATTTGTGGCCTAAGAAATTTATTTCCTTAAAGCAAAATTTGCATTTAGAAAGTTTAATTTTTAATCCAGCATCACTAAGCTTTTGTAAGAGTAAGTCTAATTTCGTGAGATGATCCTTAATATTCTTCGTTGCGATTATAATATCGTCAAGATAAACAAATATTCCTTGTCCTAAAATTCCGGACAATACGTAATTCATAAGACGCTGGAATGTGCCTGGGGCTGTCCTCAGTCCCATTGGCATTCTTGTATATTGATAATGGCCTCTGTTTGTTGAAAAGGCAGTGTATTTACGTGACTCCTTAGAAACCGGAATCTGATAGTAGCCGTTTAGGAGATCGATGGTCGAGAGTATATTATTCTCAGGACCAATATTCTGTAGAACATCACTTAGCAATGGCATGGGAAATCTGTCTGGGATTGTGTGATTATTTAGTTTACGGTAATCTACTACCGCACGCATTTCTCCATTTCGTTTGGGCACGAAGAATAATGGGGCATTCCACGGGGAGACTGAAGGCTCAATAATTCCAAGTTTTAACATTTCATCGACATACTGATTTGCAAGTGTACGTTGGGAGTGTGGTATGCGGTAAGCTGGTAGGAAAATTGGTGGTGTTTCTGGGTGCACAGTAATCATGTGATTAATCAAGTTAGTACACCCTAATTGTTCTCCGGGCAATGCTACGGTGTCCCTGTGTGTTTCCAGCAGGGTTAACAAATCATTTTCTTCATCAAATTCACCTGAGTGAATTAAATTCTCTTGTATTCTTTCTCTATCCGTAGATTTTATCTCACTTGTTACTCCAGCTATAACTATTTCCTTCACAGGGGCGGGAAATTTTTCAATATTAACTATGCAAGTTCCCTTTTTCAACTGAACTTCCCCATTCATGTGATTAATTATGAATATCTGAGTTTGCCCTTCGTCGTTCGTATGACATAATGCGTTTTCTACTGACAATCCCTTTACTTTACATAATTCTTCTAAGACAAGAACAGTACTATTCCGTAAGTTGCTTTTTATGGTAACCTTCATGTATGAATTAGGTGGTATAACTAAATCATTAGTGAGATGGACTGGAAAAATTGATAAATCAGTACTGTTATCTGGGTCACTAATTCTGGAGGATGGGGTTGGTGGTGGGAGTGGATCTATACACTTATCTGTTTGTGTATGTTTGTTTAAGCCTTTAATATTACCAATTCTTTTTGGCTCTCTTCTACCAATCGGTGAGGGCTCTGAAGTTATTTCCTCTATGAATTCATTATCAAAGTCTATTCCATTCATTTGTGGGAGTATAGTTATGTTCTCTGCTCTCATGGATCTTAAGCCCAGTAACATATGAGTTTTAATTGGTAAGTTTTCAACGATATAGAAAAATGCAGAGAATGGTCTTGTAGTTTCTGTGAAACTGATATTCACCAATTTTTTTTACGGCACCTTACCCCGGTCATAAGTTGTACGTGCCTTAAATCGGCCATCATCAGCTGATTTCTGCTCAGCCAATGACAGAAACTTACAAGAGAGGCTTTGTCACGATTAACCAATCACGGAGCGAACCCTCATATCAGTTGTTTATCACCCTAATGTAAACACAAGCGCTGAGGGGAGAAATACACAACACACAGTCCTCAACCCAATAGAAGGATGTAACACGACAAACTCACTCGGCAAATTTTCTTGTAGCGAAATATATAATGGAAATAAAAACTCCAAGTCCAACAAAACCAAAGAGGAGACGTCCTAACTTTTCAAGTGACGAACTCTTAGTGATATTTATTTCCTTTATTACAGTTTCTTTAGCGGGCAATCTTACCATACCCAGTGGATTTGTGCTATCATATAGTGTATGCCTGTATGTTTTTTTTTTTTTTGTGTGTGTGTGTGTGTGCAAATGAATATTACCGAATCTTGCCCAACATACTGAGAGGTGGATTTCGTTTCCCAACTTCCCAACTGGATGCTGGGTTAGGTTAGGTTAGGTTAGGCTGGGTTGGTTTAGGTAAGTTTAGGTTAGGGTGGATTAAATTATTAGGTACAGTTAAGCTAGGTTAGGTCAGGTTTAGTTAAACACGTGTAGTAGGTCGGTCACTTCCACCATTACTAATATTACCGATCAGATTGTCATAGTCATATTATGGATATTCATTTGCACAACAAATGAGACCTCAAAACACTCAAGAAATATAAAAAAAACTATCAAATGAGACCAAGAAAACACCAAAAATAGGAAACGGCAATAAAGGAAATATTTATCCTCTTAGTTTTGATTAATGATGCCTCCAAAACCAAAAAATATTTTTTCCTCACCAGACACAAACATTACAAAGAAAGCAAAGATGATAGCATGGGAAAGTATTAGGTACAGGGTGAATAGTGTTAGCAGAATGAAAAGGGAGAGCAGTGAAGTGAGGAAGAAATTTCGTGATTTTTGATCACAAGTTAAGGGGGAGGCAGCCGAGGCAATGAGGGAGGCAAAGAAAACTTTAAGTATTCAAGAAAATGTGCATTTCTGTTGTTAATTACACAGTGCCTGTGAGGATGTAAGCTGTTTGTTCTAACTTACCATATCAAACAAACCTAACCCATTCATGAGGCTTTACTGGAAGAGGTAGGGTTTGATTATAACACTTTGGTTAGCTTGATCATACAAGTCTAAAACTAGGAAGTCATTTTCTTTTTTCGGGGGGAGGGAGGTGGGGTTGTGCTTTTGACATTGATGACTAAGAATCGTTTGGTGGAATACCATAGAAAAATTTCCTGTATGCCAGAGTTTAAGTTAATCCCATCAGTCAGTAATAATTTCGCTTTGGTCTTACGTTGAACATTCATATTGTTAAAGAAGTCATTCCTTTTGATTTTCCTTGTTACCATATCCAGTATATTGATGCATGAAATGGTTTGTATCGCATAGGCTTGTTTAGGTAATGTTTGTTTGGTTTATTTAACACTTTAATTCCAGTGCCATGTCTGAAATAAAATTATTGTCTTCATGTAAGTTTGATCACCTTAGTATATCAAACTGTCATTGTTCGGCACAACCATTATCAACCCATGAACTGCCAGAAGTCTGATTTCATGTCGTGGAAACCTATAATACCATAGCAAATGCTCATCAGGCACATGGAGAGGGTCTAATGGGTCCCTGAACCTTCTCTCTCGACGTAAATGTCGGCAAGCTAAATACACAGCCACAAGCTCCATTGCTGTACTGTAAACATCAGCAGCTGACTGCTCGAGTGGCCGCAAGCTTTCCCGGTGGCATATTCATTTGACACATTCATATTACCTTGCAAATAAATAAGTATTGCCAGAGTTCTTAGCTGCACTAAAATGAATATGACACATCTCTTATTTTTCTGTCTGTTCAATTTTTTCTTCTACGACTTTGATTAGAATTGAAGAGGGCCAAAGGCAATCGGCAGTCCAAGAGGTCGCATACTTGAAACATACTGATTCCGGGTTGTGATATAGGTTAGGGTATGTCCCCCAAGCGCTTAACTTGAGGCGCCAAATCTTGGTGCAAGATGGCCGCACCCATGCTTAGTGAATGACTGATTCTGCCTCAGCACCATAGCTTTAGGCACCGTTAGGAGATCCAGCGCCTAAGTGTTTAATTAATTCAGACCCAGGTAATTGCAGAAAACTAAAATTGAAATTCCACTGCTACCTGCCTCTGATTTGCCTGTTAGTCATGTTCAAAATACACCTAGAACTGAAAAAATATATATATTTTTAACTCATCCTTGACTTGTAATGAAAACGGTCTGGAGGATTTTAATTTCTCTCAGTCGATGACGCTTATAATATTTCAATCTTGCTACCGCTAAACTTTATTACTTTGCTTTACCGCTGATAAGGAGCCAACACGTGATGGCACTTTGCACCTTGCGTGGAGCGAAGCAGCTGGGGCGTTCACCCAGAAACCAAACCCCCTCTTATTCCTCTGCATCTCGCCTTGGGGAAGGACCCCGGTACGACCTTGGAGAAGAGGTGACTATCGCGTAGGAGTGCTGGTTCCCTACACGGTGAATGTACTGATCTGTATTTGTTGAACAGCCCCACAGTAGCAGTTGTAAACCTGCGGTCGACGGGTCTGTTTGGTCAGAGAGACTGGAATCAACAACAACAGCACGTACTCTGCATACAGGAAAGTCTGCAGGAAGGGATGAACTGTGTTAATAACAACACATTCTGCAGTCCCGCCGTAATAACATGAACAACAAACAGAATGTAGAAATAAATTTTGAGATAATTACCACAAAAGCAAAACAAAACAATAACAAAAACATCAACAAAACCACAACAGTAATAATAAGAAGAGTAATAAAAATGATAATAATAATGATAATAATAATAATAATAATAATAATAATAATAATAGTTCATTCATTCATTCTCTAATCCATTGTTGCCCCGTGAGGGGCGTAGGAGCCCGGGGCTAGGCAAGTTGGCCCTGATATTTAAGATAGGAGTGACCAGCCTCACTCATCCCTGAGTGGCGTAATGTGAGCAATAAACCCCCCAACCAACCCTTGGATATAAACCTGCACCGGCTCAATCCGATTGGAATGCTTTAATTGCCCACGAAACCATTTGGCTTGTCACTCAATGTAGAGTCACTCGTAGACAGAAGGAAGAGGAAAGAATGAAGGAAAGAAAGACAGAAGAGGAAGAATGGAAAGAAGGAAGAAAGGAAAGGGCAGGTACCTGAAAGCAGCAGTGCATAGAGTAAGTGGATGGTAAGAGCCCCCACCGAGCACATAATAACAATAACAAAAAATGTTAGAGTCAGTGGAACAACACTAACTCTTTTATCACTCACTGTCCAAACTTACCTTGTACTGTCCTTCAACTCCCGCACACCACCACCACCACCACCATGACCACCAACATTGCCACAACTGCAATTACTATTACAATCATCACCAACCAGTCACTATAACACTCAGTACCAATACAACATGTATTAGTACCACCACAGTAACCACTGCCACCATCTACAACCACTGCCAGTCACAGTAACAATTGCCACATACCCATTCACCACAACTTCAACCATTACCGTCACTACAGTCACCATAGCTACCATCACCACTCCCACGCTTTTTTATCATTATGATTGCGAAACCACTACTACAACCATTACCACCACAACTACCGCTGCCACAATCCACAACCGATGCCAGAATCGACAGCAACAATTACCACATCCACTTTCACTACAACCATTACCATCACCACAGTAACCACAACAACAATCATCACACCCACCCATTTTATTATATAACAATCACTATTACAACCTTTACCACCACAACTACCGCCAGATACCGCCACAGCTGCCATTATCATCACAATCACCACCATCATCATTAAACATAAACTGTCTCCCCCTCCTCTCTGTCGCTTTAATTCCCAGACAAACTTCCTTCCCTCCTTCCGTCACACCCACACACACACACACACATATCTCCTCCACATCCCCCTCCGTATCTCTCTTTCACAACCTCCTCCCTTATCCTTTTAATCCCCTTCCCTTCCTCTCCTCGCCTCCCACACGATGCTCCCCGATCCTTTCCATCTTCACATCCTCTCCCAGATTTCTCTTCCCTTCTCTCTTTATTCTGTTTATTTTTCTTTCTTCCTTTCTCCCATTTTTTTCTCTCCCTTTTTTTCTTTATCTTGCCCAACTTACAAACTTACTCCTAACGTTCTTCCCTTAGTGCCTTTTGTTCTATTCTCATCCTGTTATTTTTGCCTTGTCTTCCTCATCTTTCCCTTTCCCTCACCTCCCTCTCATGTCTCTCTTCCTCTCATACACTCCTTCCATCCCTCCTCCTCTCTCATTCTGCCTTCCCTCATTCTCCTGCCCTCGCTCTCTGTTCCTCTCGTTTCCACCACACACACACACACACACACACACACACACACACACACACACACACACACACACACACACACACACACACTTCTCTTCACAAATGTGTAGCTTCCATCCATCCCACATATTCTCTTCTCAACCAATCCACTCTCCTGTTCTTCCCTCTTCCCTCACATCCCCTTCACCCCAACCTACTTTTTTTTTTATGCGAGGAAGGAGGAACCAAAGGCCGCAAGCCCGCAGTTGTTGTTCCTTCCAAGAGAAAAACAAAATACCATAGAGAGCCAAATTCAAGATCCGACCATTTCGAGATGCCTGGACACACTACGTTTGAAAGACTGGAGATCATAGGCAGCAGGAAATACAGACAGAGGGAGACAGTTCCAGAGTTGACCTGTTGCATAAATGAAGAACTGTGAGTAACGGTTAACTCTTGCATTAGAGAGTTGGACAGAAAAGGGATGAGAGTTTGCTGCTAGACGGGTCCTACGCGCCCGTCGTAGAGGTGGAGGAATGCAAGCAGACAGTTCAGAGGAGCAGTGACCACTGAAGGTGCGATAGAAAAGAGATAAAGATGCAACAGTGCGGCGAAGAGACAGAGGTTGAAGGGAATCGGTAAGAGAAGGAGAGTTAATGAGACGAAAAGCCTTTGACTCCACCTATTGAGAAGAGCTGTATGTGGGGAGCCTCCCCACACACGAGAGTTGTACTCCACACAGGGGCGGATAAAATCCCTGTATAGAGTCAACAATTGTGAGGGGTAAAGAAGGAACTACGGCTTAGCACACCTAATATCTTGCAAGCAGATTTTACAAGAGATGTAATATGATCTTTCCAAGATAAGTCCCGAGTAAATGAAACCCCAAACATGTTCAAGCATGATGTAGGATTAAGCTGAATATTATTAAACATTAGTGGGCATACCCGTGGAAAATTTTCTCGGGTTGATAAGTGTAAAAACTGTGTCTTTGATGCATTAAAAACAACCAGATTATTTTTACCCCCGTCAGAGATACGAGCCAAGTCAGACCTCTCAACCCCCCCCCCCCTCCTCCGGCCTTCCAGTACCGAACTAATCATCTCCACCGAAACAATTGGCCTGACTGAGCCGAATTTAACACTAATGCAATCGGGCAACTTTTTCCCTCCCTCCCACGCCCGAGACAATGCTTTCGTCTCGAGGTAATTCGCCACACTTCATTCTCGGCGCCGCCACTCCAGCCAGTCTTGCCAAAGTTTGATGGATGTTTGAGAGGAAATCTGACTATAATGGTGCTCTCTCTCTCTCTCTCTCTCTCTCTCTCTCTCTCTCTCTCTCATTTATGAAACGAGTGGAGACATGATATTTTTTTTATACTCAAGTTGGTGGAATGAAGTTTGTATTTTCTAAACTTTAAGAAAATATTCGTGCCGGAATGGTCCAGATCTCACAAAAGTTCCTGAGTGAACGCTAAGGACATGATATTCTTCTTTCTCTTCTTCTTCTTTTCTTTTTTTTTTTTTTTTTGTGAGTGTAGATGATCACTATATAACCAATCGCGATGTATGATTTTGCCGAAGATTTTACATAATTCATAACTTGGGTAATGCGTCCACTAGCTTCCACTATGACCTGAACCGGCGAATACTGGGATTTCTTTACAGTATTTTGTGTTGTGGGATATGATAAGGACTGATCCCTTTCTTCGACTGAAATTTGCGATATCACATTTTCTACCTGAGTTTGAATAAATTTGTCGTCAGATTTTTCCAATAAATATATTTTAACACCTAAATTAAATATTAAATTTGACTGTTTACCCTTTGTGTGTGTGTGTGTGTGTGTGTGTGTGTGTGTGGGTGAATTTCTGTAATCGGAGTTAATCACCTTGGCTGCATCTTACTTGCCTTAGTAATATCAGTAATAATTTCCAGCAAGCAGGATAACAGGGCAGTAGTGGCAGTTAGATGTGATGATAGTACAGTTTATTTCACAATCAAACAAGGAAATCAGTACTTTAAAGATGCGGGATCATATGGGACATGGTTAAAGTGAAACACCACCTGGGGCTTCGCGAAAATGAAGTGGATACGTTTGAAATCCTCATGAAGTTGCAGTGAAGCATCATATGGGGCTTCGCTAGTGATGCCCCTACATGAGAAAGCCCTTTTGGTGTGACTGGCTGACCGGATCGTTGGTAGAGATGTTCCCTCGTCTAAAACGTTTAAAAACTGAGCATGTTAATCCGATAGAACGATACTGAAAGGCTGATGGCGAGGAATGTTAGCCTGCAGGATGTTTTCTTTTTCCGAGTGGAATAACAACGTCTAAGTGATGTCAAGAATGAAAAAACACGGTAGGGAAAGTTATGCTCTCTCTCTCTCTCTCTCTCTCTCTCTCTCTCTCTCTCTCTCTCTCTCTCTCTCCGTGGGGGTCAGGGTGGCAAAGTGCACGCCTGACTCAAGACCGAAGGGTGGAGAGTTTGCGTCTAGCGTGGGTAGCTGCCCGGCTGGAAGAGATAGCGCTCTCCCGTCACCTAGCAGGGCTATATGATCAATCAAAGTCTAGTTCGGGGAATTTGTATCTCCTTTTCTGTGTGTGTGTGTGTGGTGTGTGTGTGTGTGTGTGTGTGTGTGTGTGTGTGTGTGTGTGTGTGTGTGTGTGTGTGTGTGTGTGTGTGTGTGTGTGTGTGTGTGTGTGTGTGTGTGTGTGTGTGTGTGTGTGTGTGTGTGTGTGTGTGTGTGTGTGTAAATCTTGCAAGAGATCCAGCTGGTGGATGGTGGTGAGTGGGTATGGTGGGAAGGTAGAGCTACGTGGTTAGGAAGTATAGATGGGTGAATGGGCAGGGAATGTGGTGGGGTGGCTTGATGGACAAACAGCGTGACTAGAGGAGAACTGGTAAAATTGGTCTATGGGATGAGCAGGTTCATGGTAGGATTAGGTCCACGTGAGGAAATTGGTCTGTGGAGAATATGCACCAGAGGAAATTGGCCCAAGAAGAGACAATCGTTCCATGGGCAAAAACAGATTCAATGAGGGAAGTTGGCCCATGGAAGAAACTAGGGCCAAATGCGGAGCTGCTATTTCCCCACATAGAGAATATGGATCTATGAGTAAAGAAAGGTCCGCAAATAAAATAGATACAGGGTGAAAACTATATCCATGGAGATATGTGTTTATGGGAAGAAGTGGTTCATGGGGAAAATGGGTACATCTGGATAATGGAAATAGGTCCATGGAGGAAACAGACCCATATGGATAACATTTCCATGAATGCAAATGGGTATATGGAGAAGTCAGGTTCATGCGGTAGTGGACAGTAGGTGGAGAGGATAAAGTAGGTTAGAGAGGAGGGATAAGTCCGTTGGGGAAAATAAGTATGAGGGGAAATGCGTATGTGGGGGAATATTTCTCAAGGCAAGAACAGGTCCCGTGGGGGAAACAGATGAGTGGAGGGTTGATATCTTCAGCATATAAGGAGGGTGCGTTTATTTGTAAGTTAAAGTTGTGTTTGCTAATTAAAACGTTTTTATTCAGCTGAACAAAGGCTTGCCACAGACAATGGTTTAATGGAACCTTGATCATAGCCTGCATATTTGAAGAGGGTCTCCTATATATATATATATAAAAAAAGATAAATAATAAATTGCTAGATTGTAGTTAGATTAAAATATAAAACATTACAGTGAAAGGGTAAAAACAATGGCAGCAACTCAACCCGCCTCAGACCAAACGGAACAACAGAAAATGTTGCCTTAAACACTCAGGAATACTCAGGCGTCTATAACTCACCCTGAGCTGGGTAAAGTAGTCTGGAATTAGCTTGCATGACAGATTAAGAGGTGTCCCGACTGGGAGAGAGTTAATGATTCCGGACTACTTGAACTAAGTCTCTCTGGTTCTTGTGATTCATTCTCAGATGTAAGGAATCGTTTGGTGTTAAGTGGAACAGAATTCTAGAGTTGTGTCGACCATCCGAGTCATTAATACTGTGTTCTGGCTGACATCAGGTGGCTTCATGCACCTAAAAGAAACATCAGGATGTGAAGGCATTAATGGACACTTTCTCAGTTATGCCGTCCTTAAATCATTGGCATCCAGTCCCCTGTATATGGTGATTATGGCATGTTATTATTTCCTCCTGACAGTGCTAACTCTGCAGAAACAATTTTTTAGTAGTGCGTTTAGAGAGAGAGTCTACATCAGCCCCTTTAGAACATGTCTTGTTTTAATATTTAGCTAGGTGAATAAAATCGCCTTGAGGTAAAAAGAACAAGTTAAACTAAAATCCATTTACCAAACGCATACCTCTGCCAGGTCCAATATAATTTATGATTTTATTAACCATCCTCCACCCTCGTCATTAGCTGAGGTAATTAATTGTACGGCTTTAACCCTTTAATGGCTAATCACTGATAAATTGTATATTTCTTTTATTTTGGAACGTAAGCTCATAATATGAGTCTAGATTACAAGCAGAATTTCATTCATTCATTGCCAGACGCCATGTATCCCAAACGGGGTGACCAAGGGCTTAGAGTTAATTGTTTTACAGGGAGGGGCACTAATCCCCCACCAACCCCACTTGACACGTAGGGAGAACGTTATGCCAACAGCATCTGGTGTTCCCAGGCGGTCACCCATCCAAGTACTAACCAGACCCAACGTTGCTTAACTTCGCTGATCGGACGGGAAGCGGTGTACTCAACGTGGTATGGCAGAATTTACATGTAACAAATCTGTTTACATTATTATATGTTCCCACATTGGAAATAATGACTTTTTATGTTTCAAACATAACCCCAAAGGGAATATAGAAACAATCTTCGTCCTATTTCATTTTATTTTCATATTCAGGGTTGGAACTGAATTGTGCTCTCACGATAACATTAAACTCAAATTTATTTCACTAAATTCTGTATACTGAACAGTGAACACTCTTGAAATACCAAAATTTCAACTCACCACATTCCTATTTGTCACATATTTCATCACGCATTTTACTTTTGGTGGAAGGATTTACTGCACTTTTTATGTAGTCTCTTCTCACCTTTCGTGCACATTAGCCGTGTGGTCTTCATGCATAGAGCACATCTACCGTGAGAACATGTCACCAGAAAATGACTTGCTTCATCATATCTCACTGCTTTGGCTCAGGGTACCGATGACCCTACAAGTCTCTTCTTCATCTCTTCAACCCTTGCCCTGCCTCGAGCTATTTCTCTCCTGAATTGAAAGTGTGTTTTAGCTACAGATGGACCTGTACGTTGCTAGAACCTAAAGGCAGCTAATAATGCCTTGTTCAGTATGTTTGAGAAAATGTCCCACTACAATTTCACTGAACGTAGTCTTTGGTCTGTAGGGATAATAACATGCTGTCACAGACATCAGTGCCTCCCATTCTTTTATTGTACAGTACATCGTGATGAGGTACAGCTGGGAGACCAGCTTGTTGCTTTTTCTTCACATGCCTTTCTGCTATTTGAAATGGACCCATACCATAGTAGCTACTAGGAACAGTCACAGCAGAGTTGTCATTCCACTTTTCGTCTCATTAACTCTCCTCCTCTTACTGACTCCCTTCAACCTCTGTCTCTTCGCCGCACTGTTGCATCTTTATCTCTTTTCTATCGCTACTTTAATGGTCCCTGCTCCTCTGAACTGTCTGCTTGCATTCCTCGACCTCTACGACGGGCGCGTTGCACCCGTCTGGCAGCAAACTCTCATCCCTTTTCTGTCCAACTCTCTAATGCAAGAGTTAACCGTTACTCCCAGTCTTTCATTTATGCAACAGGTCAGCTCTGGAACTGTCTCCCTCTGTCTGTATTTCCTGCTGCCTATGATCTCCAGTCTTTCAAACGTAGTGTGTCCAGGCATCTCAAAATGATCGGATCTTGAATTTGGCTCTCTATTGTATTTTGTTTTTCTCTTGGAGGGAACTGTTACTGCGGGCTCATGGCCTTTGGTTCCTTCTTCCTCGCATAAAAAAAAAAAAAAAACTTCACACGCACCTCATTACCAACTGACTTAAGTAAAAATATCCTCACTCGCTTTTCAACTTCATTCTTTGTTAGGAGAGGACAGTATCCAGTTCTCTTTTGTTTTCGAGACCGGTTCCACAGGCTCGCATATCCTTTTGAGCCAGTTCTGTCAGTAACTTATGGCTTGTGAAAAAATTATCAAAGAACATATTGGTTAGCCCTCTCAACTGGCTGCAACAACTGGATCCCAGTGTAGATGGAGAAATTGTATGGATAGCCATTTGCACTACACATCCACATTTAATATCCAAATCCTACTGGTCTGTTCTTTATGGATTGTTTTGCACTGTGATGACCGTGATAGGAAATCATAGTTTCATCATTACTCAGTAACTCGTGGAATACACCAAGCTGCTGACAATTCATTTTGATCATTCCAAGCAAAGGCAACACTTTGGCCATCTTTGAGGCAGCCAAGTAACAAGTCCTTTCAGGTCGTTCTATAGCTGCTGTTGTAGATGGCTACTGTTCATCTAGAGCTATCAGTAGTGGTGTTCCTCAGGGCTCTCCTATCGCCAACTTTCTTCCTTTTATTCATCAGTGACCTGAGCTGTGCATCTAACCCTTTTCACTCACACTGATAACTGCACCCTTCACATTTCCGTTTGCTTCCCGCGGCATACATCTCAGCAGTTACTTCAGCAAACAAGGGATGATGCTATGGCACACATAACGTCTAACGTGGTTCATATCTCTGACTGGGGTAAAAGAAATTTCGTTTTTAATGCATCAAAAACTCTGTTCTTACATCTTTCAACCAGACAAAATCTTCCACAGGAGTATCATATAATTTTTAACAGTATGCAACTCAACCCTGCTTCATATTTAAACATAACTGGGGAGTTATTCTCTCGGGATTTATCTTGGGAAAAATCATATTAGCTTTCTTGTATAATCTACTTCCAAGAGATTAGGTGTGCTAAGCCAACTCCATGTCTTCCTTACCCCTGTACAGTTTTTGACTTTATACACGGCCTTTATTCACCCCTGTGTAGAGTACAAATCTCATGTGTGGGGAGGCTCCCCACATACAGGGTTTTCTCAACAAGGTGGAGTCAAAGGCTTTTCGTCTCATTAACTCTCCTCCTCTTACTGGCTCCCTTCAACCTCTGTCTCTTTGCCGCACTGTAGCATCTTTAGCTCCTTTATCTCACTACTTCAATGGTCACTGCTCATCTGAACTGTCTACTTGCATCCCTCCATCTCTATGACGGGCGAGTAGCACACGTTTAGCAACAAATTCTCATCCCTTTTCCGTCCAATTCTCTAATGCAAGAGATAGCCGTTACTCCTAGTCCTTCCTGTAAGCAACAGGTCAACTCTGGAACTGTCTTCCTCTGTCCGTATTTCCTACCGCCTATGATCTCCAATCCTTCAAACTCAGTGTGTCCAGGCATCTCGAAATGAAGGGATCTTGAATTTGTCTCTCCATTATCTTGTTTTTGTTTTTTCTTGGAGGAAGCAATTTGTGGGCTTCTGGCCATTGGTTCCTTAATTACATGCATTTAAAAAAAGTGTAGATACTTCCTGATGTTTCGAGTCTGTCCCTGCTTATTTATTTTTATTATTATTATTTTTTTTTTTGTCAAACACTGCAGCTTCCATGTCTTCACCTGTGGACCAGTAATCATTTTCAGATGGCAGATTGTGGTATCCCCTTATAATTGACCATCCCAAGAATTTTGCGCATCTCTTCCCCATCAACATGGAACTTTGAATTGTTTTTGTCTCTCATAGTATACAAATTAGCTTGTTCAGTCTGCTGTTTGCTAATTTCTAGTTCAAAAAATGTTCCAAATATTTCATATGGTTCCTTGTCACAGTGCTCCTCACCTACTTCTGATGGAGCATAATGGGACCGTTGAGACAGCTTTCCAGTCTTCCTCCATTGCTAAGTTTCTCCTTTATCTCTATCGTCTGCAGTATTTTTCTCTTCTACTTCATCGTGATCTACTTCACCACTGATTTCATCTGGCATGCAGTCCCTGTCGAGAATGTTATCGTCACCCTCCTCATCACTGTCAATAGGCTGATCTGCAACAGGAGGCAGATGCACCACGGCCATTTTGTGACTTTAAACTTTTCTCAGCGGCATCTTTCGCAGTTTGATAATGACTGAATTGAGACATCGCTCTTCCAGAACCGAGAAAGTATAGCATCCTTAGCATCGATAAGCATAAATTATGAAGTTAATAAGTAGCACTACCCGGTACTGATACAATGCGTGAATTGAAATAATATCAGCAATATCGCTACTAGTAATCACACACAAATGGAGTAATGAAGAGAACGAGCTTTTCTCTTATTCTCCCAAACACTAACTAGTAAATAAACATAAGTCAAGTTAAATTACCTTATTACTCAAATATTCAGGTATGTAGCTACCAATGACATCGCATAATGAATGACAGAAAACAAAGTGAAACAACCCATAAAACTGTAATTTTTCCAATGTCAGCAGACTCATGGTCTCTGTATCTGAGGAGGAGTGAATATGTAGTAATACTCAAGGCAGGGCCTGTAGCTTATATATTTTGGGAAAGTCCAGTTATAGCAAGTATCAGCTTGTTTCAGCCTGTAAGGCAACGATGTAGCAGTAGACTTGAAACATGCCTATTCCTGTATGAACTTGGTTAAGTTTCCTAGGGCATCATGCCAACGTTCCCATTTTGGGAACATCAGTAATATGTTACTCTGTCTTTACAAAGTTATGCATTTTTAGTCAGTTAATGATTTAATGTGGGATAATACTTCCTAAGGAAATACTCAGTACATATTTGTTAAATAGAGGCTAAAGATTTTAGCAACAAATAATTCAATAACAATAACACCTAGAGTGGTAAAAAAAATCATGAAAAGTAGAAGAGCAAAAAGAGGTGTTAGACCTTATTGAAAACTAATGAGTATTTCAACAGATATGATTAACTAGACACATATGAAGCTATTATTTGCACTCAGGGTAAAAGCTTCTCAATAAACTAATTTCTTTAAATATTAATTTCATTGTTCCCAAAATGAGAACGCTGGCGCTTAAAAGGTTAATCTGCCTGGTTAAACAGTTCAAGGAATGCATATCTCGAACGCCGTTTGAATTAATTATTACCTCTGTCAACGAAGTCTGGCTAAGGTTGTGATCACCCATGCCCCTCTGTTTGTCTGTCCACACACACACACACACACACACACACACACACACACACACACACACACACACAAAAGTCGAATTTCAATGAAATTTTCTGGAAGGCTAACCCACTGGCCGAGGAAAAGCTGAGTAGATTTTAAGGCAGGTCCAGATTCAAGCTGATTAGATTTTGAGGAGGATCCGAATCCAGATGCAGATCCAGGATATATTTTTTATTCTGTTAAATTTGCAAAAAAACTGATACAGTCATGTCTTTTTGCCATGACAGAGCCTAGAACCACAGCCTGATTTTAAAAGTTTTTGTGACAGTGTCGTTGGCGGAGGTATGCGCTCTCTGACTGCTTTCTGCAGTAGTTTATACCGGCCACCGTATCAGGATCCACCTGGAATCTAATCAGATTGTCCTTAACCCAGTGCCCAATAATCCACCAAATTTCAATGAAACCCAACACCAACATTTCTATATATGTCTACAAGTAGACATAGCCTACAGCCAGCCAACCAGCCAGCCAGCCAGACGCCTTAATCCCGTAAGGGGTGGCCACAAACAAATCGCCACCATCTCGCCCTGTCCCCCGCCATTTCACTGCCCTGCTCCCAGCTCACACACCCCTCTCATATACGTCTCCACTCCATCCCTCCACCTCATCCTTGGCCTTCCCCTCCCTCTCCCCCCCCTCTACCTCACTCACATACACTCTCCTCGTCAGTCTCTCACTCTCCCTCCTTTCCACGTAGCCAAACCACCTCAGTGTGTCTCTCCTAACGCTTCCTGTCACATCCACATCCACACCACAACGCTCCTTCATTTCCTCATTTGTCAGTCTGTCTCTCCATAAGACTCCACATGCTCCTCTCAAATAACTCATTTCCACTGCTCTCAGTCTTGACTTCTATCCTTACAACAATGTCCAAGCTTCACCTCCATACATTAGAGTTGGTATCAAAATACTGTCATGTAATAACTTTTTCACTTCCATGCTCACTTCCCTGTATCTTATCACTGCTTTCAAGGAGCCAGCAACCTTTCTTCCTTGCTGTACCATTTCATGCACTTCATCCTCTATACTTCCATCTTTATTCATCACACAGACAGACAGACACTGGAATATTGACTCCACCTCATAGGTACACCACCTACACCTAGCTTCTTAAAGACCTATCCGGCAGATTTAGTTTGGCGACTAAGTTAAAAGAAAAAAAAAAAAAGGAAGCCAACCCCATGCTATGCAATCCTCTGTACAAAATTCATCCAGCCAGCCAGATTCCATGTCATTTCCCCAGCCTCATCAACCACCATACTTCTGTTTCTCACACACTCACTGACCATTCCAATAGCCTACACGTTTTTCTTGGCCTGTCATATACTAGTATCTTACCAGCATCAAACTCAACCGTATGTATCATTTTTACTATTATCTTTATACTCATTCTCTCCATACAGGTATACTAACCACACTCTTTAACTTTAATATCCACCTGCTTTGTGATTCCAGTACCAGCACTAATGGTTTTAGTTTTAGTACTAAAGAGCACCAAGCACCTGAAACTACTTTATGTATTTTTTGTTTTTCGTAATATGGCATGCAGAGGATAAATACAAGATCTGCGAACCAGGAAATTCTGCTTCTTCCATACCAATGAAAACAACACAAAAGATAGAGTCCGTTCATTCCAACATGTTTTGTTATGCTGTGTTGATTACAGTCGGCAACAGTTTATTTACTTTGTACCGTAGGGGTCTGGGGACAATGCTTAGAGCATCTAAGTTGGAGCGACCGATTTGTCACGCGCATTGGTCTCGACCCAGGGAGGTGATTAAATGTTTTTCCACCATGTATTATCCATAAATATTGTGAATTTCCTCCTCCCTCGCCACACACACATACTGCACTAAACAATATCCTCTCTCTCACCGCCTCTGATACAGCCGCCGACATGGTGGCCCTATCCCCCACCTCGGCCATCCTTGATGCTGTATCCTCTTATGCTCCCCCTCGATAGCCATGCCCCTCCCTCCCCTGACTCAGCTGGCATTCCACCCTGACGGGCTTTATTCTGCCCGTGTGCATGCTGCTGAACACAGATGGACGAATCTTAACTCTCTCTCTCTCTCTCTCTCTCTCTCTCACACACACACACACACACACACACACACACACACTAACTCACCATTTCAGATTCAGGGGGTTGGTGCTGGCCACAATAATCTTCATTAATGGCCGCCGGCACGCCATGCAGGCTCGAAATTTTTAAAACAGATGGAATTCAAGAGATGCATGAGAGATATTCGGTGGTTTGGGGTGTAAGGGAGAGGGAGGTGGTGCTGGTGCAGAGGGGAGGGAGGGAGGATTGTGGAAAGAGTATATTAAGTGAAGGAAAGAGTGTGAGAGGAAGGCGAGGAAGAAATTATAGGGAAGTGCGAGGGAGAGGAGTGAAATGGAAAGTTGAGGAAAAGGAAAGGAGAGGGAGAGAGAACTGGAGAACATGAGGAAAGAAGGAAATTGGAAAAGGTGTAAGCATGGGAGGGAAAAGAAAGATAAAGTGCAGATTCAAAGGCTAGAGGAAGAGGTAACGGGGAAAGACGAAGGAGAAAGGATGAATCAATGAGGGAGGGTGATAAGGGCAACCAGAAGGAGAGGGAGGGGAAGGGGAAGGAGGAAAATGGAGAAAATGGGGAGAGGTGGGGTATGCCTAAAGAGGAGGAGGAATGGGGCTCAGTTCTAATAGGGGAAATGGGGAAGGAAGGCGTAATCTGGGAACAAACATCAGAAAGGAAGGGATACGAGGCAAGTTAGGGATAAGAGAGGGGGAAAGGACGAGAAGTGAAGGAGAGAGAGAGAGAGAGAGAGAGAGAGAGAGAGAGAGAGAGAGAGAGAGAGAGAGAGAGAGAGAGAGAGAGGAGAAATCAGACAATGGATGGATAAGAAAAAGAGGGAAAATGAGAACAAATCAAGCACACCATCGATGGAATAGACTAGAACAAGAAGGAAGGTAGACAAAGGGAGGAATTAAGGGAGGAATAAGACATAAGAAGGGAGAGATGGTACAAATCATGGGAGGGAAGGGAAGGAGGAAATATTTCTGTGTAGGGAGAAAGGTGTGCGTGAGAGGGGAGTGATGGAGGAAGAAAAAAATTGAAAAGAAGAAAGAATCGAAGGAAGCAAGGGACTGGAAGCGAAGAGACGGGAAAGAGGATTCAAGGAAGATAAAGAAGGAAAGAAACCAAGGGAAAGGAGGGAGGGAATGAGGGAGGGAAGGAGAGAGGGTCGGATGAAGGAAGGAAAGGAAAGGAATGGTGAGGAGAAACAACAGACAAGGGAGGAGCAAATCATGGAAAAGACGGACGGAAGACGAGAGAGAAATTTCGGGAAGTAAGATATAAAGTGGGAGTGGATGGCGCGACTGTGGGAAGGGAGAATGAAGTGACAGGACTGAATGGCAGAGGAAGGGTGGGAGTGAAGTGGGAAGGGAAAGGGAAAGTTAATGGAAGAAAGGAAACGATACGAGGAGAAAAGTCACAAGAGAGAATAATGGGCGGGAATGAAAGGAGACAGACGTGAGGGTAGAAATATATGTTGTGTGTATATTGTGTATAAGTATGTATACGAGTACATTATAGACAGAAGTAGGTAGGTAGATAGATTGATAGATAGAGAGATAGATTTAATTGTATGTTTTCATTAACGTTCACGAAAACAGTGTTATTTATAGTATATCTTGTAATGGTTGCCCCAAATTACAGTATATATATGTGAGACCGGGAGAGGTCTTGCTAAAAGACTGGCGGCCGGATGCGTAAAGCTAATGTATGGCCTTTCCTAAGGGCCCTGTAAGAAAACGGTATGCTGAAAGTTTAAATAGGGAAAGATTTCCTTCAATGTGTAGGAATCCTTTTAAACATTTTTTGGGGAAACATGGTATGGCTGTCGCAAATCTTGTATTTAATGATTTGTAACAACGTAGCAGTGTACCTGGAGATAACTTATATTAACGTAAGTAATTTACGTAAAAAATTTACTAACACGCTGAAAATACAATGCAAACATACTGTACAGTGTAAAAGAATTATTTGTTATTAAAACACGCGGGTTGTACCTTACAGGGTAATAGGTCGAGGACCAGTCGAACTTTAATCAGGGATAGTGAAATCATCTAGTAACATTCAGTGCCATTTTTTAAACAGTAGTTAATAGTAGGGTGAGATCCTCAAATTGACATGTGTATACCACTCCTATACACTATCCTTGCAATTTAATTGAATATCGGAGCATAAGTCAGTGCAATACGTAATAATATACACGTTAATATCTCATATATAACGAGGAAGTCACTATTTTTAACACACAGACCAAATCATGACGCGCCGTGACATCATCAGATCACCTTAGCGTTTTAATCTCAGGCACCCCAAACTATATATATATTTTTTCTTATACCACTTTTAAAAATATCCCAGAAGCATTCTGTTTATAATTCCTGGTATTCCTTAAGGAGACACCGGATTACCTTATTTTAAAGCTTTCCGTTTCTTCATGGACTTCATCAAGTATTTTCCGACTCCGGTTTCAAGTTTCACAATTTTTTATATATTTTAGAA
>NC_137047.1:40958491-41225991 GCF_032717465.1 Coenobita brevimanus
TCCTGAACGACCCGGTGAATTACACACACACACACACACACACACACACAAATCTACAATCTACAGTATATACTGTATATCTATCTGTCAGTCTATATCTACAAGTCTATCTTTATTTCTATCTATCTATCTATACACACTGATAAACTGCCATCTGTTTATTGTTTTTATAGGTCCTTTATTAGCTTGCCATGCCTCATGCCTCCTTCTTTCGTGACAGTTTAAATGATTGTGGATGTATACCGTATGGAATAAGTTTATAGTTCTTCAGATCAAAACAATGGGGAGCACAATATGAGTCCAAGCCTGATCACACTTCACTAAGATCATGTCCTTTCTGCTCTGTTGTTGCTATCATCCGATGATTTGACGCGGCTTGGAAAATAACTAACGTCGTGAGGTGGCTAAACACGGTCTCCACCAATCTCTCATTGTGAAGTTACAACAATTGTATCTTGATAATAAACACAGTTTCAGCACACCGATATTATTCTTTATCTGTCTATCTATCTGTTGCCAGACGCCTTAATTCCGTAAGGGCTGGCCGCAAACAAATTGCCTTATTGTCGCCCTGTCCCCCGCCATTTCACTGCCCTGCTCCCAGCTCACACCTCCCTCTCACATATATTATTTTTAACATTTCAATAATGCGTGTTGCTGTAATATCAAGACGCATGGCAGAGATATTGGCGATATACATTTTCCCTACGGACAAGAGTAACTGTATAACCTGGGATGACCATTTCCAGTTTCATGAACAAAGCCGACTGTGTGCTGTATGTCTGGGCTGCACGGACTCCTAGCCTTCCATGGAAATGGTGGACAGAGTCGACGGAAACCGAGCATTAATCTCACATGCACGAGAAATGTGCCCACTGCAACAGAGTATTAAGGTAACAGACTGGCGACCCGGTGAGCGCAAAAAGAAGTACCGGTAGCCTAATGGGAGAGTATAACACCCATTACACCCTCATGTATAGGACGTTCCTTATTTCATTCTGGTTACCTTCCAACGATTTTCTTTAGCTCAGGGAGACAGCAGCTTATGGAAGAGTTATGGAGTCGGTTTCCAACCCAGTTGCTACATACGGTCTCTTCAAAGCTGAAAAAAAATCATCTTGACGTACCCAAACTGAAATGAAAAATATGTCTAATCTTGAGTGTCTAGGGTGACGTCATTTACTAATTTATTTTCTGGGTCAAAATTTTCTAAAGTATCATTGTTCTCATCGTTCTAGTAAAGAGCATACCTGAAATCAAAGCACGTTAAATTCGTGGTTAGAAGCGACTCATTTACTAAAGACACATTCTGAGAGACTCTGGAAGGTGTGTTGTTAGAGAAGTGGGTGTTTTTTTGTCATCAGCGTACAAAACCATCTGACTTAATATACGGTTTTTGAATTTGTATCTTTGTGACAGAATTTCCAAGATGCTAAACATCAGTCAAAAGCAGCGTGGGACATATGTTACTGATGACCATTGCTAAGCCATTACCATAATCAGTCACTGATTCCCCAGCTGGCAGCAAACATGCAATGTAAAATTTACCAGATAGTTATCAATTCACGTTTTGAGTTTTCGGTTGTGTATGTGCACCGTGACCATTGTTTTATCCGAGTTAGTAAAACCTCATATCCAACATACCATTAGAATGATGGTCTTCTAGTTGTTTCTTAGAAGAAAAATGTACTTTGCTAGAAGAGGCCCATGGAGGCAGTGCACTCTGTCGGAGCCACAGAACGAAAAAGGTTGGAACCAACGATTTTTGGAACCACAGATTGTATATATATATATATATATATATATATATATATATATATATATCTATATATCTATCTATATATATATATATATATATATATATATATATATTCATCATCATCATTCGGACCTCCTTTCCCACCCTAGGGCAGGGTGAGGAGTAGCAATGTCCAGATAGCATAAATCTGCCCAATCCAATGGGCCATGCTTCCATTCACTCATCATTCAAGCTCCCGGAATCCTGGCTCTATCGGATACACCAAAAACATTAACCACGTTATGTAGCTTCACATAAACGTATCCGATTGAGTCAGTCTGGACGCTGCCACGTTAAAAAAAGGGTGCCAAATCCCTGATCATGCACTTCTCGTCACAACATTCATCAGCAGCTCGATCTCTTGTCAGTTTCCTAGCCTCACCGACTTCCAAACGTCTCTTCCTCACACACTCATCCACCATATCTCTCCACCTTCTCTTTGGCCTACCTCGCCTCCTGCCTCCTTCAAATTCGCTCAGATATACCTTTTTCACCACTCTTGTTATCCATTCTCTCCACATGAGCGTAGACCTACCATCTCAGTACGCTGTCTTCGATTCTGGTGTCCACTGACTTCCGCACTCCGCATCTTTCACGAATCACATTATTTTGTATCCTATCCACCCTCTGTACTCCACATACATTCCTCAGCAGTCCCATCTCCACTGCTCTTACTCTTGACTTTTCATTTTCATGCCACACCATAGTCTCACTTCCATATGTTAAAGCTGGCACTAACACTCCTTCATGGAAGCCTCGTGCAGCTGCAACACTCAAGCCTCTGATTCTTATCAAGGCCTTCATTGCACCAGTTAGTTTTCTTCCTTGTGTCACTCTACTCTCAACTTCTTTTGCACATTTTCCTCTCTTTTCTATCACTGTACCCAGGTATTTGAACTCACTATTTCCAGTCTCTCTCCATTCACTGTAACATCGCACTGGGAGTCACCTTCTCTCTTTATAACCTTCACTTTACTCTTTTTCTACATTTACTCTCAAGGCACGACGCTCACAGACCTCTGCAAAACTGCACTAGCCTACCAAGTTCTTGTCCGATACTTGCAAGCAGTACTGCATCATCAGCATACAATAAATTTGAGATATTCCATCCATCATCATTGATTACCAAAGCCATCCCACTCTCCATTATATATATATATATATATATATATATATATATATATATATATATATATATATATATATATATATATATATATATATATATATATATATATATATATATATATATATATATATATAAGTCAGTGAATGTACAGCAAGGTTGGATGGTGAGGAATTGGAAAATGTGAGTACGTTTAAGTACTTAGGTAGTGTGATGAGTAAGGATGGAGGTTTGGAGGGTGAAGTGCTTGAAAGGGTACAGCAGGGAAGAAAGGTTGCTGGTTCTTTGAAAGCAGTGATAAGAAACAGGGAAGTGAGCATGGAAGTGAAAAAGTTACTACATGACAGTATTGTCATACCAACTTTAACGTAAGGAAGTGAAGCTTGGACGTTGTTGGAAGGACACAAGTCAAGAGTGAGAGCAGTGGAAATGAGTTATTTAAGAGGAGCCTGTGGAGTCACATGGAGAGACAGGCTGACGAATGAGGATGTAAAGGAGCGTTGTGGTGTGGATGTGGATGTGATAGGAAGCGTTATGAGGAACACACTGAGGTGGTTTGGCCATGTGGAGAGGATGGAGGGTGAAAGGCTTTATGTGAGTGAGGTGGAGGGGGGAAGAGGGAGGGGGAGGCCGAGGATGAGATGGAGCGATGGGGTGGAGAGGTATATGAGAGAGGGGAGTGTGAATTGGGAGCAGGGCAGTAAAATGGCGGGGGACAGGGCGACTTGGAGGCGATTTGTTTGTGGCCACCCAACGGGATTGAGGCGTCTGGCAATAGATAGATAGATAGATATATATATAATATATATCTATATCTATATCAATCTATTTATCTATATCTATCTATCTATCTATCTATCTATCTATATATATATATATATATATATATATATATATATATATATATATAAAATGAAAAGGGTCACAAGAGACAGTGAGTTCCATGGTACTCGTACTATTGCTAAAGCTCAAGCCTTGTTTTACAGGTCTAGAATGGTAAGCATGGTTGCTAGCTAGTAAGGCTATGAAACTACTTGCCTCTTGGCATAAGGATTCGAATCCTGGTGCGGGACACTGACTCCACATGACTTGAGTGTCTCCCCATCCACCCTATGTGGGCTGGTAGGAAAAATGAAATCCTGAGTTAATTTTTTTGGGAGATTATTGATGTAACCTGAAAGATACAATGGCCTTGTATCCCAGGATAATGGGTGAAAAACCTGCCACAACTTGAAATGATTGTTAGGAATATGAACACAGTGGCTAAGCACCTCGTGGCGTCTGCCAACACCTTTACCGTTCAAGGAAAACATATCCGTTGAACTGAGAAACAATACCCTGTCACTGAGGACCCGTTCCCACAAACTGCTTGATGCATTAATTACGTGTAGATAGCTTTATAGTAGAAGCGAAGGGCGAGAAAAGTATGTTAAAAGTATATTATAGTTGCTATGTTTGTAAGGGAAGCTCTTTCCATATCAACTAGGGTACCTCCATTTACAGTGAAATGGGCAATGCACATGAAAGTACACCCTAATGGACCTGGGTGGGACTGAACCCATGTGAAACGAATTGGCAGACCCACACGCTACCACCCGACTGCCCGAAACTTAATAGCTGTGGGTGAAGGAATCAAGCACAACTGCATCAACAGGGCATTTGCTCAGCCTTGGTTGAAAATGAACTCTTACAAAAAAAAAAAAAAAAAAAAAAAAAAAAAAAAAAAAAAAACTTCGTACGCATAACAATTATGTTTAGTTTGGGAGGTTCCTTGAATATTTAAGTCGATATAGGGTATTAGAATTTCTGAACGAACTAAATATATTTAGCCCGGTAGGGTTGTGTGGAATTGAGGCGGTAACTGTAGCTAGTGTGCGATATTGTGATGAAAAAAAGTATCGCCCCTGTTCATTTGAGGTGGCGTTCAACTTTATCACCAGGGAATTGAGAAGAGCTGAACAAATTGAACATGCTGCACAAAATGAACAGACGTGAGAAGGGGAACTGAGTGATGGAGTGAGGGAAGCGAGTAAGTTAGGTGTTAACGGGAGTGTGTTGCAATTAAGTGCGGAAGGGAAGGATGGATATGAACGAAGGAATACACGATACAATCATGGTAGACGGCAGCTGAAGGAAGAGGTAAAAGAGAGTTACTGCTTTCTGTCTCGGTATTTATTTACCTATTAGTATGTCTATATACCGTACAAATCTGTTTACATGCTTTTCAATTTATCTATGGAATCTATCGACCCACCTTCGTTATATAGCTAATTACTACCCGTATAAGTTCAAGTGTAGGAAATAATCGACACACAACGGTTTCAGCTTTCATGAGGTGAGTTGTACTGTTATGACAGAGATCCAATAAAGGAAATTGGTCTCGTTTCCAACGTCGGTCCCCTGGACATACCAAAGAGGATAATATGGAGTTAACTGCGACGGTTGGTTTACTTATCTCAGCATTCTATCCTTATTTAAATAACTATATAACTAACTGTTTATCTGTCTATCTATATTTATCTACCTATCTCTCTAACTGTCTACTTTTTGACACAACCTACTTCAAGCGGTGGCAACAACAGAAAAAACTCTAGGCATTTCTGTCCCGACTCGACAACAATGCCTCTTCTCAAAACAAGTCACCGTCCCTCATACAACCCACTCAACACCCTGTATACCCATGCCTCTCATATCAGCTTATGCGGGTGATCTGTGCTTCTGAGGTATGGCATAGGATCGGTTCTGTTGCTGTGAAATGCAGGGCGAGGTGGTGAGATGGAGGGCGTGTGGGAGCAAGCTTGGGGTGTCAGTGAGAGAAATAGATCTTGGATAAACTATAGGATTAGGCAAAGAGAAAAAGATAGACGCCTAATATACAGGGGACAGTGGGAGGGACTGATGAGTTGTGATGTGGTTAATGAAGGATGGTTATATCTATCTCCTCCAGTTCGAAAAGTCTCTCTTTAGTTTAATAAAATCGTCTGGTACCAACAGGAATGATATACAATATAATGCAACTTAACATAAAGTGTAATGCAACATTTCAACTTTCAAAGGCATTGCCCTACTGAAACACACACACACACGCTGGTGCAGTGGTAACGTTCTCGCTTGCCAACTGGTGGACGGGAGTTCGCGCCTCGCTCAGGTTGCGAAAAGTTTCACTGACGAAGTGGGTGGTTACTGTCCCCCTTGAGCAAGGGGACGGGTGTGTGCGTGTGTGAAGGTCACAGCCTTGCCCTTAGATCGGACTATATGAGCTCTCAGCTCCCTTCCGGGAGGGTAAAAGCTGACGATCACGACCATTAAGTGATCCTGACCGACCCGGTGAATTACACACACACACACACACACACACACACACCTGCCCAATTCGTGTTTCGCCATCATGAGAAAGGGCTAATTCTGCCATCCGTGATTCCTGTTAAGTACAGGGTAGGCCCTACAGATGACCTCATAGAAGATGTAACAGCTATAGTGCTATGCAGCTACCTGTCGCACGTCACACTCCCTGTATATAACAATCTATCCACCATTCCAGGTAGTTATCAAAGCATAATCACATTATTCATCCAAGGAGGTCACGACAAAAACGTTTCCAAGCCACTTCGTCAAAATCCATCACCAGTCCAAGCCGCCCTCTTTTATGTACTGTATGCTTCCTTCTTGTTCCCGGTCATTCCTTACTTTAAAAGGTATACACACACACACACGCACACACATCTCTCTCTCTCTCTCTCTCTCTCTCTCTCTCTCTCTCTCTCTCTCTCTCTCTCTCTCTCTCTCTCTCTCTCTCTCTCTCTCTCTCTCTCTCTCTATATATATATATATATATATATATATATATCCATCCATCATCCAATCCTACATTGCCCCATGATAAACGTAGAAGCCCGGGGTTAGGCAGTTGGTCCCGACATTTAAGATGAGAGTGACCAGCCTCACTCATCCCTGAGTGGCATTACATGAGCAGTCAACCCCAACCACCCCTTGGATATAAACCTTCATCGGCTCAATCCGATTGGAGTGCAATAATCACCCACTAAACCACCAGGCGCCAAAATTTGGTTATATGGTTACCACCCAGCGTAGTAAATGGTTTCCGCGTGTTCAGGAAACCATTTGGCTTGTCACATAGTGTGTGTGTATATATATATATATATATATATATATATATATATATATATATATATATATATGATATATATATATAGTGTATATATAATCGATGAGAGGAGGATGAATTGGGGACAAAATAAGTTATAATGGAAAGCAGAGAGCAACGATGGCGTTTAGAGGTGCTCATTACAAAGATGAATGTGGCTGTGGTGTCATTCGTAAATAAATGATGGTAAAATAAGTAAGGTAGGTTAATAGGATGAAGAGAACAAAGTGGGGGACCTAATGTGAAGCGAAAATAAATACAGGGAGGAAGACAATGTTGCTTGTATGGCAGAACTTGGTGATCTGCTTTCAGGGATCATTTACAAACATGCTATAATGAACCATACATTAGGCCTTAATAGGATACATTCCTAGCGATTAGCCTATGGAAGCATACAATTGAATTATCGCCATATTTCAGACCGCCACTTTCTTGTGTTTGCTGTCATATGGAAGACAATGTACAGTATACACAAGGAAATAGCAGACTGGCAAATATCAACCGGCTTTGCCTGGAGGATTTGGTGGGTGGGAGGAAACTTTGTGCTTTGTTATTCTTGTCTCTGACCCAATGAATAACTACGTTGCTTACGACCTACTCTATAAGACACAACCATCAACGGCCAATAAGTTTGTTGCTGTTTTTTAACCTGTAACTGACATTTAACCACATAAGGGAAGCTGTCGGGTGAGTGTCTGGTCCTTTGTGTTTCTTTGTATGGTTTAACGTTCCATGACCAAACAATCAGGATCTACAACACTGAGGTGGCCAGTGTGAACACCTGTTTCAATAATCAGGACGTGGGCACACTTTACTGAAACCATAAACATTAACTGCATAGGCTACACTATCAGTGGGTTTATATTAGGGTAATACTGACAGTATTAGCCAGGGTTCTTGCTAACTGCCGGTGGTTGCGAGCCATTTGGCTCCTAAGGTTTCAGATTTACGACCCAAAAAAAATTTTAGTAGCCAAACTGAATACGAGGCGAAATATTTTATGAGCAATAAATATATTTATTTACACATTGTGATGATTAGAACCATATAATGAGGTTTTAAACATTCACAATGGCGACAAGGAAAGACTTAATAATCAATCACAACGTGCTTTTTTGTTCATTTAAGTGAGATTTACTTATTTTGTAGTTTACTGGGTTTTGAAGTGGATGTATTTTCTCCTCGCCAAAAGGCGACTTGCATGTAAAATTTGTTCGCCGAAGGGAAAAAATACTCGCATTTGCGAGCTGTGGCTCTCCAAACAAGAGCCCTGTTAGCAGTACCAGTTTCCTGTGACTCGCTCTAAACTGAATAAAATCGGCTGGAGACAGTCTGTATGAAATGCAAGGCAGTAAAGTTGTCTCTGTCACGAGACGATGGGTGGTGACAGATTTACCATTCTCATTCTAAAAAGAAAAAAAAAAAAAAGGGAAGAACCAGATAGCTGTATTTTTATTTCCCTGGAACACAGCGCATGCATTTGTTCATAATATATCTTCATAGTGACTGAGAATTGAGTCTATGTCCATATCCATTTAGTATGACAGGAAGTGGTCCCAAGAATCAGCCTCGGAAGTTATGACATTATATTGCATTATATATAATTATTAGAATGGAAAATATGTGATACCGTAAGAGTAGGAAAAACTCAGACTGATATGGGTAACTGAAAAATTAATTGCGAAATTCTCATCTCTCCTTCCCCAGCATCTTTCACCTTCACCGTAAACATTAGTACCGGTATCTATAAACCCCATACTCACCGTTATATGTTATTTCATTTTTACGTCACCTGTACTACATTTGCTCCTGAATATTATGCTTTTCCTACCCTGTTTTGGGTTGTTAGTATCCATTCCATGTACGATGATGATAACGATGACATGTCGTTATATTATACATGCATGCCTATAAATTATTTTATATCTTGTTTGTTTCATCATTTGCATGTTCAGTCCTCTTTTTATTTCTATCTATGCCACACTTTGAATACAAGAGGTGGTCAGGACTAGCCAACAGCAGCCAAGCCTTGCAGCTTTCCACGTTCTCAAAGGGTTTGTCAGGGATTGGCTTTTACCGAGTTAGGCTTACCTACTTTTATAGTCTATCTCCATCTCTCACTGTTTCGTTAACTTCCTTTCTGTTACAGATAAGCACTTATTTAACCTAAATTCTTTTATACCTCATAGTTCATATACCTATCAATACTTCTTCACTGTTGGTCTTCCTGATTATGATTCCTACCAACTCCCCATTTGGTGTAATGTATAAAATGATAATGATGATGGTAGGGAGGTTGATAATAGTTCTGGTAATGTACGTAGGCTACATGATGATGCTATTTGTAACGTTTATAAAGCTGCCTATATAAACGAAGAAATATAAACAGTATCTTTCGATTTCACGTGATATTTATAATTTTATAGCTACCTTATTCCCTTCCAACTTTCCCACATCTAACTTTCCCCTTCACTGAATCCACCACACTCACCAGATTCAATTCTCCCTTCATTATTCACTTCCCCTTCTGCTCTTTATCCCCATATTGACTTATTTCTTTACATCTTGTTATCATCTTAGCTATTTTTTATACCTATCAGTCCTATACTTGTCTCCATGAATATTTATCACTATCTCTCTGTAGTTATTTACACACACCTATAATGTCAAGTGTCTATTTGTATCTACCTATCTATTTCATCATGCCTGAACAAATGGATCAGTGAGAGAGAGAGAGAGAGAGAGATTCAATGACGCACCACCATCCTCATTAAGATAAAGTCCTGTTCAAAGAAACAGCTCTCAACCCAGTCCCGTCTGAAGATATTTACAACTGGCGAGATAAAAAGAAAATCCAATCTTTACTAGTGTGTTTTTCAGATAGTTCAATTTTACCATTATGTATTGGTCAGACTTAGGGAAGATACTCGTGACTCTCTCTGTATATGCTTCCTTATCTCTCCAGCACTTTCTTGGTCTTCCTCTCCTCCTTCCAACCACCTTACGCCAACACACTCTCCTTCTCAGTTTCTCACTCTCCACGTACTTGAACTCCTCAACCTTCTTCTCGACCTTCCTCCCATTTTCCTCCTAACCACCTCACTCCCATTCGTTCCCCGAGTCATTTCCTCCATTTGCTTTATTTCCTCTCCTTTCTTCCAATTTCCTCTCTCCTTCTCCCAGCAGTCCCACTCATGTTTTCTTTTAGTCATTCTCTAGCTGCACATGTCCGTCCCATCTCGGAATTTTTATTTTTACTTTTCCCATTAGAGAGAGAGAGAGAGAGAGAGAGAGAGAGAGAGAGAGTACTAGATTATGAGAATATGATAATGATACTGAACCACAGTCTTCACGAACCCTGTCAATCCATCACTCATTACCTGATGGAGGAACAAGTGTCTCTCCACGGGCACTTCATACGTCGCTACTGTAATTTGCTTCAGTAGTTCCCAGTCATAATCCCTTCAGCCAAGAGACCATCATTTATAGCATACTGTATAATATTCTTGTCCCTGCCTACGGAACAGCATTCAACTGCTTTAGAACAGCACTTAACTGATGTACGTGTTAAACTCCCGCGTCTAACAAAGTACTTTATTTCCTTCTCGCTATCAATCGACGGTTAATTTGACATTAAACGAATTTCTCTTCAATTTCACAGGCCCCTTCTAATCTGAATAAAGTCAAGAACTGTTACTTCCTAAGAAAGAATGTTTTAATGACAACACTAGCGCCTTAAAAAATAAAAAACGGGCTAAAGAAGTTAAAGATGGCTAACAATATCTGACCCTTCTAGTTCGAACGCTCTCTCCTGATGTGAACAAAATCCTCTAGAGAAAGGAAGAATACGAGTAAAATGAAAGACGCTACAGTAGTGATGGGAACGATTTATATTCCACAAGCATCGTCCACGGTTCTAATTTACATCACGAGAAGACCTTTTACATCCGAGAGCAGCCGTGAGATAAAATTACACGAGAAGAACTGTTACCATTGTGGAAGACCAGCAGTATTTCCAGCCAACATTTCTGGGGGTAAAAATTGGGCTCCGTGAATCAGCCAAAACGGGGAAAACTATCTCATTTACGAGTATGTCTGCACACAGTGGGCTCTTCTCATTCCATTTTGTTTGTACATTACGTCAGGTGGGGACAGGTTGGTTGCTCTTGTTTTGTTTTGATTATAAGATTCCGTTCATCCTACAAGAATGGGGGGGAATTGTTGCGGTATGGTGCGTTGCCTTTGGGTAAGTAAGGGTAACTTTAGAAGGATAGGGTATGGTAAGTTCAGGTTAGCATAGGTTAGGTTGAAGTTGATAGCGTCAGGGTAACTTAGGTTTGGCATGGCTGAGTAGCTTAGACTACGTTAGGTTCGACTGATAGGTTTGATTGCGTTAGGTTGTAAGGTTAGGCAAGGTTGATTAGGTTAGGTTAGGTTAGATGGTTAGAGTTAATTAGGCTAGGTTTATTGGAAAAGATACGTTTTCTCTGATTTGATTGTTGCATCAGGGTGTCTGGGTAAATTAGATTAGATTTGGGTAGGAGTTTGTTTGGGTACGATTTAGTTTTGGTTCATTACATTAAATTTCGCTGCATGAAACACTGTGCACTCGCCGCGTGTCCCCGCACCCAAATCCTCGGATTCCTACTGAGTTCGGCATTATCACAAGAGTTATGGGATGGGGGGCAAGATTACATTCCGCGCTCTTCCGACGATACAACACACACACACACACACACACACACAGAAGAGAGAGAGAGAGAGAGAGAGAGAGAGAGAGAGAGAGAGAGAGTTCTTAAACATTAATCCATGTCTGATACCCACAGTCCCTTTTATACGTTTCCCCTCAACGTAATCTATTATGCAGCCTAATCTAACAATCTGCACTATCCACTGCAAATCTATGTATCTATCTATAGGTCCATATATAGCAGAACGGGTTAGGCTAGTCATGGAACGTGTAGTTACAAATTGTCTCACTATGACCTTGTTATTCTACAATGCTGTTCTCTCCAACTCACACTCGCCTCATCCATGTTCCTCTCCACCTCAGCTAAGCAAACTTTAATACAATTTAACATGCCTTAACCTTACCTGATATTTTCTAATGTAATTTATGCCAACCAAATCAAACATAATATAACCAAAACTATCCTAACGTGTTAATGTATCCTGTTCTATTATGAATTTGAGCAGTAAACGCTACAAGTGCTGAGAACTTAACACACTACACACTAACAGGAATACGAATCTTAACTAGCTTATGCCACACTAAACCAACTTCCTGAAGCCTATCTCACCCCAGCATAACCTCAATTAACTCTCACCTGTAACCTGTATTGCGATGAAATCTTGGTGTCTCTCTGTCTCTCTTAGCGTTGATGTCTTCACAAATCTTCATAGTCAGACTTCGTAGTCAGAAAGAATGTGTTTATTCATTCACCACACCTCTTTACTTACGTGTAAAGATTGTCTGGTAATTGCCGGAATAGGCTATAGTTTCTTCTCCTCTGTTTCTCGGCAAATATATGAAGCGACTTTACTGTGGTGGGTTGGTTTCTCTGAGCCAAACAGAATTACGTAACGTCACCAGAAATAAAACGCTAACAGGCTCAAACTTGGCAGTGAAAATGTTTATGGGTGTCTTTCAATGTCTTTCAGTGAAAAAACTCACCAGCTGGTTATAATAATATAATCACAGTTTTCATCAGTACCTGAGTTTATTACGCAACGTACGAATGATAAATGCAATAAAACAGCGATAATGTTCACAACAACACATATCCTGTTAATAGTATCATATTCAGTCACAAGACGTGCGGGATTAGGTTTCACATTTGTTGAAAATAATAATGTACGAGAGGTAACAGTAGGACACAATAAACCTCAATTATGTCACTGACAATGATCCGTCGTAATTACACAGATGACAAACACACCATTGCACAGTTGCACCTTTGTGCCTAATACAAGAAATTCGAAAGCACCTGGCATAGCCAATCTGTCTACTCAGTGGTTCGCGCCTCACATCTTGAAACACATCTCTTTTTCGAGGCAGTTTTAAAATATGCAGTCATTAATTCTATGCACAGAATACCTGGTGTTTCATCTTGTATTTGCTCATCAGTAATCACCAGTGGTGGCTTCTTTGAAACTATGAGTTCAATAGACTGTCTGTCACTTGCAGTCTCTGTGTGATAATGCAGCGACCAAATGCTTTGCTTTGTTTAGGACGACGACGACGACACTTCATACAGGGATATGTGCGCCTGGTTTCTTCACGGAATCTGAAAATAATGGAGGATCTTAAGCAATTCTATTAGTAAATAAGAGATTGCTAACATTCCCAAGGGAATGCAGGATCTCACCAGGAATATAAACAAATACATTAATATGTTTTTAGTGTTCACAGCTTTTCGCACAACTTAATAAACTTACTAATTCGTGTTTCCTCATTTTACATCACTTACCATATATACAACATATGGGTTCAACCACGACTCAATAAATTTCTCTGAAAGACCAAAATAAAGAATAAAATAATGAAAAAGGTATAACCTCTAACTTCCTCAAACAATACGAGTACCAGATCTGAAGTAAACTGGTGAAGAAATGAAGGAATGTCTCCCTTGCTGACCAGCGTTTAGAAAAAAGGAAAGAAAATGAATAAATGCGATATGGCTTCCATTACGTGGTGAAGACCATAGTTATTGCAATGTTCAAAGCCTGGCGGACAAATTCTGAATAAAACAAGAAACAGCAAACAAAGAGCGCATACCTCCGCCAAAGCCTACCAGACAACTCATATCACCACCAAAATTCAATAACTCGTTTTAGGATCATGACCCACATTGCCACAAAATTTCATTGAAATCCATCAATAACTTTTTGATACCAGGTGGACAAACAAACAGGAGTGAATACATAACATCCCCCAGTTTCGATGGCGGAAGTAAAAAAAAAGAAAAAATGTAGACGTAGGCAGTAAACTATTTTGGTGAAACAGGGATATTACTCTCACGCTGGTGCTAAAGCCTATTCTATCTTTTCCGAGAAGAGTAGAGCCTTTAAGCTTTTGAGAGCTGACAGCTGACTGGTTGTCTGAAAGCAATCATTAATTTTTATTATGGTTACAAAAACTGATTTTGGCGATAGGATTGCTCAGATAAAATATATACAGCATGTTGCATGGATTAATTTAAAAAAGAGGCCTTACAAAGTCTATCAGAAGGCCTAGATAAGTGTGAACATTTCAGTTCTGCCAAATCAGCATAATGTCGCAATAATGACATAATTTACATTAATTTGCCTTAGAGGAAAAAAAAAAAAAAAGGGAACTCATAAAACTTGTCCTGATTTGGCAGGAAAGAAAATTTCACACGTATCTAGGCCATCTGATAGACTCTGTAAGGCCTCGTTTTTAAATTAATTTCTGCAGGTAACTATATACGATATATTTTATGTGAGCAATCTTATTGACTGAAACTGGTATCGTTGCTAATGAATGGCCTCGGACAATCAGTCAGCGTCCAGCTTTCAAAAACTTAATATCCTTCCCTTCTCAGAAGACATGGGGTAGGCTTAGTACTGGCAATGGTTTGTTATTTTCTCCATCGGGTCGGGGTGGTAGGTTGTGGCCACCATCATCCACTCACTTGATGTAGTGCTGTCTACCTCTTCCTTCACCTCTGTCATGCTGTTTTTGCGTCTGTCCTCCTCTCTTCCTACTTCACCCATTCCTTCCTATCACTTTTTATTACTCGTCTTTCAGCTTCAGGTGACTTTACACTAAGTGACAAGCATAATGTTTTCCTGCAACCCAGAAAACCACTTCCAGAGCCGGGTGGTAACCATATAAACAAATAACGGGGTGCTCTTGCTAATTGGGTGGAGACAAATGCGACATCCATCCAGTAACCAAACCTCCACAGTTTTCCCTGAGCCTCGCTCTCGTGGGTCGCTGCCAACTGCAGGGGAACATCGGTTCGCTGCACGGGACAACTTTTGCTTAACTGCGGTTGATGGGTTTGCTCGACCAGACAGACCTGGATTGATTAACAGCAACAACCAACCGGCTGGAATAGCTGTATCAGTACATTCATAAGCTGGTGAAGTTAGTGATATCCTTTTTCTCACGCTAAAAAAAAAAAAAAAAAAAAATCGCGTGTCGATTTTGCTAAATATCCAGTTGAAATAGTTCTTGTAAAACTACTTTGCTCATTCCTACTGAGAAGAGAATCTGGAATGACACAAATTCTTAAAAACTCGTCTGTTATAATTTTTGTTACTAGAAAACTTTGAGAAAGTCCAACTAAAGACGCCGAGAATACGAGGATGGGAGCGATTCGCGCAGTGAGTTACACACACCACCAACACCCGCCAAAGCCAGAGAGACACTGACTAGTCCCCACTCCCCTGGCTGCCAGATGTGGCTTTGCAAAATTCTTAACGCTCTCCTCCCAACCGAACAATATCGTCTGGTGTTAGCTGAAAAAGATTACTAGAGTTCATCAGATCATGTGATGATCATTAGTATCATTATTAACACCCCCTGCTGCTGTAACCCGGCCTCAGCTGAAAACATATCGGGTTAACTCCGTGTATCAGGCGAGGTATTGGACTGCTTTATTCTTGCTGTATACAGACGAATTTATTCATCCTAATAGAGCTTAGTCTTACTTCACAAACGTTACTATACTCGTTCTAAAGCCTTGAATCAGCTATAATTTTTGTTGGTGTAATCTCACTTCTTGTATACAGTTTCATTCCTTTTAAGTTAGACTTTACTATACTCTTTTCATTTGACCTGGCTTAAACTTTTCACTCCCCCTTGTTTACCGCTTCGTCGATTAACGCCAGAATATGATGCTAGTAAAGAAGTGCCATTGTAATTAATCAGAGCCATAGTGTTGCATTTTTCGGCTACTGAGATACGTGAAAAAAGCTGCAAAAGCACTAAAATTTAGGCGAAGTTAATGTGAAAGAACAATACTGAAGATACAAGTTCCGAAAAGACTGTTAAATTAAATGGATTCGTCTGATGCAACAAGATTAGAATACAGGCTTCATCATCGCATTGACAAGGCTGCGGAAGGCTATGCGTATCGATGACACGAGTTTCACTAACCCTTTCCCTTTCTTATTTTTTTTTTATTATATTTGCCATTATAAAGTTATTTTATTCAGTCCGATGAAATCTTTTTATTCCTCTAGAAAACAAGCAATTTTCATCCAACTTAGGAAAACTCTGGTAATAACAAGGGCACGGGAAGTGGGGGTCAATGGGGCAATTGTCTCCCCCGAATTTTAGTGTGGGGTGGGTGGGAACGGGGTTTTTTGCTCCCCTCGTCTCTTCCTGAACTCATTACAAATATGCTATGTAGCACTAACAAGAAGATTCCTCCTAAGAAACTGGAGGTATACCTCTTACACCTGAACCTACAGATTTACGCCCACATACACTTCGAAAGTTCATTGACACACACACACACACACACACACACACACACATATATATATATATATATATATATATATATATATATATATATATATATATACATATATATATATATATATATATATATATATATATATATATATATATTAAAGAGATCATTAAAAATATAGTGCGATTTAGCGTAGAAAGGTCGTGTACTGGGGGTAATCAGCTAATATTTAGGCTATGCTCAGTGCACTGAATGTTTGTTAATGTTTGTAATTTTTACTCTCGCTCTGACAGAGTCAGAGGAGGTTGTTGTTATCACTGGGATCAGTAAGTGTCCGTCCGTACACTTGGTCGGCAGGATGACTGGCTGGACATGGAGATTTCATTTCCGGGCCAGAACTCAGAAAATAATTATTCACTATTGTCATGAAATTTCACATAGTTATGTGTCTTATAGGGAACTGGTGCCTTTTGATAGCTGGAATGCTGTGTCTTAAGTAGCTTTTTTGAAAATAATGATTTTTTTTTTTTTTTACCCGGAGATTTCAATGCAGCCTGCAGAAGAAATCTGAAGGGCCCCAGTTATGTGTCCTTAAAGCGTTCTCCTGTGATTGTGCTTATATAATCACACTCTCAGATCGAACTTTGACTTCATATTATGGCCTCAACCTTCGATTAGTACTTTTTTTTTTTTTTATCATTTCATTCTTAACTTATCCCTCAGTCATTCCACCAAGCTTGGCCTAAATCAAACCAAATAGTTTAAGTTTACTTGTCTTGTGACATGGACATTTGACTTTTACTCGCAGTGTTACATTGCCCTTTGACTGATTGTTCTAAGAATCGAATCCATTCTATCTTTACTTTCAACTCGTTCACCACGTCTGGCCTGCATCGGATAAAAATAATTTCAAGTTGACCTACCATGTGATCCTGACCCCCGATATTCTCATTTGACCATGGCCTTTGACTGATTGTTGTTCTTATATCGAATCCTATTGTTGGTGCCTTATCCAGCATAGTTTTCATCAGTTTGACAAAAGCTAGCTTGCCAGATGATTTTCGCATTTGATCTATTGCTCTTAATAACTCCTGGGAGGACCCTTATCCTTTCCACGAAATTTCGTCCAAATCAGAAAAAAAAAAAACTTTGTTATATTGCTTAGACACACAAACATGATATATATATATATATATATATATATATATATATATATATATATATATATATATATCCATCTATCTATCTATCTATCTATATAAATATATCTATCTCTCTATCTATCTATTTATCTATATCTATATCTATCTCTCTCTCTATCTATCTATCTATCTATCTATCTATATATATATATATATATCACTTAGTAGCGCGTGATTCATCATCATCATCATCATCATCATCAGCTGTTTGAGTATCCACTGCAGGACCGGCCTATCTCGACCGCGCGACGTAGGGACTATACAGCCAATGTATCTCTACCCAGTGGCTTAGGCTGTCTGGTAGAGATTGTATGTACTGTAGGGTGAGAAGTGCTTGCGAGTGTGACTGTAGTGTTGGAGTGACTTTGGATGTGTGTGTAATCTGTGAACCAAGTGTAATCGGCCCGCGCAAGCCGACTGGGTGCAAACATACTTTACAGTATGCGACACTGGTTCAACCACAGCACCCCTGATGTCCGCCAAAGCAGTACATGGCTGTGAGAACGCTTCCAAAACTTATTACCCTGGCGGAGCGCGAACCCTCGCTCTCCAGTGTACGAAAACTCACACTTTACCACTGTACCACAGAAGCTCCTCGTGTTACATAGATACGGTGATATCCACAAGGAAAAGAACACAAGAAATATCCCGAGCGCTTTCGTGTATTTACAACATAAGGAGTATAGGCTAAAAAAGAAATAGCGTGTAAATATAAGCATGCAGATAATATGGTTCAGAGCCTTAAATATGACTACTATGCAAGACTCTCCTGATCTTGACGAAGGAAAAAAAAATCAGGACAAATGTGATGTATTTAAAACTAAATATTTTTATTAAGTACCTATAACTGTATTAATTATCAGTTAGTAATAGAAACTACTGATAATGCAAGTGAATCATGCATACGGAAAAATGCTACTTTGGCAGTCCTGAGATCCACTCGTCATCTGTCCCTCCTCCTCCACGCTTCCTTGTCTTCAGACCGCCCTTCACCCTCCTCCTCCTCCATCTCTCTTCCTCTTTTTAGTATTGTTAATATAAACAATATTAATAACATCCAGTAATTCATACCACTACTTCTACTACTACTACTGCAATTACTACCACAAACAACAACAACACGAACAACAATAATAATAATATTAATAATCATAATACTACCGTAATAATAATGATACTGGTAATAATAATAATAATAATAATAATAATAAGAAGAAGAAGAAGAAGAACAATAATAATAATAATAATAAAAATAATAATAATTATAGCAACAACAACAATACTACTACTACTACTACTACTACTACTACTACTAATAATAATAATAATAGAAGTAGTAATAATAATAATAATAATAATAATAATAATAATAATAATAATAATAATAATAATAATAATATTATTATTATTATTATTATTATTAAACTGTGGTAGATGGGGGCACCCACCATCCAGTCACTCTATGTAGTGTTGCTCTTGGGTGTCTGCCCTTTCCTCTCCTCCCTCCTTCTTTTCTTTCTTCCTCCTTTATCTTTCTTTACTTCGTTCTTTCCTCGTCATTCTGCCTACCGGTGACTTTACACTCCCTCTTATCGTTCTTTACTTCGTTCTTTACTCATCCTTCTGGCTATGGGTGACTTTACATTCCCTCTTGTCTTCCCTTCATTCTTTCCTCAGAGTAGAGTCACCTATGGGTGACTCTACACTGAGTGACAAGTCAAATGGTTTCCTGTACACTAGGAAACCATTTACTCCGCTGGGTGGCAACCATATAACCAAATTATGATGCCTGGTGGTTTAGTGGGTAATAACGGCGCTCCAGTCGGTTTGAGCCGGTAGAGGTTAATATCCAGGGTGTGGTTGGGGTTTATTGCTTACGTAATGCCACTCAGGGATGAGTGGGGCTGTGGTCACTCTCATCTTAAATATCAGGACCAACTTGCCTAGACCCGGGCTCCTACGTTTCTCATGGGGCAACGTAGGATTGGATGATGGATGGATGGATAATAATAATAATAATTGTGATACGAATATTACTGTTGTTATTGTGCTGTTGTTGTTTCTGTTGTTTTGTTGTTATTTTCTGGGAGAGAGTCAGGGTTAAGAGGGGAAATATGAAGACGAGACATCGTTTATAGATTAATGGTATTCAGTAAGGAGCGCCTAATTTCTCTCTCTCTCTCTCTCTCTCTAAGCGTTCTTGTTTGCGTGGCTATTTTTTCTCTCATGACGCTTGGTTTGGAATGGACCATAACTGTTGGGAGGAATTATTTCACTGGCCAAAGAAGTACACTAATGTCCTCTTCTGGCTGGTGATGTGATTTATTATATTTATTTCCATTAGAGGACTTTACTCAGTTTGGGGCAGACCGCTTGTAGTGACTGGGAAAGTGAAGGCTAATTCCTCTTGAGTTAGATAACATTTACCAAAGGCGAAGTGAACAGAAAGCAAGAATAAATTTTAAAAATATATATCATCTCTCTATGTACCTCTTGCCAAACCCCTGAGTCCTCGTTCCGAAGATTTGCTATGACTTCTTTGTAAAAGGTGGTAGCGCGTTTTCGTAGAGGAGGAGTCATATCAAATCTTGGAACGGGACTGTCTCTGTGCTCGGATGGCTGATGTAGAGAAGTTTTATACATCATTAAATTCCGCCGAAAGAGAGAGTGACAAACAAAACAAATGCTTGGCTAAAACTACAGCATACATCGAACATTTCAGGAGGCAAGAATTAACCCAGCCTTTTAGCAGCTTCATTAAAAACGACGAAAAAATATTTGTAAGTGCCAGGTTTTCAAAATTCGGGCTTTGTTTTCGGGGAAATATAACGATGAGGCAATGTATTCTCCCCTGTCATGTTTTTGTTAAGATGCTTTTTCAATACTTTAGTCGTGCATGATGGTATTTTGCCACACAGGTTCTCACATCAACTGAGAAAATTCACGGCAAATGAACACGTCCTTAGCGCAGAGGAGCTGTTGACAGTGAGAGATATGTGTTGGCAGACGATTTCCAAAATTCCCCATTCACATTACCATTCATATACCTCTCCACACCATCCCTCTGCTTCATACTGGATCTCTCCCTTTTTCCACCTCTACCTCACTGACATACGGTACATTTCTAGTCACACAACACCATAACATTATTGTTGTCATGTTCCATCACCACAGCAACATTAACAAAATATTTATAGGAATAAAAACATAATGTTCAGTTCTCTGCTCCCGACTTGCCGTTTCAATGAACTTCGTCGGTAAACGCTTGGCTATTAATCGAATAATAAAACCCAGAAGTGGGGCAATTACCTTTGCTGATTTCACCCCCTAAACACTGAAAAAACTTTCATGTGAAATTATGAGCGTAATATCCGATTTTTAATTGTCAGACTTCATGCAAGAAAACAGTGTTACAATAGGAAATCTCTTAAAATTCGATTTCATAGTGAAACATGCCAATTGAAGCCCTTGATACATTCCCTTGGAAAGCTGGGATTCCAAGGGGTTTCTTTGGTCTCATGAGTAAATATATAGCTAAAAACAAAATTTATTGAATGTACCTACTACCTGCTGAAAAAATCTCTTCTCTGTTTCACATAGAAAAGTTATCAGCGTCTGAAAACCATCACGGTCGGGCCGTGTGTCCGGCCTGGCTGGGTCGTATCGGGCCGCTCATTTCTCAGCTGAACGTAATCAACTTTTTGCTACGCTTGCTCGCTCGTAATCACCTGGTAGTAACAAAAAGAAAATGAAGAACCCATCACTGTAATGAAGAAAATCATCACATAGCATCACAGACATTAAAGTATTCAGCTTTTTTTATTCAGCTTGGAATTGATCTCTGTCACGTTAAGGATTAAAATCGGTATTCACTGTTCCCCCTCCCCTCCCTCCCTCCCTCTCCCTCTCTCTCTCTCTCTCTCTCTCCTTTATCTTTACAAACGACTCTCCATTATCCTTACAAACCACACTCCTTTATCCTTACCAACCACCTTAGTGATATGTTACACAGGGAGAGTTCTAGCGCTGACGCGTCAACAGAAATTTTCATCATTCTTCTTTTGCTACAGCTAGACGATTTTATTCGGCAAAGGAGTGTGCATCCGCTAAGGATTTCACCTTTTCGACGATGATAGATGGTTCCCCAAAATAAATTAATAAATAAATGAATAAATAAATAAAGAGATAAAGAGATTTAGAAAATCGTCTTAACCTCACCCAAATATTTCTCGCGCCTTCTGTGCTTCTTATATTTCTCCCTCCCTCCATAATTCTCTCTCTCCCCTCCTCTCATCAAAGATTCACAAAATTGTTTTAAAAATAATCTTTCTTGCCTTACAAACTTTTCCATTTTTTTTTCTTCAGTGATATAGTCAGTAAATACGAAATAGTTCAGACTTATGCTCTAATCAGTAAAGCCAAACATACAATAACTGGGGACTATTGACAGTGTAATTATGCAAAGTACACTGTGCCACTAGGCTATGCGGCCTTCAGAGCTACATTTGTTCTACCGGGATATTTACACTAATGTAGGCAGTCTACTTAACGTCCACTTAATACCAGGCAGCAAGGGGAGGGTCAGATTAGGTCACTATTAGACATGTTAGGCAAGGATTAAGTAGGTGTAGGCTAATTTACCTTACTAATCATAGGTTGGCTGAGATTAGGTTAGGCTAAGTTAGGTTTGCCTTGGTTAGGTTAACTTAGCTTAGACAAGCTGAAATTGAGTTTGTTTACGATAAGTTAGGCTAACTTACAGTAGCTTATCTCAGACTAGAGTAGATTAGGTCAGGTTACATTACCTTAGTCATACCTAAGTTAAACTAACCGCTATCTACCAGACAGCTGTATGTACCAATAGACAGAATAGTGGCGCAGAAACATACGAGTAAGCCATACAATGTTCTGTATAAATCCATGTAGAGTGCATACTATATTGGCAACAGACACACCCTCAACAGTTCGTTCCGTGTGTTACCCTTGCCTGCACATGTATACGCTTATCTTCCCTCTTCTTTCAATATTCGTTCATCCCTCTCTCCCTCAATCCTTTCTTACCCTCTTTTCCTTCGTCACTCTCTTCCATCATCCTCTCCATTTCTCCATACCAGCTTTATCCTATATTTATACACTTCTAATGGCATTTTTAATTCTCTACTCTCTTTTCCTGTCATCCTTATTCATTCCGTCATTTTCTATCTATTCTCACTACCTCTCCTTGCCTGTTACCCTGATCCTCACACCTACATACTTAAACTTCTTATCTTTTTTCACTTATTCCCATAATTTTCCTTCCCCATTTCCCTTTCTCCTTCTGTGCCATACTCTCTCTCTCTCTCTCTCTCTCTCCCTCCCCTAACTTCATTCTTCATTGCTCTCTTCCATTCCCTCACTCTTTCCTTTCTCTTTTCCCCCCTCTCATCATTCCTTCTTTCCCTTTCCCCTTTCCTCCCACTGCTCTCCTCACTTCTTTTCTCCTTCTTCCCCCTTCACCGTCCTTGTTTCCTCTTTGCCCTCCCATCTCTCCTTACTTTTTCTCCTCTCTTTCAATCCTTCCTTCCTTCCTTCTGTACTTACTTAGCCCTTCATTCCTTAACTAAATTTCCTGCACCTCAAGTCCTCAAGATTTGTTCTTCCCGACTTTTTTGTCTCTACCCTCTACATATCCATTTCTGTTTCTGTGTTAATGTGCCTCTCAATTTCTCAACCTCATGTAATTATTTCTCACGTCTCCTGTGTTTCTTTACTCCTGTATTTTCCTCCCTCCCTCCTTAATTCTCATTCTCCCTCCTTCTTTCTCTCACCGACGATTAACAACATTATTCTAGGGACAGTCTCTCTTGTCTTAAAAATTTCTTGGATTTGGTCTAAGGTAGATTCAGTATATATGGTGATATATATATATATATATATATATATATATATATATATATATATATATATATATATATATATATATATATATATTTGTATGTATGTATGAGGAAACAATGAAAGCTGCCACAGCTGGTTTCCACAAGTGTGTTTTTTGTCAGTGAAATGTGCAGGTACTGTGTGCAAAATTTTATCAAGATTCGTGAACAATTAGAGGTCGCCCCAGTTGTCATAATAATATACACTCCCAAATATCCGTTAACTCAATTCCCATTCCATTGCATTTTCTGTCAAATTCTAACGAGTATTTATTAAATATTGTATATATTTTATGTACTATCATGATCACTAATTTCTTTACCCCCCCCCCTGCCCCTGACTCCAGGGACGTCCAAGCCAGGGCTGAAACAGAATCAGGCGTGCGGACACGATTTGTCTAGCAGTCGGGTACTGACTCACGAACTGCTTCATAATTGTGTTCAGGTGTTTCGTCCGTGAGAGTGAGTTGTGGTTCAGGTGAGTGAGCCTCTTGGAATGATGTGGGCTGTGTCCACTCGCCTGGCATGTCTTCAATTCTGGCTTTGACCCACCACAAGCAATACATTAACTGATTTGTATTTTCTTTTATACCTTTTATTTTTATTTCTCCACCAGGCCTGATGGTTCGAACGAGATCAAATCCAGAAGTGTGGCTTCTTGGAAAGTTGTCTGGAAGTTTATTTACATCAAGGTTCCCTATATACTTGGAAGCCCTTCTGGTGTAATACCACCACATCAGTCAAGAACAAACCATCTCAGGTAGCTTGAAACAGACATGTCAGGAGGTGATAGAAGTCTGGGACAGAGCTCGGATTCCAACTCAGCAATTCGATTCCGGCATCTGGAAACTTAAAACTTTTTTGTCGCTATCAGTCACTCAAGAAACACAGGACTAGGAAGAGAGACAACGGTAGAATGAAAGAAGACGTCTTCATAGCTGATATCCAGGAAATATTCGACATTACGACCAGTAATGCTCCAATATTGTTAATCAAGAAAACCATGAATTTCTGTGCATGCAACGAGAAAATGTATACCAGTACTCTTGCAGCATGGCCAGCATTGACAGAAACTGCGTGGGAAGAGAGTAAGTGACTGAGAATGAAGAAAGAAGCTAAAAGGAAAATGATGTGTGAGACGATTCATAAGGAATCAGGAGAAGCAGGTGCATCAGCACTTACTCCCCCATCATCATCTTCCCCTTTTTTGCAAGAATATGATGACTACTGTATCAGCCATGTGCTTCTAATCATTCATCATCTGGAGCTCCTGCACATACACGTAGCAAGAATGTTGGCGTTACCAACATTTTCAAGTCTGCAGAAGTCATCGGGGCACTGGATCGCACCAATCTTTCAGACAGGAGTGCTGCTTTTGTAACTGGAGCTGTATTATAAGCCTTCGGGAATGGGTTGTCTGCGATGACATGCTCTCGGAGTACCGTTCCTTTGCCACAGGGAGAGTAGGTGGGAACAAGCGCCCGAAAAGACAGAGAGTCATTTTCTGTGGAAGACCCAGTCCTTCTCCATTTTGATGGTAAGCTTGTCCCTGACAATCAAAGGAAAAAAGACTAATGTGGATCGGATACCAATTGTTATTACATCCAGTGGACAATAAAAGTTGCTCGGTGTCCCAAAGATGGAAAGAGGAACTGGAGATACACAGGTCCATGCGTGCCTCCAAACTGCAAGACTATGGAACTTGGAGCAGCGGATTAGAGACCTGGTTTTCAACACAACAGCATCCAACACAGGCTTACGTCAGGGAGACTGTGTCAAAATTGAAGGAGCTTTGGGGCGAGAGCATGTTTGGATTGCCTGTCAACATCACATACTTGAAGTCGTATTTTCCAATGTATTTGCTGCAATCTTTGGTCCAAGAGGAAACCCTGAAACAGGTCTCTTCAAGCGATTACAAAAGGAGTGGCCCTCTCTCTCGCAAAATGAATTTGTCCCATCATCATAGAACTTGTTTGAGGACCCTCAACTCCAAAATATGAAAAAAAGAAATGTTCACCTACTTACATAATGCCATTCAGACAAGTCTATTTTGTGGCGATTATATGGAGCTCCTTCACCTGTCCCTGCTCTTCTTGGGAGGAAAAACTGATGCTCAACTTTCCATCTGAGCTCTAGGTTTCATGCATCATGCTAGGTGGATGGCAAAAGGAATCAGTGTACAAAAAGTTTTCATGTTTCGGAGGCAATTCAAGCTAACGGCACGTGAGGAGCAAAAACTAAAATAGCAGGCTCTGTTTGGCAGTCTGATATGTGTGAAGTAATGAAATGACGCGTCGATGGGTGTGAGAGCTTTTGTCAGTGATCTTCACATTGTTGAGAGGTGTTCCCACCAAGGAGCTGGACAGGCAGCCAAAACAGCCTTGGGCCACCACCTGTGGTACCTGTCGGTGCATTTTGTTGGCCTGACATTCTTTGACAACAGGACTGATATTAACACAAAATGAAGATTGGCAGAAAACCTCCAGTGCCCCCATAATAATGACTACCCCAGGCGCCTCAACATTCCGGCTGCTGGTATTGGAATAGATGTGGCAAACTTCATTACGAAGCTTTTTGATGCCCTGAAGATTGGGGGTAAAGAACAGGCGCTCCAGAAGGATTCACAGGAATATCTCACATGACGAACACTACTGGGAATTTGAAGAGTGTGCCGTAAAGATGAAAGTTGTCAATGATGCTGCTGGGAGAGGTATTGCTCTGATTCAAAGTTACAGTGGCACTGTGACAAGGCATGAGGACCAGAAACAATACGTTTTACAACTCGTGGCCAACCACAGAAAACAGATGCCAACTCCGGCCAAGGCAACACTGAATAAGATATAATGAATTTCAATACAATATGCTATTGGTTTTTCCTATTTTTGTTACCATTCATTTGTACTGTTAAACGATTTCAGGTCCATAAATAAATTTACCAATTATGTTGTCGAGAAGGAAGTTGGTAATTTCAGTATTTCCCAAAGAATACAAAAAAGTGACAAGTGGCGCTACCCCTTAATATTCACCAAATGGCGCGAAACTTTACGTTGATATTGTATATAGCGAAAGACATGAAATAAACCCTGTGGAGAGATATTTGTTAATGTGTGATCTCTTTGGACCATCTTAATCTATCCATCTATCTATCTGTCCGTCTATCTTATCAATCTGTTTATATATATATATATATATATGGGAGGCGGTGGCTCCATAGGTAGAGAGGTGGCCTCCAGTCCTACGGACCCAGGTTCAAATCCCCGCCGGGGTAGGGAACAGTTTAAGGATTTGAATTTCATAAAATCAGACTTTATTGACCTACCGGAAGACCCGCCGACATGTCGTAAAAATACCCCCCTGCTAATACCATTACACCGATCATGTATGAGACAGCCCTAGCATGTATTCAATATGGACGGTGGGTGTTAGCATCGAAGTGGTGACATGTACAGGTGTATGGTATGTAGGAGGAATACTGGGCTTTGGGAGCAGGCTGTGAAGTCTTTCTGTCACTGACTGACATGTGATTTTGAGCCTTTCCATTGTGTCAACTAATGTGCACGTCCGTTTCCGTAACTTTCCATAGAGTAGTTGTTGCCGTTATAGCTTATCTTCTCATGTCTGTCCATGTTAGTTTCGGCCTCGTTAATGAATTTCTATAATGCTTTTCGTGCTTCTGTGAGTTTGTATATAAAGGCCGGACTGGCTGTTACCAAGTTGATCTAGTGACTGAGGTTGAGGTTAGACTGGTGTGTTGGTGTGCAGTTTTCTGGGACATTTTGTATATAACAGTAGTAGTATATCTTTTTTTTTTTTATGCGAGGAAGAAGGAACCAAAGTCCATAAGCCCGCAGTACAGTTCCCTCCAAGAGAAAAACAAAATACAATAGAGAGCCAAATTCAAGATCCGATCATTTTGAGATGCCTGGACACATTGCGTTTGAAAGACTGGAGATCATAGGCAGCAGGAAACACAGACAGAGGGAGACAGTTCCAGAGTTGACCTATTGCATAAATGAAAAACTGGGAGTAACGGTTAACTCTTGCATTAGAGAGTTGGACAGAAAAGGGATGAGAGTTTGCTGCCAGACGGATGCTACGCACCCATCGTAGAGGTGGAGGAATGCAAGCAGACAGTTCAGAGGAGCAGTGACCATTAAATTAGCGATAGAAAAGAGATAAAGATGCAACAGTGGGGCGAAGAGACAGAGGTTGAAGGGAGTCAGTAAGAGGAGGAGAGTTAATGAGACGAAAAGCCTTTGACTCCACCCTATTGAGAAGAGCTGTATCTGGGGAGCCTCCCCACACATGACAGTTGTACTCCACACAGGGGCGGATAAAACCCCTGTATAGAGTCAACAATTGTGCAGGGGTAAAGAAAGAGCGGAGTCGGCTTAGCACACCGAATCTCTTGGAAGCAGATTTTACAAGAGATGTAATATGATCTTTCCAAGATAAGTCCAGAGTAAATGAAACCTCAAGCATGTTCAAGGATGATGCAGGATTAAGCTGAATATTATTAAACATTAGTGGGTATACCTGTGGAAGATTTTGTTGGGTTAATAGGTGTAAGAACTGAGTCTTAGATGCATTAAAAACAACCATATTATTTTTACCCCAGTCAGAGATACGAGCCAAGTCAGACATTAGGTGTGCCATAGCCTCATCCCTTGTTTGTTGAAGTAACTCAGGCAGTACTTCTTTGATTTTCCCTGGAATGATTATTGCTTCCATGGCCGGGAGCCATCTGAGTGTGCCTTGCGCATTATGGAGGTTATTCTCTTGGGCAAGGAAGCATACATTCCTTTCTCATATCCTTTGAATAACGCAAGAAAGCCTTGGTTTAATCACGCTTGTTCTAATGCTGTCCGCAACAAGGACAGGGCCTTCAAAAGGTACCGGAGCCAACCCACCCCTGAATCACATCATCTTTACCTTTCTGCCCGGAATCGTGCTAAGTCTATTCTTCGCTCTACTAAAAATAATTTCATCCATACTAAATGCTCTCAACTCTCCAACTCGAATTCTTCCCGCTCCTTCTGGCACCTTGCCAAAAATCTTTCTAACAACTTTACCTCATCATCCTTCCCTCCTCTTTTCTACTCTGATGGTTCTGTAGCTATTTCTTCTACTGATAAAGCAGATCTCTTTGCAAAGGATAGAAACCGTAGGAGGGCAGTTTGGAAATTAAAGATTTATGCCAGACTCGATCGAAAGCCTTTGAGATGTCAAGTGCAATGGCAAAGCTTTCGCCAAAGTCCCGAAAGGAGGATGACCAGGAGTCTGAAAGGTAGGTGAGAAGATCGCCAGTGGAGCGTCACTGACGGAACCTGTACTGACGATCGGAAAGAAGGTTGTGATAGGAAAGATGCCTTAAAATTTTTCTATTGAGAATTGACTCAAAAACTTTTGAAATACAGGACGTTAAAGCAATTGGACGATAGTCGGAGGGTTGGGAGTGGTCATCCTTCTTTGGGACTGGCTGAATGAGAGCAAACTTCCAGCAAGAAGGAAAGGTACAAGTTGACAGACAAAGGCGAAAGAGTTTGCCTAGGCAGGGTGTAAGCACAGAAGCACAGTTCTTGAGAACAACAGGAGGGACCCCATCAGGCCCATATGCCTTGTTAGTACTGAGGCCAGTGATGGCAGAAAATACATCAGCTGAAGAAATTTTAATGTCAGCCATGAGGAAGTCAGAGGGGGGAAGTGATGGAGGAACAGCACCGGAATTGTCTAAGGTGGAATTGGAGGAGAAAGTCTGTGCAAAGAGATCTGCTTTATCAGTAGAAGAAATAGCTACAGAACCATCAGAGTAGAAAAGAGGAGGGAAGGATGATGAGGTAAAGTTGTTAGAAAGGTTTTTGGCAAGGTGCCAGAAGGAGCGGGAAGAATTCGAGTTGGAGAGTTGAGAGCATTTAGTACTGATGAAATTATTTTTAGTAGAGCGAAGAACAGACTTAGCACGATTCCGGGCAGAAACGTAAAGATGATGTGATTCAGGGGTGGGTTGGCCCCGGTACCTTTTATAGGCCCTGTCCTTGTTGCGGACAGCATTAGAACAAGCGTGATTAAACCAAGGCTTTCTTGTGTTAGTCAAAGGATATGAGAAAGGAATGTATGCTTCCATGCCCGAGAGAATAACCTCCGTAATGCGCAAGGCACACTCAGATGGCTCACGGCCATGGAAGCAATAATCATTCTTGGGAAAATCAAAGAAGTACTGCCTGAGAGCCTCCCAGCCCGTGGCTCCAAAATGCCACAGACGACGTTTCCCTGGAGAGTCCACAGGCCGTACCGGGGTGATAGGACAGGTTAAGGTGATAAGGTTGTGCCACACGTGAGTTACTGTTTATTAATTAAGAGTGTCAGCACATGATCTGCTTACTAGGTTGTACTTATCGCTGTTGCAACTGTTTATAAGAACTGCCAATTGAGAGTCATTCCAGTTGCTCTTGCTAATGCCACCCATTTTATTCAAGTGTTATGAGTCTGAATAGCCAATTTTATAGTCTTCATTGCGCCTCCAGCAGTTTTACAACTCAGGGGCTAGTTTCAGTGTTCTGGTTTACCTTTATTATTGTCTGGAACTTTAGGATAATTTCTGCAAGTTTTAGTTTGACAGTCCCTCGAGCCTGTTTGATTTCGTTCCCTTGTAGCTTTAAGTTAGTGTAAAGTAAGTTAAGTTTTCATTGCTCTTTCATTCGTCCTTTTTGGTCACTGCTATTTGGTTTAAACTTTATGACTGTTTCCCCTTTTGAGCTTACAGTTTGGTTTGGCTAGCCCCCCCCCCTTTCTTTGTATTCTAAAATTCCCGTTGCGCACTTTGACTTAAACTTCAGACAGTCAGATAGACATTTACTCCATCTCGTCGTAACAATATACATACGTTAAACTTGGAGGATACAGCCACAGTGAAAAAACTGACATTGCTGGCTTATTGTTGACTTAATGTTACTACCCTTTTCAAGCAGATAGTGTAGAATAACATTTCCTTTCCCTCATTCTTATGAAATTCCATAACATTTTTTCTATGCTGCATGGTGGTCCTTCTCCCTATTTACTGCCGGCTTCAGTTGGAGGGTTTGGTGGGTGAGGGGAGAGCCTTCCTATTTTTCTATCCTTGCCTTTAACTGATAGAATAATTTTGTAATAACCTCCTCCATACCAAACAACCACGAAAGGACCAAAATGCCTGTTACTGTTTGCTGTCTATTGCATTCTTTTGTATTTTGTACTTCTTCCCCCACTCCCCTCTTCTCTCTCTCTCTCTCTCTCTTTCTATGTCTTTCCCGGATTCAGAGAGAGAGAGAGAGAGAGAGAGAGAGAGAGGCAAAACAACGATATTTACTACACTGGAGGCAGTTTCCCAGGTTCCTTCCTACCTTCCTCCTCTTTCTTGTCGCTCTCCCACTCCCTTCCTCCTTTACATCCCTCCTCCACTTTTTCCATTTTACTCTTCTCCAATCTCCTTTCCTTTTTCCTCCTTATCCCTTGTCTAGTTTCCTTTCCTTCTAATTTCTCTGTATTTATTCTTTCTATTCCGATCTTCCCTCCCCCGCCATCTCTTACAGCTTTCCCTTCTTTCTGATTCCCCTCTTCCTTCCTTCTCTTTCTTTCTCTTTTCTGTCAGACCTAATTCTCTTTCTCCTTCACCCCTTCCCTGTTCTGCTTCCTTTTCCTTCCTGCTTTCTTCTCCGCTTCACATTATTATTTTTTTATTAACTTCTTCCCGTACTGATGCTCTCTCTCTCTCTCTCTCTCTCTCTCTCTCTCTCTCTCTCTCTCTCTGGGTTATATGTACCGATATATGACCTTTATGTTTCCCTTCACCCTAAGAATATTTCCTAAGGGAATAAAGTCTCCTAGTATCAAATAATATACAGTAGAAAATTATTACTGTTCGGAATATTATACTACAAACTTTTAAATATCTGAGAACAACTTATTTTTTTTATACTCTGGCTAAAACTATAATATTTCTCTTACTACTTCGAAACTCCACGAGAGTTGAGGGCAGAGGAAGAGATGTACAGGGCAGTAAGTCGCAAATACTAACAAACTCAAGGAACTTACGGCCGTGTTTGCCGCCGTAATAGCAGCTTCGATATTAATACCTCCTCAATTTACACTGCACTCCAAGTTGAGGCGTAAGTTACAATCGAGCCACAGTTACTCCCGACTTTCCTTGTAAATTCAGCCACCTGACTCAAGCCACATTCCATTTTTCAATCTCTCTAGATCTGTATAAAAAACTCGAGTTCCATTGTTCCAGCTTTCATTCTAGACTATCCATCTAAATAGTGTCCATTACAGCATTTTGAGTGCTCATTTCAGGCTTTTTAGTTCACCCTTCTCTCATGGGAGCAATATAGCACTGGATTTACTGTATAATTAACAGCATCCATTCCAGGCTTTTAGCTCTCTAATCTCTCATGGGTGCAGTATAGAACTGGATTTACAGCATAAGTAACGGCATGTATTCCAGCTACCTGACTGAGCCCCAGCATTCCAATATGCACATTACACTCAAATTTACGCCTGTCCGAACCCCATGTTTCCAAAATCTACATTTATACTCAAATTTTTGCCACGCCGGGATTGCATATACCTCATATAATTCTCCCAAAGTCGATTCCAGTCTCTTCAGCATTCAGTCTAGTCCTTCGACATTTATTCCCATTACCTCTCGCTCTGTGCTAGATCACTTTTTGTCCTTACACGCTCCAGGCACATTTGGGTGCTTACTGAGATTAGCAACATAATATTTTGTTCAAATGAGAAAGGTCCAGCATTCAAGTACCTCAAAGACTATCTCGAATAACCCTTTCTATGCGGTTGGAATATCTGTGGATTTTATTTAGGCAATCACAAGACGATTTTATCAAGCTGAGAGAAAAACAGTCCTAAATTACAACCATCTCTCCCATTTCCCTCTTCCATATATGTCTTGAAGCTTCTATTCCATCCATTCCACTATTAACAGTTTCCATTCCAGCCACGATCTATCAATGCCAATTTTTCTTTCAGTCTTTCCAACACATTCCAATTAACTGTCCAACCCTTTCCAGTTACATTTTCAACTTACATTCCAGTTCTCGTTCATACCGTTGGCAGAATTACTACTAAGCTGTATTCACTATGGGGGCAATTAGGTGTTTTAGGGTCTCACTCGTTCTGGAGCTGCTGTATCTCCTCAGTAGGTAATTTTTCCAAGGGTAAGCATAATTCATGAAACCTGAGACATATTCTGCATTTTGCTCTTGCCATCTCCAGACGATATTTCTCACCTTGGGATAGACTTTCTTCGAAACAGGGCTTTTAGATATATTCTCAATTGACTCGTAGACAATTTAAGGCCTCTGCCAAAGCTAAGCAAAATTGTATAATGGTAGAAAAAAAAAAATCATAGGACTGAAGGCTCTAACACCTAAAAGATGCTGTTTTAATTGAATGGAAGCCAAGTAGTCAAGTGGTCCAAAACTTTCGCTACTGACCTTACACTGCACTGGACTTAATTATATGGTCATATTATTCTGACTAAACGTATACGATTGTGTTCTTCTGAGAGAAATCTTTGAAGTTCTAGAGTCACATAACATTCCTCATTAACCCGTTCACCTCTAACACCGGACCTTGTAAGCTCTTCCACTACAAACACCAGACAATGTAAGCTCCTCCATACATATTCCAAACGATGTAAGCTCTTCCACTACTAATACCAAACGATGTCAGCTCTTCCAGTACTAACATTAGAGGATGTAAGCCACTCCATTGCAAAACCCAGACAATGTAACCCCTTCATTATTAACGACAGACGGTTTAAATATTTTTCATTAACACCAGGTGAATAACACTGCATCACAATTAACGCCAAACGTTTAAAACCTCTTTTTTACTAACCATAGACGAAATAATTCATTTATCCACTAACACAAGACGAATTAATGAAGCCCGTCTTTGTTAACGTAAGTTGGTTTCATTCAGCCGAGGAAATCTTAGGACACAAGAGGATCAGAGGAAGCCAGTAATCTGTTGGATGGATTATTTTTCAGTTCATTTGTTTTTCCTTCCTCTGTTCTGGTATTTAAGAAAAAAATAAGCAACATGCAAGTCACCAACTCAAAGACGCCTCTAGATTCTCTCGGGCCACACCAGGAGCCAGTTTTGAATCCCGAGAGGGCTTAGCTGGTCCTCAGGCGATCGTTCCAGATGCTCGAAGGTCATTTCAGTCATTTGGGATATTGCAGCCACTCTAGCCGTTTCACAAAATCAAGGGATCGTTCCATATTTCTCAGGGCCTCGTCGATCGGAGGGGTGGCTCTGCAAAACATTCAGCCTTCTCCTTGGCATCCTGTAGTTGGGAGGATATTGAGAATGAGAAGGTGGGACATGATATGGGAGTATACGAAGGAGGATGGTGGTGTGTTGTGGCAAGAGGAGTCGTTGCTGAGTAGAGACAGATTTGCCTTAAGGTTCTTGTATATCAAAACCACCTTACAGGATGCATCGTCGGGCCGTAGAAAGGCAAATAAATAGATATAGTAGTAGCTAAAGGTAAACCGATAACAAAGTGGAGTGACCAGGTACAGTACAGGAATCCGTGAAATTGGGTGATTTACTATTTATGAGTTCGTTTCTGGACATTTGTGGAGCAGTGGCCGCATCAGTAGAGAAGTGGCCAACTCTTTCAAAAGTTTCGAATCCAGTTTGGGGCACGGAACAATTTAATTATGTATATTTCGTTAAAGCAGATTTTATTTATTAATCCACCGTAAGACCCGCCGACATGTAAAAAAGCCCCCTCAAACACTAATAAATAAGTCCTGTATGAGATAGCCATTGCCTTTTTTTTTTTTTTTCTTTTATGTGAGGAAGAAGGAACCAAAGGCCATGAGCCCGCAGTAACAGTTCCCTCCAAGAGAAAAACAAAATACAATAGAGAGCCAAATTCAAGATCCGATCATTTTGAGATGCCTGGACACACTGCGTTTGAAAGACTGGAGATCATAGGCAGCAGGAAATACAGACAGAGGGAGACAGTTCCAGAGCTGACCTGTTGCATAAATGAAAGACTGGGAGTAACGGTTAACTCTTGCATTAGAGAGTTGGACAGAAAAGGAATGAGAGTTTGCTGCCAGACGGGTGCTACGCGCCCGTCGTAGAGGTGGAGGAATGCAAGCAGACAGTTCAGAGGAGCAGTGACCATTAAAGTAGCGATAGAAAAGAGATAAAGATGCAACAGTGCGGCGAAGAGACAGAGGTTGAAGGGAGTCAGTAAGAGGAGGAGAGTTAATGAGACGAAAAGCCTTTGACTCCACCCTATTGAGAAGAGCTGTATGTGGGGAGCCTCCCCACACATGACAATTGTACTCCACACAGGGGCGGATAAAACCCCTGTATAGAGTCAACAATTGTGCAGGGGTAAAGAAAGAGCGGAGTCGGCTTAGCACACCTAATCTCTTGGAAGCAGATTTTACAAGAGATGTAATATGATCTTTCCAAGATAAGTCCCGAGTAAATGAAACCCCAAGGATGTTCAAGGATGATGCAGGATTAAGCTGAATATTATTAAACAGTAGCGGGTATACCTGTGGAAGATTTTGTCAGGTTGATAGGTGTAAGAACTGAGTCTTAGATGCATTAAAAACAACAATATTATTTTTACGCCAGTCAGAGATACGAGCCAAGTCAGACATTAGGTGTGCCATAGCCTCATCCCTTGTTTGTTGAAGTAACTGTTGAGATGGGCGTTGCGGGAACCGAATGGAAAGGTGAAGGGTGAAGTCATCAGCGTATGAGTGGATAGGGTTAGATGTACAGCTTAGAAGATCATTGATGAATAAAAGGAAGAGAGTTGGTGATAGGACAGAGCCCTGAGGAACACCACTGTTGATAGATCTAGGAGAAGAACGATGGCCGTCTACAACAGCGGCTATAGAACGACCAGAAAGGAAGCTAGCGATGAAGGCACAGATAGAAGGATAGAAACCGTAGGAGGGCAGTTTGGAAATTAAAGATTTATGCCAGACACGATCGAAAGCCTTTGAGATGTCAAGTGCAATGGCAAAGCTTTCGCTAAAGTCCCAAAAGGAGGATGACCAGGAGTCTGAAAGGTAGGTGAGAAGATCGCCAGTGGAGCGTCCCTGACGGAACCCGTACTGACGATCGGAAAGAAGGTTGTGATAGGAAAGATGTCTTAAAATTTTTCTATTGAGAAATGACTTGAAAACTTTTGAAATACAGGACGTTAAAGCAATTGGACGATAGTTGGAGGGTTGGGAGTGGTCACCCTTCTTTGGGACTGGCTGAATGAGAGCAAACTTCCAGCAAGAAGGAAAGGTACAAGTTGACAGACAAAGGCGAAAGAATTTGCCTAGGCAGGGTGTAAGCATACAGTAGAAGCACAGTTCTTGAGAACAACAGGAGGGACCCCATCAGGCCTATAAAGGACGGTTGGTGCTAGCGCCGAAGTGGGGACATGCAGGGGTGTATGGTACGTGGGAGGACTGTTGGGCTTCAGGGAATGAGTTTTTAAGTCAAGACCAAGAGTCGGACAGAAAGAGAGAGAGAGAGAGAGAGAGAGAGAGAGAGAGAGAGAGAGAGACTCATTTCCCGAGGAGTGTCTGCCCACCTACCACAACGAAAGTGAGTGCTGAGTCTGTCCAGTCCTCGCACATTATCTGACTTCTTTTTATGCTGACATTTTGAGTTTATTGTATAAGGCCTGGTAAGGATGCAGTTTAATACAAATAGCTATAGGACGATGTAAATGAGAGCGTCAGCAGAGGAAGCTGCCTCTTCACCCAGTTCTTTCCCACGCCACTACACATCAACATCCTTCATTTACCTCCCCATTGTTCTCCGTCATCCTATTACTCTTCCCTCCATCATACAAAACACACACACACACACACACACACACACACACACACACACACACACACACACACACACACACACACACACAGTTAAACACTCAAGCACACGCGCTTGCACACACCCAAGAGCACATACAAAAACACACAAAACATACAAACAAACACAATCACAGAGTACGGTACGCACAAACACAAATACACACACACGCACTAACATAAACACACACACACACACACACACACACACACACACACACACACAAGCACAAATGCACACAAACACAAACACAATCAAAGATTAATACAAACACACATATACACACCTTACAAATAATCGCTAATACACACACAAATGCACGTATAACCTCACACAACACAAGCGCACATACAAATACAAACACAAAACCACTCACGCACAATCACATTCGCAAACCCAGACGTACACACACACACACACACACACACACACAGTAACAACTACTCGTATCACTAAGTACCACTGATCTCATTCCCATTATGTGTCTGCCTCTCCTTCCCCACCATTCCAGCCATCTTGCACTACGAAATGCACTGGAAAACAAACATCAACTAATTTTACCTTGTAGTTTTGTGTATATTCTATAAATTCCAGTGATCGTTCCAAGATTAGTATATGATAATGAGTGCCCAAGACCCATCACTGTTGCGAAATAGCTCACTCCCTCTCAGGACACTAAATTTCTCGTAATACTCGTATGGTGAGAGAATAAAAAGGCTTAGAATAATTGCCTATCAAGTGCTGCAGGGTAATAAGGCAGATCACTAATAAATGCTGAGCAACAATCTTCTCTGAAAATGCGAAACGCGACAACAGAATTGATAAACAGGTCCAAGACCATACTGTCTGATGATTAGGGTCAAAGGGTGAGGCTACAGTTTGAAGAGAAAATTACTGTAATTTGAAATATATAGTATACTGTACGTTTTTTGATATGCACCTCCAGATATTCCACGCTCCCTAAGTGTATCCCTAATCTGCCCTGATTAGCCTAATAAGGATTAAAAAAATAAAATACTTTTATTAAAAACCTGTACAGGTGGCATTTTAATGAGGTACCACGACAACAAAAATATCTATGTATCTATGTATCCCAAATGCCTAAATCCCGTAAGGAGTGGCCACAAACAAATTGCCTCCATGCCGCCCTGTCCCCTGCCATTACGCTGCCCTCCCCCCAGCTCACACCATTCCCTCTCTTATACCTCTCCACTCCATCCGTCCGTCTAATCCTCTGTCTCCCTCCCCCCCTTTCCCCTCCTTTCCATCACTCATATACGCTCTCCTCCTTAGTCTCTCACTCTGCATCCTCTCCACGTGGCCAAAACACCATAGTGTATTTCTAACTTTTTCTGTCACATCCACATCCGCACCACAATGTTCCTTCACTTCCTCATTTGTCAGTCTCTCAATGTAATTCCACGTGCTCCCCTCAGATAACTCAATTTCCACTGCTCTCACTCTTGACTTGTGTCCTTCCAACAAAAACATCATTTATAATAATATTTTATGTTGCACACACACACACACACACACACACACACACACACACACACACACACACACACACACACACACACACACACACACACACACACACACACACCAACTGAGTACGTGAGTATGGCAGAACTATTAATTCAAGAAAGAAGAAGGCTTAAATTAATGAATATTGAAAACACGAAGAGGATTAAAAGATATATATTTATTTTAAAGTCCTAACCCTGTCCAAGCATTCAACACTTAGCCAGTGAATTTACGCTTTTATCGAGAGTCATACTACACAGGTAACATAACCAATTGGTAAAGATATGTCATCTAAGAGAATGTGACTAGATTTTTTTTTTTTTACATTGCCAGTGCATTAAACGCTTTACTGAACATTTCATTGGAATCTAAGGACAAGAGATTAGTAATAAGATAAAGTTTCCTATTCAAAAGAAAATACAAGTACTGTACTCAAATTTTAAGGTAATGCTGCAAGGGGAAGAAAAGGCTGTGGAAGTAAGGTTATATTCAATGTAAATTCTCTCTCTCTCTCTCTCTCTCAATAGTCAATCCGTCTATCTACCCATCTATTTATTAGTAAGAAGCTTCTGGTATTGCAGACGTTTCTCTCATAAGCCGAATGAAGTCGTGTGTCGGTAGCAAAACAAAACACAACAGATATATCCGATCTATTCCTGTCGCCATTCGATTTATGTTATGCTCAAAATGAAAATATCTCAAAGGTAATGAGTTTATCCTCTCTGTTAGATGATGGAGTTTCATTTATAGTCTTTCTATTAACAGATTATAATGCTCAAATTAGGAAATCCCTAGTAGTGAAGGAGTTTAATTACGCTAATTTAACCCACCACTGCAAAACATCTGGCCTTGGCAAAATAAAATCGTCTCGAGATAAGGCGAATGAAATATATCTTGAAACTAAAGCGTTTGAACAATGTAACTTTGTACGAAAATTCTGTGCAAATAGTCTTGTACGAGAGTATGAACTCTCTTCTCTTTAATCTTACAGTCCATTGGCGCAATTTTAGTTTTACTGTTGATGCCACAGGACAATTTTATTTGAGTCTGGGGAGACCAATAGTGCGGAGATAATTAGAGACTAATTGAACTCCAATCTTCGAGAGATTTTACATTAGATGAAGAAAATGGTTTTGAGATAGGAACTGAACAGCAAAAAAGAAGTAAGGAGTGGTGTCAAATATAAACATATTTTTTTCCTCAGCAAAAACACAAAGCACAAAGTACAATGCAGTTCCAAGACCATATGGGGTTTATCTACAGTGAAGCAACTTCCTTGCGAAAATACGTAGGGAATGACTGACTGACCTTGGCTGAGATTCACAAACATATTTACAATCGAATGTCTCTCATAACTAAGATCATTTATTGCAGGAAGACGTAGACAGACTGGGAGATACTGCTGCACCCTCTCTTTCCTGTTCTTTCTTCAAAAAAAAGTGGTATGATCTTACTGTCATGTTCCTGCTCGCAATCTATGTTTGTTTGTTTTTGTAAGAGGAACATGAAGTATGGGACGACCCTGCACTCACTTCTTCTCCTTCCTGCAAAAAGGTACTCCAGTTACTTCAAGGAACTAATGGCAAAAATGTTAGAGAATCCCACCTCTGGTCATTCTGTAAGAGGCTCCCTCATCATCTAAAGAAAAAAATAAATGAACAAAAATAAATAAATAAATAAATATCAATGTCTGTATCTGTCTGTCTACATATGTCTATCTATCTATCCATCTGTCTATAATATATATACTCGATACTGTATACATATATACTCGTGTATATATATATATATATATATATATATATATATATATATATATATATATATATATGTGTGTGTGTGTGTGTGTGTGTGTGTAAACCTTTGTATCATCGCCCCACTATTGCTTCCACAAATCTTTTCTGTCGCTGCTTGAATGGTCACTGCTCCTCTGAATTGTCAGTTTGCTTATCTCCATCATTATGGCGGGCGCGTAGCACCCGTCCAGCAACAAACTCACATCCCTTTTCTGTCCAGCTTTAAAGCAAGAGTTAACTGTTACTCCTAAGTCCTTCATATATGCGACAGGTCAACTCAGGAATTGTGTTCTTCTGTCTGTATTTCCTACTGCCTATGAGCTCCAGTCTTTCAAACATTGTGTGTCCAGGCATCGTCAAATGTACAGATCTTGAATTTGGATGTCTTATATTGCTTTTGTTTTTCTTGGAGGAAACATTCTGCGGGCTTCTGACCTTTGGTTCCTTCTATTTTGCATTAAAAAAGGTGTCCAAACTGAGGTGCGTAACGTATTCGAGGGAGCACAGCGTGGTGGAATTCAGTAACTTAGATGGAAATGATGTTAAACACTGGTATTATTCAGATTCAACACTTTCCACTGATGTTTCACTGATTTCTTTGCCTGATGTCTGTTTTTCTTTCTCATTCTTCCTAATTTTTCGGCAGACTTCAAATAAGCACGTCGCGGCATGTGACTCGGACGAAATCTCTAATTCATGCACTTGGCACATAAGGATGGCGGTTCCAGATAAAACCAAGCAAAGTCGGTCACACGTACCATCTCATCAAACGTTATTTATCAGCCAATTTCTCACCACTGCAGCGGCATATCCCATGTGTTTGAGAAATTCCAATAACTGAACTTGTTTAAAGAAGACGAACCAATTAGTTCTCGCTACGATGTTCTTTCGTTATTAATGGTTTAATAGAATTTTGTAGAAAGTTTATTTCATACGGCTTTATGAATTTTTAAATGGAAATACAGAGGTGTTCAAATGAAATCTGTAAGTAAAATGTTTTCACAAAATTGCTCGATTGGCGGCTACACTAATTTACGCGCCACTCACACAGTGGCCTGGGGAGCAAACTTTGTGTAATTCTCTCGCTCGCTCAAACAATAAAACAGTTTACATCGTCCTGTGTTACTAATAAATAAAAAAAAAACTCGTCTGTAAAAAAGACAACAGGAAGAAAAAAATACCTTCATTTAGGAGCTTTTTTTCAGATGATGAGCACTAGGTTTATCATGATTTTGAAGGCAGGTATCTCAGAAAGATATAAAAGGAAAAGACTAGGAAAAGTACTCAGACGACAAATGATTATTCAGTTAAGGATATGACACCTTATTATGAGGGAGAGAAGAATGAGGATTAAAAGAGGAAGTGAAGAAGAGGTAATATCATGAATTAGTTACTACATAGACAATGAAGCTACAAAACACACACACACACACACACACACGCACGCACACACACACAGATAATATGGGAGGAGACGAATAAAAACGCTGAAACAATTAATTATTTCTCAGTCGCTGAAGCCACATCACAAAGAAACGGAGAACGATGATAGCCATGAGAGAGAGAGAGAGAGAGAGAGAGAGAGAGAGAGAGAGAGAGAGAGAGAGACTGATAGGTAGATAGATATAATATATATTATATATAATTATATATTTATATGTAATGTATATAATATCTATATCTATCTATCTATATAGATAGATAGACTGATAGATAGATATAATATATAATATATAATGTATATAATAAATATATATATATATATATATATATATATATATATATATATATATATATATATATATATATATATAAATCTGGAGCCTCTGTGGCATAGGGGTAGAGTGTGCGTTTTCGTACACGAGTGAACCAAGGTTCGCTCCCCTCCAGGGTAATAAACTTTGGGAGTGTTCACCCGGCCACTTACTGCATTGGCCGACATAAGGGATGCTGTGGTTGAATCAGTGTCACTCACTTTAAAGTATGCTTGCACCCAGTCGGCTTGCGCTGGCCGATTACACTTGGTTCACAAACTACACACACATCCAAAGCCGCTACAACACAACACTACAGTCACACTTACAAGCACTTCTTACCCTACATACAATCTCTATCAGACAACCTAAGCCACTTGGTAGTGATACATAGGCTGTATCGTCCCCACTTCAGTCAGGATAGGCCGGTCCTGCAGTGGATACTCAAACGGCTGATGATGATATATATATATATATATATATATTTTGGCTGAAGAATTTGCCCTGGGACCTTCAGTTTCAACTGAATATTCACAAAATCACAATAGTTCTTTGTTGTCTGACTATTAACTCTTTCAGCAAGTTTGGTCCAAAGCACATGTTACCTGTTTGAAATTACATTATCCCGTGACCTTGGTCATTAACCAGAAGGTCAAAATAAAATCTCTTCGTCCTTAGTTTGGCACATCCTCATTTCTTTCACCAAGTTTCTTTCAGATTGAAGCAAAACTATTTGAGTCGTAGTGTCAAATATTTGACCTTGCCTTACGACCTTGAACTTTATAATTGTTTCACAACTGAATCACATCATTCTCGTCTGACAACAGACTCTACACCGAGTTTCGAGTTAAATTAAATGTGTTAATTGATATTGTCATGTGAACTTCACGTTTCACCTCTTGTTCTCAAATATAATACACCAACTTTATGTTCAACCTTCAGCATTTCCAAAGTTCGGGCCGCATAAAAATTGCTTCAGCTACTGATTGTTATACACGTACAGATACACATGGGCATGAAATTGACGTTGCCGTGAGATCTTCGCTTGTGGCAAATTGTTTTCAAAATCGTTACCCTATTCCTCCAAACTTGGTCTATGTTGGACGAAAACTTTTTAAAATTAACCTTGCCATTTCACTTTGCCAAGTTATCTTGACTTCTGACTGTTTTTTTTTTTTTTTTTTTTTCCAAAACCGAATGTCTTCAACCTACCCATATTACGAATTGTTTCACCAAGTTTTGATTTAATTGGATAAAAAAACTATAATATGTCGTTGATCTGGCCTATTGGTCTTGACTAGACTTGACCTTTGACCGATTGGTTTGAAGACAATGGACCACCCTCCTGGCTGACCCTTAACACTTCCACAACGTTGGTTGGATCAGATCTGTTTTAACCATCTTTTAATACAGACACTCTTGGTTCAGACACTGGCCTCGCCATTTGACCTTGACCTTTCACTGATTGTTCTTAAAATAGATTCCCTTCGTTCAGGCCTTTCCCTCAACCCTTCCACAAAGCTTGGTATAAATCTGATCAAAGCTATTTAGCTAATTTTGACCAAAAACCTTGATCTTTAACATCGAGTAAAAAAAAAAAAAAAAATGTGTTTCCTCCTTGGCCGGCCCTCGCCATTTCCTCAAGGTCTGGTTAAAATCTGTTCAGAACAAAGCTGTGCTGTGCACGCAGAGGCAGACACACGACAAGCAAAAAAGGAGGCTAGTTGCTGGAGTGCGGTGACACTGACGTAGCTGGGCGGCTCCGCTACCTGGTTATGCAGATACCCTACACCTGTCACATCCCCTGAAAGGTTTGGTGGACAACAGAAGGGGGGAACTACAGGTTGCAGACTACTGGGTTCAAATATCATATGAACCTGGGGTAACAACAACAATTACAAATACTACCCCTGCTTTGCATCTACCACATTCGATGTAATAACATTGCTTGGTGGTAGTAGCAATATAACGGTGGAAGAGAGAGAGAGAGAGAGAGAGAGAGAGAGAGAGAGAGAGAGAGAGAGAGAGAGAGAGAGAGAGAGAGAGAGAGAGAGAGAGAGAGAGAGCGTGAAGTGAAACAGTACACGTAAACAAATTAATCCATCCATTTACCTAACTGGATGGGCGCATAAAAGCCAACTGGATTTAAAAAACATCCATTTCAAGTAGCTCTCTCTCTCTCTCTCTCTCTCTCTCTCTCTCTCTCTCTCTCTCTCTCTCTCTCTCTCTCGTTGTCATTTCGAAACAAGACCACCTACGAAAAATGGATAACATCCTATCTGACATTTCCAGGTTTACGAGGATTAAACGCAACCCCAAGGGAGAAATTAAAAACGATGTCTACATTGTGACTGAAGCAATCAACGCCACTACAAACGTCCTTCACTTCCCTAAACTGACAGGTGAATATTACCTTGGCTATGCATATGTCAACGTCAAGACACACAAGCCAGGCTACCCCCTTCGCCCCATCATCTTGCAGTTCCCGACTGCAACCTACTCCATAACAAAGAAGCTGAACAAATTATTCACGCCCTCTATACGGTACCTACCGACTACTGCCGGACATCAGCTAGCCAGTTTCTCGACATTCTGACGGATGCACCTCCTGCAAGACCACATCATCGCGTCTTTGGACGTCCTGTGTCTTTTTACCAACTTACCAGTGGACAGAACAGTACAATTCATACTCGTTAAGAAACGACGCCCCTCGGCATGCAAGAGATCTGCCTCAGCACCCTGTTGGAACTTTGTACTGAGGCCTCCTTCATCTGCCCCCGTGGAAAGATGTATCGCCATATAGATGGTGTTGTCGTGGAAAGCCCTCCAGGACAGAGGTCGGGGAACAGGGGTAAATGACCCCAAATAGGGCAAATCTAAAATTTTGGAGGGTAATGCGTGCAGTATGAGAGGTAATGCGTGCGATATATAACAGATTTTTCACATATATGGTGTAAATTATAGTGAATAAGACGAAAAACCATGTACCATGTATCATGATATTTGTTGTTTAGCCGCAGTGCTATTGACAAATGTGTACACAGACCTGGCTAATTTTAGGAGTAAATTGGCTTGGTTTTGTTCGCTTTGAAGTCTGGGGGTATTTTCATATTACTAAGAAAAATAGGGGGTAACACCCTAAAACGGTTCACCGACTCATGTTCTAGGAGTCGTCCTCTTTGCAAACTTTTTTTAATGGGGACAGTCAAGGTCACTATATTGGTTAACGACCGTCCTTCTGTCTACTGCCTCAATATCTACGACATCTTCGTTAGAGAAAAGGACTTCCAAGAACTTCAGAACCTCAGACATCACCTCATCGACGCCTTCGGTCTAATTTCACTTTCAAGGGGACTACTCAAGGCCGCTTCCCTTTCCGCGATGTCCTAGTGACCGCCGGCGACTCTGGATTCACAACTGTAATCTACGTAAAATCGTCCAATAAAGGATTTCAATGGCAAAAGCGAATGCCATCATCGATATTTACGCTCCATCATCAGTCCTTATGTCCGCCTTGCCCTCACCCACTGTTTCTCATGGAGTAGTGCTCATTCTGCTTTGGAAAGACGCGAGATCTCGTCAACAATGGATATCGGAATAGCGACGTGGAGGACGTAGCGAAGAATGTAGTTAACAAATGGTACTCAAGCTACAGCACCCCCTCCTTCTCTCACAGTAACGAAAGAATCACTTTGTACTTTAAAAATTACATGTCTACAGAGTATAAACTTGACAAGAGCGTAATGAAAAATATTCATAAAAATATCAAATGGACAGATCCTAACAAAAGTATTGCACTAATCACTACAAGACTTGCAAAACCTCCCAACTACTACTCAAGAACCGCTCTGCCGTGAAAGGTACGCCCATGCAAGAAGACCACGTCATCAACAGACAATTATTTGCATAAGTCAGGACTGTGAGCCTCATACCTATCGGTAGGCCTACGTAGGAATGGTGAGAACTAAACTGTCAAGGCATCTCACATGTCACCTACCGAATGGATCAGTATAATATCACTACAGAACTAGTTACAACACCTCCCTCACCCGTCAGCACCTCAAAAACGGTACGAAAATAATTGACCGTAAAAAAATCCTTCCAGCCATCCATCATCCAATCCTACATTGCCCCATGAGGAGCGTAGGAGCCCGGGGCTAGGCAGTTGGTCCCGACATTTAAGATGAGAGTAAAAATGAATAAATAAATAAAAGTTGACTCGTTTCTGGACGCACCTTCCCGAAATGAAACCTACAATCAACTCACAAGTGGAAGATCTGCAAGCCCTTACAACATGTAAAGGATCACAAACACCGGTGGGCAACCGTAACTCATCCTACCAGTGAGAGCCACACACCCATCGCGCACTCTTGGCCGACCAATCACGTGGTAGCACGTGTCGGCACCCCCCTATATAATGAGGTCTCTCTCCACACCACAAAGCCAGCCAGAGGACAGGGCGTGTGTGCTGGGCAGACCCCAGGCCCTGTCTTCCCCCTTACTATTTTTTTTAAGTCGGGCCACACCCCACTGACCGGGCCAATATATGGCCCGGCCAGCAATATAGGTGCAGAAAACTTTAAACGAACGAACGAACGAACCACCCGCCTCACTCGCAGCTCATCGCTCGTCGCGGCAACACCTCCACCACTGTTCCCGGCGGGACCATCTCTCCGCAGCAGCCGTACCAGCCGAGAGGGTTGGGCCTGCCCTCTCCATCCTGAGGTTGAATGCCCTGGTCTGCCCACCAGGAGGTCGAGGCTCCTCCGCCTTTCTACCACGGCCGACGACCCTCCCTCCGCCACCACCTGGATCGGGGTTGTGCCCTAGTGACGACCGTGACTGGGCCTCCCCACCTTGCTTCCACCTGCTGCTGGGGAGCTGGGCGAGCTTCCATGGCCCTTTTCATCAAGGGCAAGAGGGTTGAGGGCAGCGTCGGAGCGTTTTCCACATGCAGCTCGTCGCCGGCGCCCCCTCCATCGGCGTCGCGCATTCCGACCTGCTCCACTCGTCCCGCCCTGTCCTCGTTTGGACCATCGGCTTGCCGGCCCTTACCATCCAGCCTTCTCCTGCCCTTGCCGCCTTTCGTTTGTTTCCAGTTTGCCTGGCGTGCTATGCTCTGATTGGAGAGCTTTTTTTTTTTCACCACCTCCTCTGACGGGCTCTCTTGTTTGCCCGTGCCCCACCAAGTGTGGGGTAAATATTCCACAAACAACAACAAACAACCACCTGCCATCAGACTGGTCTGAAGATGTTCCCAGGGAGGAGCTAAACGTCATCAATTACACGAACACTTGGACAGCTACACAGAAATCTGAACGAAAATCAACGTAGCTCAGCCCGACGCATAGAAGGCACTGATCAGAAATTAAATAATGCAGAAACAGCAGTTGTATTCAGCTTCGTTCTCTTACAAGAATATATTATATAAATGTAAATAAATCACTTAATAACGCGTGATTCATTGATATGCTGATATCCAGATGGAAAAGGAAACACGATATATCCCAAGCGCTTTCATGTATTCAAATCTTCCCTGAAGATGGGAATGCTTGAAAGCGCTCGGGATACATCGTTTTTTCTTATATATATGTATATCTATCTATCTATCTATCTATCTGTACAGTATATATAAAGTGTATATATATTACTACATAAAATAATAAATATACCTAGGTTAATAGATAGATTTATCTAGGTAAATAGATAGACTGAGAGATAGATTTACCTAGAGAGCCAGACATTGAGAGATTGGGATACATGTATACAGAGTGACTGAGTTATTGATGGACTGACTTACTGTTACTTGGTCCTGTTAATCCGAGCTAATTGGGACAAAGCCAGTCCATATTACCTGATTTTCCGGATAAACAGGGTTTCAGAGAAAGGGAAACACACACACACACACACACACACACACACACACTGTTAACAGGCGGTTACGAACCATGTTTATAACTTTAACAGTGTACAGTACTCTCCATCACTTTGTTTTCCCCTGCCTATTGTTTACGGCAATGTGCAATAAATATAGCAAAAGTTCTAAGCTCTTCTTAAAATAACAAGAGAGAAATTCAGTTAGAATGTGCATGCAAGAAATGTTAGAGGTAGGTAGGGCAAGCCACAGGCAGTATTCACCTCACGATTTGGCATGTAAACTACTGTATATAATTACTGTTTTGATCATTTCTTCGCCGTCAGTATTGTAAACTGATTAAGAATTAAAATTCCTTTTGATGTTTCTTGTGCATTTTAGAAAGAAAATAGGCATAAAAAATCCAGTACTGCATTCTATACTGTCCAAGCTTTTGATTACTTGAATCTGCGTCCGGCCATAGCACATTTATCATGTAGCCTATATACAGTATGTGCTTTCATGAGGATTATTGATTGTCTGTCTCGTTGTTTACGAACATCGTTTATGTGCATGAACTATAATGCTCACGTTTCAGTTTTGTCTATCTATCTATCTATCTATAGCCCGACGCCCTAATCCCGCAAAGGGTGGCCGCAGACAAAACGCCTCCAAGTCACTCTGTCACCCACCATTTGACTCCCCTCCCCCCAACTCACCCCCCCCTCCCTCATATACCTCTCAACTCCATCCCTCCACCTCATCCTCGGTCTACCTCTCCCTCTCCCTCCCTCCACCTCACCTACATACACCCTCTTAGTCAGTCTTTCATTCTCCATTCTCTCCACATGTCCAAACCACCTCAGTGTATTTCTCCTAATCTTTTCAACCACATCCACATCTACCCCACAACGTTCCTTCACTTCTTCATTCGTCAACCTGTCCCTCCACGTCACTCCACATGCTCCTCTCAAGTAACTCATTTCCACTGCTCTCACTCTTGACTTGTTCCCCTCTTGCAAGGTCCACGCCTTGCTTCCATACGTCAGGGTAGGGATCACAATACCATCATGCAGTGACTTCTTAACTTCCATACTCACCTCCCTATTTCTCATCACTGCTTTCAGTGTACCAACAACCTTTCTTCCCTGCTGTACCCTTTCACGTACTTCATCCCCCAAAGTTCCATCCTTACTCATCACACTACCCAAGTACTTGAATGCACTCACATTCTCCATATCCTCACCATCCAATCTCACTGCACACTCTGTGACTTCATTCCTCTCAAACACCATAACTTTACTTTTGTTTACATTAACTTTCAGCTTCCTCCTCCTACACACTGTCCCAAATTCATTCACCAAACCTTGAAACTCCCATTCATCTTCACTCAACAATACTGTATCATCAGCAAACAGCAACACCGGAAGCTTCCAAATCTCACCCTCATTCATTAGGGCCACCCCCACATCCACTGCCCTACCTTGCACCTCCTTTACAACCCCATCCATATATATATTAAACAGCCATGGAGACATCACACACCCCTGTTTCAGTCCCACATTGAGATCAAAGAACTCACTCAGCTCACCATCCACTCGCACCGTAGCCCTAGCTCCCTCGGACATACTCTTCACAGCACTCAACAATTTCCCCTCCACTCCATATATTCTCAATACCTTCCACATACCTTGCCTATCTATTCTGTCATAAGCTTTCTCCAAGTCCATGAAGGCAGCATACACTTTCCTTCCCTTCTCTAGATACTTCTCCACTAAACATCTTAGAACAAATATCTGATCTACACACCCTTTTCCCTTCCTAAATCCCCCTTGTTCTTCTCCAACTAGCTCCTCTGTCATATGCCTAACCCTATCAATGAGTATTCTACCGTATATTTTACCAGTCACACTAAGAAGGCAAATATCCCTATGGTTACCACATACTTCTCTCTCCCCTTTTCCTTTGTACAGAGGAACAATTATACCTGATTTCCAGTCCTCTGGAACCCTTCCCTCTTCCCAAGCCAATCTACACAACTTCCATATCCACTCCACAACAATCTCACCCCCATACCTAAGCATTTCACCACACACTCCATCAATTCCTGGGGCCTTTCCCAGCTTAATCTTCTTCATCGCTTCCACTACTTCCGACCTACTGATCTCTTCCTCCCTCCTCTCATCTCTTCTTCTCCCAGCCATTCCCCAACCACTTATACTCACACTGCTCTCACTCTCTACATTCAACAAATCCTCAAAGTGCTCCTTCCATCTCCTCAATTTCTCTCTCTTCTCCACCAACAATCTCTTATTCCTATCTTTCACTCCCCTACTATTTCCCCTTTCACACTGCCTTACTTTCTTTACCTCCTTCCAAAACAATTTCTTACTCTCCCTCCATTTCACACTCAGATTCCTCCCAAACTCTTCATCCACTTTCTTCTTACTCTCCTTCACCAGTCTCTTAACCTCCCTTCTCTTGCTCACATATACCTCTCTCCTCTCTCCCTCATCTTCTCCCCTACCTCTACTCGCCAACCATTCACCATATGCCTTCTTCTTTTGTTCCACAGCTCGTTTCACCTCATCATTTTACCATGCTGTCCCTTGCACACCCTTGCATCTCCTCCTCACTCCACAAACCGCCTCACACGCTGCGCTTATCTCTTCCGTGAATATCTTACATACGTCTTCCACCCCTTCCATCTGCTCTAGCTCATACCTTCCCATTCTTTCTTCCACTATGCTCTTATACTCTGTCCTTTTCTCACTATCTTGCAATTTCTCCACTCTTCTCACAGGAGCTGCTTCCTCCTGTCTTCCCCTTCGTCTCCTCAAGCACTTTCTTTGCAGCTCTACCTTGGCCATCACTAAGTGATGGTCCGAGACTCCATTCCCCCACCCTCTCCACACCCTTGCATCCAACACTTGTCTTCTCATTCGCTCATCCACACACACGTAGTCTATCATTGCCTTTCGTTCAACAAGTTCACCATCCAGTTTTGTGATTTCATGAATATATATATATATATATATATATATATATATATATATATATATATATATATATATATATATATATATATATATATATATATATATATGCATGTATAGATAAATAGACAGATATATAGATATACTGTATATGGCAGTTAAAACCTGAAACTGACATAACTTGACAGAACTGTCATATATTGCACAGTTCGCATACCTAGGCTATAGATGTTGACCTTACGGTCAATTTTTACACGTTACCCTCATCCGATTTTCGACTTTTCGTTAACATTGTCTAGTAGAACTGGTCATTCTAAGAATCTTTTCTTCTATGACATTTCTCTCGCAAATTGATAATAAACGAGTTACACGCGATTTACTTCCACCAATCACAATCACAGACGGGCGCGCGCTGTCCGCTCACCCGCTCACATTTGAAAGTTTGTCCCGGAAGACCAAACTCTACACGTACTCCTCATTTTTACACGTTGCCCTCATCCGATTTTTTCATCCAACCTGAGTGTTTCCTGTTGTTTTTGGTGTGATTCGATCGATTTTGACCTTCGTTTCTATCGCAAGTCGATAGTTCTTGTTGAACGCCACTAGCGACTTCCGGTGGAAAGGACCGGTCCAAATCAACAAAAATCACACCAAAAACAACAGAAAACACTCAGGTTGGATGCCTGTTATCATGTGAAACGTATTTTTTTTGGCGGTTCTTCCCCCTCCCCCGTAAAATACTGGGGGACCTGTGGGAAACCGGGGTGTTGGGGGGGGGGGGAACGCAAAAGCGAGTGATTTCCTACTGGAACTGTTATAAAAATCAAACGAAAAACACTAAAATCCTTCGGAAGAAAATAATTTTAAGCTTCTTAGGGATTTCGTGTTTCCTAACTGGGGGGCTTCGCCCCCCAGACCCCCCAACCCTGGCCGTGCTTCCTAACTGGGAGGCTTCGCCCCCCAGACCCCCCATAACATTAACCAAACCTCATCTAACCAAACCTAACCGGGTGTAAATAAGAAATAATGCATTTACCTAGCAGTTTACAGTTCCTCGTCTGCATCTGAAGAGTCGTCTGTAGCTGTAAACGGCAACTGGTGGCGGGCGACAGTGCAACAGTCTGATCCTCACGTAAAATGAGACTTTTGCCTTGATTTGGGTACTTTGTTTCTGTTGAAGGTAAAACACCATGCGATCGCACAAAGCCAACAGTTTTATCTTCTTGCTGGTAGAACTGTGAAATAGCAGTGAAGTAATAAATTTTGCAGGCTTCCCAGTCCATGGTTGGAGACGTACTAACTGTCAAATCTTGCCCCTAGCGTGGGGCATTTGAAATTCTACTTTGAGACTGGCTGATTCATGTGCCACGCATGCGCTTTATCCACCCACACACACACACACACACACACATAACACGCACCAACAAACACACAACTGTCCGACCACGGCAGGGAAAATTTCTCTCCCATAGAAAATAATAAGTAATAAATTGCACAACTCATCAACGGTTGATTTAAGACAGAAGTGTCATAGAAGAAAAAAGGCTTAGAATTGCGTAAAGTATAAGGTGAGTTAGCCACTTTTGTTGTCAGTGAGTTGGGTGTAAGTACAAAAAAATACCACCTATCTGTGATTGTGATTGGCGGAAGTAAATCGCGTTTAACTCGTTTATTATCAATTTGCGAGAGAAATGTCATAGAAGAAAAGATTCTTAGAATGACCAGTTCTACTAGAAAATGTTAACGAAAAGTCGAAAATCGGATGAGGGTAACGTGTAAAGTTTGACCCTTACCACTACGGTGTATGCAATTAAAACAAGCAGGAGCAGACAGAGAGCAGAATACCCACGTGTTAATATTGGTCTGAGGTCCGAATATATATGACTTAGTCTTGTGACCTTGATCTTCAACCGATTCTTCTTAATATTGAATTTCTTCATTCTCGTCTTACACAAAGCCCTTCCACACAGTTTGTTCAAAACTGTTCGCATTATACTGCTCAAGCAAAGATAGAAGGACAGGCAGACACACACTCAGTGAAATGATACGCCAGCCACAATATCGTGAATGCAATATCATATCTCAAAAGCAGGCAAGTTGTATACGAATTTTGTCTTTGTTTTTGTTTTCAGTCAGCGTCTGAACACCATGAGATTCAATAACGTCAAACCGTGTTAGTTTTCTTTACTGTAGATAAATGTTCAGCAGTTCCTTAACTTCTTGAAGAAGTAAATCAAAAATGTTTGTGTACAGAGTTTGTAATCAGCTATTTTGGTCTAGGTCAACGTTAGTATGGTTTACTAAAACTTCTTCCGTCCACTTTACCCTCCTAGTTCAGCAGGGTCAGGAATATAATGTTACCCTTTGGCAGTTCACGAGCACGAGGGACATTCGGTCGCGAACCCTTTGCCAAAACCGGCTTGAGAAATGCACCGCTTGCATCGCAGTGGCCATCACTTTCGACATCTCCACCCTCACGAGTCTGTGGGAGGAGTGGGGGAGTGGGGGCGTGAATGGGCCAAGTGGCGAGCTGACGACCTCGAGGATGACGATGTCAAGACCAGTGCCAGAATTCCACCACGACCACCACCTTCGTCCCCACCACCGCCACCGCCGCCATCACCCCTCCGACACAACACCCAAGACGTGGAGAATGGGGTGCGTGAGTGAGATGTCGACCTGGGGGATGACTCACGGGGATGACGAGGGGTTGGTTGGATATCATGGAGATATAGGTGGTTCTCCTAAATGGACTTGACCCATATAGAAGTAAGAATATATATATATATATATATATATACATATATATATATATATATATATATATATATATATATATATATATATATATGCAGTATATATATATATATATATATATATATATATATATATATATATATATATATATATATATATATATACATACTGTATATACTGCATATATATATATATATATATATATATATATATATATATATATATATAAAATATATATATATACAGTATATATATATATATATATATATATAATATATATATATATATATATATATATATACAGTATATATATATATATATATATATATATATATATATATATATATATATACAGTATATATATATATATATATATATATATAAAATATATATATATATATATATATATATATATATATATATATATATATATATATATATATATATCGTGTGTGTGTGTGTTAAATATTATAAACATATTACCAAGTACTTTTCCTTTACCAGACTTCCTTCGACATTTGTTTACCTGTCGAGGTCTTTTCGTCATGAAACACCGCTTGATTGCATATGTTTGGCTCGTCCGCATATTTTTATGCATAATCAAGTCGTTCTTCATTGTGGATATCATTAATTCCAGGTTTTTGATCTTCAGTTTGGTTATGTTTTATCTTGATGGTGTGTGACCTGTTCCAAGCACTCTGACTTTTATAAGGTAACTTATGTTCCACTCTGATGGCACGTGCTGTTGTAAAGGGATATGTTCAGCTGCAGATGTAATGGTTTAATCTTGCTGCGGGGTTAAACAATGAAGGCAGCCTATGTGCGGCAGATTTCATGTTAACGTCATAGCTATTCAACTGTCATGATGCTGTTGGCTCGCTTACCCCCAGTTCTACATGTAATCTGGACAAAACGTAATCCTTTGCTCTGGAAGAAAATTGTAACATCTCTCACAGCCTGTGAAATCAGGAGGTAGGCTGCAGTAAGATCTCGTTGATAACTAACAGACACCATCCCCAAGTTTAATATATGATATGAAGCTGTACTGGACAGACAGTCCTCTAGAGCAAATCATGACCAGTCCGAAGATATAGAAGTACCCATCGCATAGAAATGGGTCGAGTTATGTAACCAGCAAAGCCTCCAGTTGTATCATCTCCATGCCTAACATTTACTTTTGATGGGTGTACAGAAAACATAAAATGGTTGGGCAACACTTTCCACCCAGTTTCACTCTTCTAGTTTCGCTCGCTCTCTCTCTCTCTCATACTGCACTATCTTTCCCCCCTCCTCTCACTCCTCTTTGATATTCTCTTTCCTTTTCTCCCGGTCCCCCTCTCTCTTTGCGCTCGCTTCCCTCTCATCTAACTCCTTCCTTTATACCTCCCACTTCCCCTTCCTTCCATCCCTTATTTTTTATCGTCGTCTCCTTTTCCCTTCTCCTACTTCCCAGATTTTTGCCTGCGTTGCAAGATTGACGGCTGAGAAGAGGCACCCGAATTTGGCTTGTTATAATTGTTCTTTTTTTTTCTTTTTTGAAGAAATCTTTGAAAAAAAAGAAAAGAAAAACATTACTGCAGTCATACTATTAATCACTTCAACACCTTATTTTACCACGTACACCTGGAATGCCACTTCTCACCCACATAATAATTCCAGCTTATCACACCCATTTATTTGTTTCCCACACCCATTTCTTTACCGTCCCCCGTCCACGCTCTCACTCTTTATGGAATTTTCAGAATTAACCTTCACTGTCCTCAAACCATTAATCCTACAACAAGGGTATATATTCCTACCTCAGCCTCACAGCTTCACAACATACCAACACTTCCCACCCATTCAGTTTCTCACACCACCCATTTTTATTGTTTTTTTACCCATTGATAATATTTTCATGGGGTGACGCAGGTCGTGCATTTTGGCCTAGTATAAGGGCTTAGAAATTTATTTGAATTTACCGAATAAAACATCACGGAACCATGCTTATAAAGAAGGAAAGGACCTAAGGATGAATGAACGCAAAGTCAAGCTAATTTTAGGGAATTCAGAGAATGATTGTATTTGTAAAGATAAAGGAAGTGTGGTGAGTAAAGAGAGAAAGTCTGTTAAGTAATAAGAAAGAGTATCTCTGCAGAAAGAGAAGTGTGAGAAATTAAAGGGAATGGGGGGAAATGAAGTGTGGTGAGTAATGAGAGGGAAAGGAGAAGGAGAGGAAGTGTGATGAGTACTGATAAGGAATGTGGGAAAGGAAATGTGCTGAGTAATGAGAGGGAGTGAAGAAGTGTGAGTAATGGGAGGAAATTGAGAAGGAGAGGAAGTGTACTAAGTAATGAAAGGGAATGGAGGAGAGAAGTATGCAGACTAATGAGTGGAAATAGAAAAGAGAAGGGAGAGGAAGAGTGGTGAACAGTGAGACAGAGTACAAACCGAGAATCGGCGTGATGAGTAATGAGAGGGAGTGCAGAGGTTGATGGACTGTGGTGCTTAATGAAAGGGTGTGTAGTGAATAATAAATGTAGAGGGAGGGGGAAAGGGAGTGAGGTGTTACTGAATATATAGGGTAAAAGGAATGTGCTGTCGGTGAATCCAGAGGGGAGAGGGAAGAAGAGGCCGCCACGACACCCACTGTAATAAATCCATAGCACACACACACACACACACACACACACACACACACACACACACACACACACACACATTAACTACTGACCTCCATAACACTTGGAATTAACTGCCCCTAGCACACACTTTAACTCTGAATCATCATTACACCCATCATAAACTGCCCACAACACGCACACCTTGGCACCTGAGCACTATAAATTTTCCAAAGCATACACATAACACTAGATCATCATTATTTCCACAAAGTGCACACATAACACCGGACCGCCATAATTTTCACCATAAACTTCCCTCAACATACACACCAATACCCCAGATCACCATAAAACTAATCGAAAGTTGTTGACAGCACACACACCATAAGGTCAGATTGTAACAATGGAAGTCAACGAAGTTGTTTGTTTATTGAAAATAAGTTCATTTCTTAAGGTACTGCAGTTCACAGCCATGCTTAAACCCTGCTCAGGAACACCTGAGTCTGACAGACCCGTTCCATCGTGTCCGTGCTCTAGTTCAGTAACTTCAAGATGTCTGGGATCCCTATCCTTCTCAATAGCTTCTAAACTTTTTGTGCCCATGCAAGGCGTAAGGGGGATGCTTTCGGCCGTCTCTCTGTATTTGCTTTATTTCACTCAGAATTTGCATTCATGTCAGTGAGACCCACGTGTACCTGGGGAGGTGCATCAAATTATTTTGTTCTCGTTTGCAGGTTGTTTCTATGCTGTGTGGGATCCACTCTTCCCATCGTGAAGGACCTCCATTCCTCATGTTGTAACACAAGTGCTAGACTCATAGTGTACTTTGTTTTGTTGTATGGTTACTGCCCCCCCACCCCAAAGAAAAAAATGTATTTTTTGTCAATATTTTGTCAATTTTTTAAAAATATAAATACATAGAGTTAAGTGAATCAAAACTTATTTGCATAATTTTGTAGTTGATATGACCTTATAAAATGTAAGATATTCAGGAATTCATTGAATGAAACATGTTTGCACATACAGGATTTTTATATACCTGGGTGTAATAACCGAACTGAAACGTTACAAATTAATCACACTGGTCTGACTGAGATTCGATCTCAGGCCCTCGCGCATTATATGCGCACACGTTATCACTGAGCTAAAGAGGGGATCCCCATTTTGCCTACAGTCAATTCGGGCTTTTATACACTCCATTACATCACTCTTTTCTCCCCTTGGTGATTAATTTGATCAGTTTCGAACACACGTGGTAGTGTAGCATTGGAGGCCACCATTTGAGGTGCTGTGGACCACACCGGACAGCTCACCCCCAGGATGTAAGGCCTAAGACGCTGTCATCAACATCATCATTGCCCTCTAAGCCTCGCCTCACATCACACCGCTGCCACCAATGTAATAACCAAACTGAAACTTTACAAATTAATCACACTGGTATGACCGAGATTCCAGCTCAGGCCCTCGCTCTTTATAGGCTCACACGTTACCACTGAGCCAAAGAGGGGATCCCCGCTTTGCCTACAGGCAACACAGGCTTTTATACACCCCATTACATGGATCTGACAAACCCAGGTATTCTTGAGGTATACACAACCCAGTAGGTGTTCATGACCAAGGTTAAGCTTTGGGCTGCTTGTCTTTACTGAAGGTAGTACAATTCGCCTCCATGTTCTGCATTGGGTTGCTTAGTTATTGTTTAAGTGGTTTTAAGTTGTTATTTGTAAGTATATGTGCTGTATTAAAATAAAATGACGTAAACTGAATATCACATCCTGAGAACTTGGCTGATATACTGTATGTCAGGAATACAATATCATGTATACATTTGTTGTGCCAGTAGAATTTTATATCTGGATATGTGGGGAGCCTTCTAGATATAAGTGTTCTTTCATGGGTTAAGGTTGGTGTTTGCATCTGGAAATGTGAAGAGCATTCTGAAGGTTTTGGCTTTTGTTTTGTTTTCCTTCCACCTTATTGTAGGATTTGATCCTTGTCATTATTGTGAATTCATAATATTAACTTCAGGATAATATTGTGTGTGAAAATATACTCGTAAGTTCTATCCTAGCATGGAGAATGTGCTTTATTGCATCAGAAAATGTGAGTTTATTCACTTGAATATTCTGGACTGTACTAGTAAGGGGAGTCTGCCTGGCGTATTGGCAGTCAGCTAGGTGTAACGGACGTGCAGGTGTGAGTGTGTGCGTAGTGTGCCAGATGACAGACAGAGTTAATGTAGGAGAGAAAAGTCAGTGTTTAGCAAGTGTACCTTACTTGTGCTTAGAAAAAACTCAGAAGTGTTCATCTGCAACTGATTAACTGCCTGATCTGTTTATGTTTCATTCTTGAAACGAACCCTTACGGTGTAGCAGCTGGTGTCAGAGTGAGACGAATCCTATGGTGTACTGGTGTCAGGAATAAGAATACATTTCGAGAGATGGAGATGCATGGACAGGCTGCCAAAATGGTGGATGTATCTCTGACAGATAAACTCACAATGTTCAAAGCACAGCAAGAAGAACAAAAGAGGGGCATCCACACAGTTTTTAAAGCCCAAGCACAACACTACACATGCCTAGAGGAACAGCTACGTGGAAGCAGCCAGGAGCTTTGACAGCTATGAGAGGAGCTGCAGAACGTGACCAGGATACTGAGACAACAATAAGAAGTGGTATTCAGCGAGGTAGTGAGAATATGTGGCCAGCTAAGAGAAGTGAGGAAAGAAGTTTCCTGTATAGTGGAGGATAAAGTGAGAATTGAAATGCACAGTGAGGTGGAGAGAATAAGAGACCAGGTAAGGAAAGTGAGGGAAGAAGTTTCCTGTATAGTGAAAGACAGAGTGTGAAGTGAAATAAAGGAAGTGAGCTAGACAGTCAAACCCCTGGAGCAATGTTTGGGTGAGAGTCAGCACCCAGCACACCATTTACAGTAGGTGCCGGTGACAGGTGTGCAGAAGGAAGTAGTGAGATGCTGAATACCAAGGCCCCTGAATACATTCCTGTGAGTCACAGTAGTGTCATGCAAAACGTTATGCACGTCCCAGTAAAGAAAAAGCTTCAAAATTTTGATGGCAAGGTGTCTTGGGAGGCTTATCACGCCCAGTTTGAGCTCTTTGCCAATCAGAATGGGTGGGATGATCAGCAGTGTGTGGTTCATCTGGTCGCCAGCCTTAACGGTTCTGGTGTGGAGGTCCTTGCGCAGCTGGACGAAGCAAGTCGGAGTCACCACCACAAGCTGGCACAGGCCTTGGAGCAGAGATATAGGAAAACACACCAGAGGGAAGTCTTCAGGTTTCAGTTCTGGACTTTCACCCACAAAAGAGGGGAGCCTTTACAAGAAGTGGCACGGAACCTACTGAGTTTGGCACATAAAGCATACCCAAGAGCCATTTCTGACCTCCTGGTGGTGCTGCTTCAGGACCACTTCATCGATGTCCTGGACAGGCCCCAGCTGAAGGTTCAAGTGAAACAGGCCAAACCAGTGAGCCTGCAGAAAGCCTTGGTCTGTGCCCTTGCATTTGAGTCCTACTTGAAGTCCAGCTACTCAGGCTTCGACTTTGACTTCAGCACTGGTTTCAAGGCATGTAAGGGTTCAGTGAAGAACATGGGTATGATTAATGAAGCATGCTTCAAGACGGGGCACCGACAGGAAGACTGATTCAAGAGAAAGAGAGATCGACAAAAAGATGACACCTGGAGAATCAGCAAGACAGCAGAGTGTTGGGCTTGTGGACAACAGGGACACCTGAAAAAGGAATGTAAATAGAAGACCCAACAAGAGAAGATGGAACAGGCCTCTCAAGATGGAAACTAAGGCTGGCTGGTGCAATGGGACAACAGCTAGCCTATGCCAAGAGTCCTCCACATAATTATGACCTTATGCACGAAAGCTACCTCCGCCAGTTCTCAGGTAAATGGTGAGACTGAAGTAGTAGCCTGCCCAGTGATCATCAACACTGGACCAGAGAAGACTGGTGTGGCTGGATGTGGTGATTCATCGGCAACATCTAGAGACTGTGCGGAGTCACAGAGCACTGTGCCGAGCTTAGGGGACCAGTGGATGACATGATACAGGTGGGAGGGAAGGAAGAGGTTCTGCCCGTGTGTGTTGCCGTTAACAAGGATCCTTGCATTCTGGGCTTAGACTACCTGGTGTCCCACAGCTGCATGCCTGACTCCCATTCAATGCCTATGCGGCAAGAAGCAAAATGTGTTCCAGAGTTAGATATACCCCTGCCCTGCAAGTCAATGGCATGTTGCACACTGCCTTGGGATTGGTGGAGTGCAGAAGCCATGCCATGATAGAAGAGGGAGCCATGGTGGGCAGGACCTTGGTTTACCCTACAGTAGAGGAAGTTCCCGTCGTCATAGTCAAATATTCACTTCGTCTAAAGAAGATACATCAGAGCACAGCTGTGGGGATGTGCCAAGAAATCGATCAGGACCCACCAAGCAGTGCATACAAGAGGAGTACAGTTAAGCAACAGGAAGAACTACCCAAACACTTGTGGGATCCGTTTCTCAGGAGTGCCCAGTGTCTGGAGAAGCCACAGATGGAGCAGCTGAGGGGGCTTTTGATGAGGCATGCTGACATGTATTTCTCAGAGGATATCATGGACTTGGGAAGTGCTCTTGGAGTGGAGTCAGGGACCTGCTGGACACCAGATATGAAAGAAGGGCCAAGGAGAATAATAGATTTGGAAGTGCTGGAGGTCCAGTTCGTTGTGCCATGAAACCTAGACAGAAGAGGCAATAGTGATGACCCATTAGTCTGGAAGTTTGTTGTTGTATATACTTGTATATAGATAGCATTAGGTGGTTGTGTCAGGGACAATACAGCTTTAAGGTAGGGACAGCGTTATTTCTGTAGGAATATGGTTGTGTTTTATATCTGGAGATGTGGGAAACTTTCTAAAAATTAAGTGTTCTATCATAGGTTTAGGTTGGTGTTAGCATCTGGAAATGTGAGGAACATTTTGGAGATTTCAGCATTTGTTTTGTTTCAGTTCTGTCTTACGGTAAGAATTAGTTCTTGTCATTAATGTTATTGTATATTGTTAATTTAAGGGTATTATTGCGTGAGAAAATGAGTTCTCACCCAGGATCTAGAATGTGCATATTGCATCAGAAAATGTGAGTTCCTTTACAAGATTATTCCGAACTGTGCTAGTAGGGGGAGTCCAGGAGGGAACATTAAGGGGCTCGCCTTGCTTGTTGGCAGTAAGTCCAGAGTAACTGACGTGGAAGTAAGTGCATAGTGTGCCAGAGAGAGAGAGAGAGAGAGAGAGAGAGTCAGTGGAGTTTTACTGAGTTGGCTATGTGTGACAGAGGGAGTTTTTTCACCAGTGAACAGTCAGTGAATCAGTGACAGAGTTAGAGAGTCAGTACGTGAGAGTAATCAGTGAAAGATGGAGTAATTAAGCAGAGATTCAGTGCGAGTTAGCCAGTAAGTGAGTTGTAGTGAATGAAGGACAGAGTTAATGTGAGAGGGAAAAGTCAGTGTTTTGCCAGTGTACCCCAGTTGTGCTTAGAAGGAATAAGACCCAAAAGTGTTCATTTGCTTTTGATTAACCGCCTGACCTGTCTACATGTCATTCTCAGTGTATCTCCGAAACACTGAAGTGTGACAAATGGTGTCAGGAGTGGAACAAATCCTGTGGTGTAACACATGTAAACAATTATTAAATGGTGTGTTTCCTCAGTACAGCTTAAATGTATTCAGTGAGACATGTGCATGCCGTATGGATTCCCGACCTCGAGTGAATTCCCCTTGCTGTGGAATTTGTACTAATACCACTAAAACTAGCTCCCAAAGCCCGAAGGGGCGAAGGTCCCCAGCATGAGTGGGTGCTAAAACACAGATGAGCGAGGTGGGGGAGAAATATTCCTGCAAAGGCATCTACATAAATGCCTTAAATTTCAGTGAAACGATGCATGGTCATAATTGCTGGCTTTAGTTCGAATGATGCTCCCTGGGAGTGATGTATGGCCTGGTCATACTGCTTCTTGTGTGTGTGTGTGTGTGTGTGTGTGTGTGTGTGTGTGTGTGTGTGTGTGTGTGTGTGTGTGTGTGTCCAAGTGTTATATTCCCGTCATTAATGCTAAATAGACGACCTAACACCTTTACCTTACCAGCTTTTTATCCTATCTAACACACTGATATTTACTTTTACGATGTTTAATAAAATCAGTAGTATAATATGTAGAGTTGATGTCATACGAAAGTGATTAAGCTTCTCAGTGTCAGGAACTCCTTAGTGCTCCCTTCCACCAAATGTCAGGCCAGTGTTATTTAAATGGGTTACTCATATGGGTCCAAATTTTAATGCTGTCATGGTCAACCCTACGTGCTCAATACTACTCAGTTTTTCTGCTGCAGCTAACACAAAATTATTTTATTACATTGAAACAGGCCCGTATTCTCGTCTGTTAAGGAAGCTCCCTAACACCTCTTCTTAACCGATTTGTTTGGTTTATTGTTCCTTTGTATTATTTTCTGTGTCGTATAAATCAATGAAATACCACCATGTCCAGCATAAATAACATCTGTCTGTCTATAGCCAGACGCCACAATCCCGAAAAGGGTGGTCGTTTGACAATGAGTTGGTTTCTTAACGGGGAGGGGCACTAACCCTCCTCCAACCCACTTGTTGACAGGTAGGGAACACGTATGGGTTGGTTATATTGTTACCACCCAGCGTTGTAAATGATTTCCTGGCTTACAGGAAACCATTAGGCTTGTCACTTAATGTAAAACCACCTGAAAAGAAAAGAAGAACAATAAAAAGTGACAGGAAAGATGGGAGAAGTAGGAAGAAAGGAAGGCAGACAGAAAAAGAATGATAAAGACGAAAGAAGAAGTAAGCAGCACTACATCAGTTGAGTGGATGACGGTCGCCACCACCTACCACATAACATACAAAATAACACGCAAATTGATATTAACTAAAGGTGCAAGACAGCCTCCAAAACGAACGAGTAAACGGCCATGACTAGCTACTGTGTTTATCCTTTTTTTTCTCTCTCTCTCTGCAAAATATAACTCTTCCTGGTGTTTACTCAGCCTTGAAACATGTTTTTACTGTAAATTATAACTCTTTCTGGTGTATTCCCAGTCTTGAAACATTTTTTATCCAGTACAAATTATAACTTCCTAGGTATATTCTTAGCATTGAAAAAGTTTTCTCACAAGAAGGTGTAAAATTTCATGGTGTATTGCCAACTTTGAAACATTTTTTTTTACTACTGGACATATGTAACTCTTCCTCATGTGTAAGCTTTGAATTCTTTTTTAACTTGAAATTATAATTTTCCATGGTGTATTCCCAACCTTGAAATAATTTGTTTTCATTTTTTTGCTATAAATTGTGACTTCCTTGTGTATTCTCAGCCTTGAACCATAATTTTTTTAATTACATATTATAACTCTCAGTGGTGTACAATCATCCTTCAGTTATACTGTATATTCCTCCCCCACCACAAAGTATAACTCTTCCTAGTGTATTCTCAGTCTTGGAACTTTTTTCACTGCAAAAAATAACTTGCTGGGGAATTCTCAGTTTGTTTTTTCCACTCTAATTTATAACTCTTCTTGGTGTATTCTCAACTTATTCTTCATTGCAGATTATAACTCTCCTGGCATACTCTCACCATTGAAACGTAAATTTTCAAACCTCGGCTACCAACTCCAGCATCATTCTTAACCATCTTCACTTCCTTAACCTAAGTCCTTACCCTTTAACATACACCTCCAACTTCATCCCACAGCTTCACCCTCCAACTACATCTTTTAATCTCACTTTGAACCTTACCCTCCAAACCTCAGACTCACCCTCTAACCTCCAACCCTCGTAACCTCACTCTCCCAATTTCCAGTCCTCAAACTTCACCCTCCAGTCTCATCCATCAACCCAACCCTCTAAGCCTTGAGTAATATTCATGTATTCATTAATATAGAGGTGAGAGTAGAGGCCTTAACACACCACACTCCTGAATATGTAGGAGGCTGAGAGAGAGAGAGAGAGAGAGAGAGAGAGAGAGAGAGAGAGAGAGAGAGAGAGTACAGATCCTATCTTCATCTGTCACTTCCATTTCCGCACACTGGACGAACACACACACACACACACACACACACACACACACACACACACACGGCCGTCAACATTCGCTTTTGTTTCGCGAGCGTGGATGTAATATAGTTAGAAAGAGAAGAAGGACGGAAGGAAGGAATGTGGGTGTGGCAGGTTAGTATGAAGGGAGGAGGGAAAAGACAGGATACAAGAGGAATAATATTTTAGGAGAGGATGGAAGAATGTGTGGAACGCATTATATGAGGTACAGTGGATGGGGAGCTGGGAGAATTTTTTATAAAGGATATAAAGGGTAAAAGAGGATATACATATATATATATATATATATATATATATATATATATATATATATATATATATACATATATATATATATATATATATCAGCTGTTGAGGTCCACTGCTGGACCGGCCTATCCCTACTGAAGCAGGGACGATACAGCTCATGTATCTCTCTACCAAGTGGCTTAGACTGTCTGGTAGAGACTATGTAGGGTGAAAAGTGCTTATGGGTGTAATTGTAGTGTTGTAGTGGCTTTGGATGTGTGTGTAGTCCGTAAACCAAGTGTAATCGGCCCGCCTTAAGCCGACTGGGTGCAAGCACACTAGTATGTGACACTGGTTTAACCACAGCACCCCTTATATCCGCCAAAGCTGTCAGTGGCTCGGTGAACGCTTCGCAAAGTTTTTACAACTCTGGCGGGAGGCGAACCTACGTCCACCAGCGTGCGAGACGCACACTCTGCCATTGTACCACAGAGGCTCCATATATATATATATATATATATATATATATATATATATATTTACTGCTGCAAAAAATCTGCTGAAGGCGAACAAAATTATTTTCCAGTAGACCGAGTGAAATAGCCAAGTGCTTTTTAAAGCAACGATATGGATGTGTATGTAAGCTTTTCAAAGGTTATTCCGTTGATTTACACTGAACTAATTTCACTTGGTACACTGTGTGTGTGTATAATATGTGTGTGTGTGTGTGTGTGTGTGTGTGTGTGTGTGTGTGTGTGTGTGTGTGTGTGTCTTCTTACCTAAATGTGTCTTTACAGTAATGAGTCAAGCTCGTACTGTCCCGTGTTTTGACCCATTATTATCATACATGTCTTTAAATTTATGAATAGTATCGGCACACACAATATCATTCTGCAGTGCATTCCACTGATCAATTGCTCCATTTGGGAAGCTGAATCTCCTTACGTCTTAGTCACCGCTCTTCTTGTGGAGTTTTTTACAGTGCCCTCCTGATGTTGCTTCCCCATAAGTTGTATACTCAGTTATGTCTATTTTTTTGCTTTCCTATGATGCATTTATACAACATAATCATGTGTCCTCTTTTCCCTGTCTCTTGTAATGTTAGTAGGTTTAATTTTTCTAGTCTTTCTTTATAGCTGAGATCCTTTAAGCTTTGAGCCCATCTTGTAGAAGCCCTTTATACCTTTTCAGTCTTATCTGTTTTTTGTGATGTGGATTCCAGAATACAAATGCATATTCCAGAGCTGGTCTAATGAATGATGTGATTATTTTTCTCAGCATGTCTTCATTTATATATGTGATTGCTGCTGTCATATTGGCAAGCAGTGTGTACATGTTCCTTACTTTATCATTTATGTGGTCAGCCGGTGATAGTCTGTTATTGTCAATTACCATTTAATCATTCTCCATTTCTGATGTGTGTAGGGTTGAACTTCCTAGCTTATAATCCCAGTTTGGTCTTATTTTACTTTTACCAATCTTTATTACATGACATCTGTCCACATTGAATTTCATTTCCCATATACTGCTCCATTCATGTAAGTTATTTAATTCTTCTTGTAGCTCTATACAAGAGTCTGTGTTTGTCATTTTCTTTTGTATTTTTGCATGATCAGCAGACATATTTAGATAGCCTCCATATCCAATGTTGCTGTCTATGTCATTTATATATACTAAAAACATAATTGGTGCCAGCACTGAGCCCTGTGGAACTTCACTTGTCACTTCTCTCCATGATGAGTAATTTCCCCTTAGTACTGGTCTCATTTCCCCTTTTCTGAGAAAATCTTTCATTTAACAGTACAGATTACCTTGGATTCCTCCTTGCTGGTACAGTTTTCATAAAAGTCTTTGATTTGGTACTCTGTCAAATGCCTTCTTGAAATCCAAATAGATGCTATCTACCCAGCCATCTCTTATCTGCAATGTTTCTGCAACTCTATCATAGTAGCTTAAAGATTTGTAACAAATGATTTTCCCTTTCTAAAACCAAATTGTGATTCCGATATGTTATTGTATTCTTCCAGGTGATTTACCCAAATATTCCGTTACAGCTTCTCTAATATCTTACATACGATGCTGGTCAGTGATACTGGTCGGTTGTTAAGTGGATTTTGTCTATTTCCTCTCTTGAAAGGGGGATCAATGTTAATTTTCATCCAGATCTCAGGTAGGTTACCTGGTCCCAAGGATTCTCTCCATATTAAATGTATTGGTCTGCTTAGCTCTGCTGCACATTCCTGTAATAACATGAAATTTCACCACGACTATTAGTTCTTCCTTTGTTTAATTTACTCATCTCTTTCTGGACCTCTTGTTTCGACCTACGTATATTTGTCAATATGTGTAGGTAAGATTGTTCGTTATCATCTCTCTCAAATCTACCTTCTTCCTTAAAAACTGATTGGATTTTTTTTAGTACTTCACAAATAGTTTCTTCATTGGTAGACTTTCCCTTCATCCATTAGGAACTGTATTATTGTCTCTGACTTTAGTTTTGCTTCGTATGTAGCTGTAAAACAGCTTTGGTTGATCTGTACTTTTATTTATAATGTCTTCCTTAAACTGCCTCTAAGCTTCTCTCCTTATCCTTGTATAATGATTTCTTGGCTGTTTGTAGTTGTTATATGCTCTCTCACTATTATGTCGTCTATATCAGATACACAGCAAATCTCTTTTCACTTTTGCTTTTTTACAGTTAGAATTAAACCAATTCTTTATCTTTATTTTTGTTCCTTTGTGCAGTGGGACATAATTCTGTATTCCTGTTTCATAAAACTCACAGAATCTTTTATATATAACATTTATTACTTGCCTTCTTAGCTCTTTTTTCCAATCTATTTCCTTTAAGTACTTCATTAAGTCATGATAGTTGCCATTTTTGTAGTTTAGCCTCTTTTTGTAATTTTCATTATCTTTAGCTATACATTATCATATACTATCCTGAAATTGTAATCTAAAACTGCATAATCGATTTGTGTGTGTGTGTGTGTGTGTGTTTGTGTGTGTGTGTGTGTGTGTGTGTGTGTGTGTGTGTGTGTGTGTGTGTGTGTGTGTGTGTGTGTGTGTACAAAATAAATTAAAAGAGTTTTTACCCAGTTTCAACACAACCTGGCAGAGAGACAAAGGGATAACTAATCAAACATTTTGTGTTTCAGAACACTAAGTCAAAGGTCAGCGCTACAGGACAAGGTCAGAATTAGACCAAATAAAATGTCACCTTAAAAAGATTTAGTCCAACTGAGACCAAACCAGGTGAAATGTTTTAGAATAAGGGAAGAAAGAAGTGAATCAGTTTTCATGAAAAACTGATTAATGTCATTATTCATTTCATAAGGATGATGGTTGAGAAAATAACTTAAACAATCCGCATCCGATTTTAGGCAACTTGTTGGAAGGGACCACTTGTTGCAGAGACCACCTTCAAGGAAATGGCATGAAACTCCAGGCAAGGAAAGCTAGTTTTGATAAAACCAAAAACTTTTTCAACACGAGTGTAAATGATTGAAATACACTTGGTAGAAAGCAGAAACATAAGTATTTTTAAAAAGAAATTCGATATACATTGTGATGCGGCCAGTATTAAATAATAATAAGGTTAGCTTGTGGATGTGATAGGAAGCGTTATGAGGAACACACTGAGGTGGTTTGGCCATGTGGAGAGGATGGAGGGTGAAAGACTGACGAAGAGAGTGTATGTGAGTGAGGTGGAGGGGGGAAGAGGGAGGGGGACGCCGAGGATGAGATGGAGGGATGGGGTGGAGAGGTATATGAGAGAGGGGGTTTGAGTTTGGAGCAGTGCATTGAAATGGAGGGGGACAGGGCGACTTGGATTCGATTTGTTTGTGGCCACCCCAAACGGGATTGAGGCGTCTGGCAATAGATAGATAGATAGATATATATATATATATATATATATATATATATATATATATATAGAGAGAGAGAGAGAGAGAGAGAGAGAGAGAGAGAGAGAGAGAGAGATCCAAATGCTGACATAGATATATATAAGCTTATACGTTAATCTGGACAGGCATGGGTGTCTAGAGTTTTGCATAGATATGAAGCAATTGAGAGCTGTATAATGTTCAAGTTTCCTCCTATCTTTGTAAATTAAAAACAAATAATAAGAGGTGGATGAAACAGGTTAACATTAGAATCAACATGTGGTTTTACGAGCATGCTCAGCCATTCCATTTCCATTATGTTCTTCTTTTGTCGATCTTATGAAATTTCCTTCAGGCTTTTAATCCTACAATGTCCTAATTCGGGCTTTTTTTCCTCCGTTCGGCAAGAGCTAGAGGGTCTGGAAGGTGGGGGAGAGAGCCTTCTGTTGTGCTATGCTATCCTTTTCTCCCACTTCTGTAACTTAAGTACTGTATTAATGCCAAGGCCGGACCGCCTCGTAGGGACGGTAAGGTTCGTGTGGTCTGTATATCTATGTAACTCTCCCCCCCATCTCTCTCTCTCTCTCTCTCTCTCTCTCTCTCTCTCTCTCTCTCTCTCTCTCTCTCTCTCTCTCTCTCTCATAGCACACACCAGGTGCATGAGAAATACCTCGACTGTACATTAGCGAGCGCGACAAAATTAAACATATTATGGTCATGGTAATAAAGGAGAGGGAAGAGGGAGGGGAGGGGCAAGAGGTAAGGGAGGAGATGAAAGATGTGAAAGAGGCGGGGGAGGGGGAGGAAAGGTGAGAGAGGGAAGGGGAAGGGAGAACTGTGGGAAGAGGAGAGAGAGAGAGAGAGAGAGAGAGAGAGAGAGAGAGAGAGAGGATGAGGGATATCTGGGAAAGGGTGGAGGAATGGTTCGGAGAGGAGAGGAGTTAGGAAAAGATGCATAGTAAAGCCAGGGAGGGGAGGGGAGGGGGGTCGTGAGGAGCATAATTGGGAGTATGGGAGGGTGGGGGATGGTTAAGGAAGAAAGAGGTACTGTAATTTTATGTAAAGGGATGGTTGTGTAGCGTCTATCACCGTCATCGCCACCCCATTGATAACACAAAAACATTCACACACAAGGTTATACGATAGACTGGGGGAAGATACAAGGAAGGGAGTCTATAGCTGGTAGAGGGAGAGAAGTATGAGGAGAGAGTGAGGGGGAGGGAGGGAAAGCGGGAATGATAGATAGATGGGAAAAAATGACCCAGGGTGAGAAGGTGGGGGCAGAGCGATAGGGAAATAAGGAATGAGAAGGGCTGAAGAATGAGAATGAAGAGGGGAAGGGATAGGGTAAGAAAAAGATTTAGTAAGATGGAATAAAGGAAAGGGAAGAAGAGTCAGAGTAAGAACTGATGTGCTTAAATTTCTGCTTGTGTGTGTGTGTGTGTGTGTGTGTGTGTGTGTGTGTGTGTGTTACCTTCTCTCTCTCTCTCTCTCCTCTCTCTCTCAAAGCCTTTATATATATCGAAACTCCCTCTCATTTTTTTTCTTTTTCATATTCAGTTCTTCCTCGGCTTCTTCTCTACTTTCTCTTCCTCATCCTCTTTCATGTCGACATATTCCTCAGTCTTCTTCTATTCCTCCTCCTCCTCCTTATACATTTTCTTCCTCCATCTGGTCAAATCTCTATGCCTCATCCTTACAAATATATGGTCTCTCTCTCCTTTTCCATACTGCTCCTTCTCCATTTCATTCTCTCCTCCTTCACCTTTTATTACTACTCTTAAACCATCTCTCATTCTTCCCAAGATGACCCCTTTACAGCCTTTCTCATCACTTCCTCCACTTTCCTTCTCCAATCCTCCCCCCTCTCCTTCTCCTCCTCCTCCTCCTCGCTTTCTTCTATTTCTTCTTCTTCTTCCCCTCCTCCTCCTCCTCCTCCTCCTCCTCCTCCTCTTTCTTCCTCTTCTTCTTCTTCTCCTTCTTCCTATTTTTCTTCTTCATCATCATCATGATCATCATCTTCTTCTTCTTCTTCTTCTTCTTCTGTTAACAGTACTTCACTTTTCATATGTTTCCGGTCCCCCGTCTGTCTGTCTGTCTGTGTCTGTCTGTGTCTGTCTGTGTCTGTCTGTCTGTCTGTCTGTCTCTCTCTCTCTCTCTCTCTCTCTCTCTCTCTCTCTCTCTCTGTAAAAAGAATATACGAAAATAAAAGTATCATTATGATTGCTTTTCTCGCTTCCAGACCACATAGGAAACAGCAAAAGTGAACACCGTTATGGAGTTAAGGTCACTTTTCGCCCTATGTATTTGTCATTCTTTTTATATAGTCTATCTGCCTGCATTATGTGAGTGACAGAAAGTCCGACAGGTATTAAAGATCCTACTCAGTAACGACACCATTTCCAAAGACAGTTCACTTTTCACCTTCCTTCCTATGTCCCCACCTTATCATCTGTGTTCTGGATCCCCTTGTCTTCCTCCCAGCCACATCAATGTTATAAACTTTTCCTTAATAAGCACCTCTAAGAGCGGTGTTTAAGCAGCTTGATGATGTATTTGCATTTATTTATCAACCACTGTGGTCACCTTAAACTCTCTGTCCCCGCGCTGGTGGGGGTCGGAGTGTGTGGCCACGCTCTCAGAGGTGTTGAATCGACCTGAAGGAACTCGTACATTGTAAATATGCTTAAATTAATTTTGTTGGATCAAACTTTAATCTTGCTTGTCACCCTGAACGTTGGCCTACTGTACATATTTTAAAAACAAGATGCTTCTTCGTCTGTCGTCCCATCAGGCCTTTCACCAGTGGTGGTTAAAACCTGATAAAAGTTTTTTTTTGTTGTTGTTCTCACACACACACACACACACACACACACACACACACACACACACACACACACACACACACACACACACACAACCACTGCTTAAAAACTACTCCAGCCCTTATTCTGCATCCGGAAGTGAATTGATACATCTACGTTGTAATTTTCTGTGGCTATAACACGGTTTCAGTGCACAACAGAAGTCTGGAGTCCCACGTAGCTACGTTAACACTTGCCACCACTAACTCCTTGACCAAGAATGAACAATTTCGAATTTTATTCAGTTTTTCAGCGGACAATTATTTTCAAGTCACAGAAATTTACTTCATCCCAAGAAAGGAAAATAGTTTTATATATCATCAACAGCAGCAGCCATTTGAGTATCAACTGCAGGACCAGCCTATCCCGACTGAAGTGGGAACGATACAGCCTATGTATCTCTACCCAGTGGCTTAGGCTGTCTGGTAGAGATTGTATGTAGGGTGAGAAGTGCATGTAAATGTGACTGTAGTGTTGTTGTGGCTTTGGATGTGTGTGTAGTCTGTGAACCATGTGTATTCATCCCCCGGAAGCCGACTGGGTGCAAGCATACTTTATAGTACGCGACACTGGTTCAACCACAGCACCCCTTATGTCCGCCAAAGCAGTACGTGGCCGGGAGAACACTCCCAAAGTTTATTAGTCTGGCGGGGCGTGAACCCCCATTCTCCAGAGTATGAAAACGCACACTTTACCAGTGTACCACAGAGGCTCCAGTTTTATAGATAGATAGATAGACCGATAGATAGATAGATAGAGACAGAGATACAGATATGCAGGGAGATGTGGCGTAGATTAACAATCCAACTGATGGCAAGAATTTTAGCCAAAAAACTAACGTAAACTGAGCTAATCTAAAATGCCCAACCAAATATAATATAACTATAACATACGGTATACATGCCAACAAAACCCAGCTATACCCATCATCATTATCACCGTTATCATCATCACCGTAACCATACTCTTGTTGGATCATTTGTGTTTGGTGCACGTTCTCCCATTTTTATGTAAATTTCGTCACTAGTACAGTTTTTTAAGGTGATTGCGAATTTGAACTTATTTTGAGGGAGGATTTTTTTTTTGTCAAGTTAGGTTAGGTTAGGGTAGCGTAATTAATTATTATTATTAGGTTATTTAATAATAATAATAATCAATATTTAAGTATAACATTCATCTCCTGCTCCATGCGTAGATAAACACAGCTATAGTGGATAACGGAAGCGCGCCACCCTCAAGCCACGTTCCCTTCCTGACATAATTATCCACTCGTTACAGCCGCGTTTAGAGCAGCACCGCTGAGCAGATCCACCACGAATACTTGTGTTCATCGAATGCTTGTGGCGGCATAACTTCGATTTTGGATCTTTTGTGTTTATACTTAAATATTATTTGTTAGTATTATTAACTAACCTAATTATTATAATTACCTAACCTAACCCAACCTAACCTGAGTTTTTAAAAAAAATAATTTCTCCCCCCAAATTAGTTCAAATTTGGAATCAGCATAAAAAACTATTTTGGTGACGAAATCGACATGAAAATCGTGCACCAAAAACAAAAGATCCCTATTGTTAATTTGTATTAAAGATTTATATTCGTTACCCAATAACATACTATATTAGTTACCCATTAAAACTGAAGTTCTGCCTACCCACAAAAGAGGGCGTGGGTGACGGCCACAAGTTGCCAACACGTATTTTGGTCATCCATTTTTCTTCTGCCTGCAGCAGTCACTTTCCCAGGGTCGTTTATATAGTCAATGACCATCACGCTCTTCCAGGCGCTTGGGTGAGTGTGAGTTGCCAAGTTTAGTCATCTGTGTACAGTGCTGGTGTGTGGACGATGAGCTATATATCCAACTTTTCTGATTTCGTTCCGTCTTACTTCCGTTTAATGCCACCCGTGGAGCGTGACCCCAACGACCATGCAGCCTACCCCACGTCTCACTACCTTGAGCCAGGGGAGTCATCTGAGGGGTCTGAGAGCGAGGAGGAAAGTGGGGAGTGCCATAGTCAATAGGGAAGTATTTGCCTCCGTGAGCCACCTGGAGGAGCTGGGGAGGGTGAAAGTCAAGAGGGAAATATTTACCGTGACAGCCACCGTAACAATCTCATCTCCTCCCTGTATCACTCCTACCAGGTGTGCATTTTTTATCATCATCGGCTCGTAACTTACAAAGCACAGGTGTGTGTGGCATTGTAAACAGTGTATATAACTGTGTGTGCAAATAGTGTGTAAATAGAAAAAATGTGTGTAAAGAAAAAAAAATCATGTGAACCAACGATTAGCGAAGTAGAAATCAGGCTTCTGAAAATATAGTCAAGAAAACTGAAATGTAAGGAAGTGGTTTGTATTAACATATAAAATCAGAAAAGTAAAGGTAGGCAGCATGATAAGTGCAACTAATCCAAAGAAAATTTGTTATACTAGTAAGTGAAGTTACGATACTTGTCATAAGTGTTTTGTTGTAAGTGAGGCTACAGTGAAGTTTATAGCCCTTGTTGCCTATCCCCCACACACCGCTGTGCACAGTGCACCTGGAAATGTGACAACGATGGGGAAACGATCGGCTAGCCAGCGCGCCTTAGCCAGGGACGTGAGCGTTCCTCGGGACACGGCCACTCTGCGCCACCAAAAGTTGTCCCTATTCAACACCTCATTCCCCAACACCAGCGCCTGGCCTTCGCTGGTCATTTGCGGTGGAAAGGCAAAGGATTGGTGAGTCTTTTGGTTGTTTATTGAATGTTCTAGGTCCAATGTAAGCTGGGATGGGCCTATGACGTCTTGAATACAGAAGGTTTTGCGAATTTCATCCACGTGTGAGCTCGGGCAGTCAGAATGTGTCCGAGGTTCATAGGTTAAGCAAAGCCAGTAATATTTGCACACACTAATCACCGACGCACTATTGGCACCATGAAATCAGAGTACACCCTGGTCAAGTAGAGGAGTGCTGTCTTGATGACGGATCACTTCACCGAACCTAAACACAATCTCGGTGAAAAACTGGCTCTAAGACTGATTTAGTTCAACGGAAGAATAAACACATGAGTTAGGGAGGAAGACTTAATTTGGTATTCTCCAACAACAATACTAGTTCGTTGAGATTATTATTTATAATGTAACTTTATCCTAACTAAAATGGCTAGTGTTATAGCAAAATTAACTTGCTGATGCATTCAGTATTATTCGAAGAACAATGGGTAAAAGTAATAAACAAATGATCCTCTTGATCACACACACACACACACACACGCACACACACACACACACACACACACACACACACACACACACACACACACACACACACACACACACACACACAAGACCGTCTTGTACCGATGTGTATGCGTGTAAAATAGGTTAAAAATAAGAGAAAATGAAACAATTGACCCTCTGTCTGTCTGTCTGTCTGTCTGTCTGTCTCTGTCTCTGTCTGTCTGTCTGTCTCTGTCTCTGTCTGTCTGTCTGTCTGTCTCTCTCTCTCTCTCTCTCTCTCTCTCTCTCTCTCTTTGTGTGTGTGTGTGTGTGTGTGTGTGTGTGTGTGTGTGTGTGTGTAAAGTTACAAACCATCCTGTGATGGTCCAAGGTAGGCTAGGTGGACAGGCTGGTGATCAGATGGGTTGAGTGGGTTAGTGGGCAGCGGGAATGCTTATCTTTAGGGTGGGCGTGTAATGTGGGTGGGGTGGGTGGGCCGGGTAGGTGGATGAGTGGGGTTGGAGGGAGTGTTGATGTGGGTGGAAGTGAGTGAGGGGGAGGGGGAGCGAAGAGGGTGGTGTGTGCGAAGTTTGAAGGGCGGGTGGCTAGAGAGGACGACGGGGGTGGAGTGAGTGAGTTGGGTGGACCGGCAGGGCTTGGTAGGCAGGCTGGTGGGTGGGGTAGACTTGCTGTGTGGATGAGGGGGGGTTGTGGGATTAGTGGGCGGGCAGACTTGGGTGGGTGGACGGGTGAGCAGGTGGAATGTGTGGAGGGTGGACGGGGTTGGGTGGTCGGGCGGACTGAACTAGGTGTTGGGGTGGGTAGACTCTGCGGGTGGATACGTTGGCTTAATGGGTGGTTGGGTGGCATTTGGGGTGAGTGGCTGGGTTTAGTGGGCAAGTGGACATTTTGGATGGGTGAGTTGATGAGTGGGTGGGAGTATGGGTGAGGGATTTTGTCTGCTTGGATAGAGGTCTGTTAGGTTTTTTACTACATGACGGGAACATATGCTGAAAAATAAGCCCATGGTGGAATCGTCCCTGGAGAAACAAGTCAAAATGGATGCTTAGCATGGATAAAAAAGTTCTCTGGAAGAAATTGATCCATGGGAGAAAATAGGTCCATGTGAAGAACTGGTGTGTCCTCATGGAGAAAAAATGGGTCCATGAGGAAAAAAGTTCATGGAGGAAATAGGTATATGCAGAGGAAACAGGTCTGAGGAAAGTAGTTCAAGATTGAATGTAGATCATTTGGGGGAAAATAAATCAGTGGAATAAGAATAGGATCATGATAGAAAGTGGGTCCAAGGGGGGAAGAGGTCAGTGGGGAAAGTAGACCCATGTGAAAAAAATGTCCATGGGGAAAATAGGTGCTAAAGGTAAACAAAGATTGGTGGGTAAAAATGGTACATTGGAGAGACAGGTCCACGGGAGAAAGTAATTTTGTGGGAAATAATACTAGCTTGAAGGAAAAGACCTCCATGATGAATATAGGTCAAGTGGGAAATGGCTTCCTTGGCAGAAATTGGGTCCAAGTGGGAAAGTGTTGTCCATGGTGGAAAATATCACAATATGTTGAAAATTTGGCCTGTGCAGGAAAACAGGTGGATGAGGAGATCTGTTCATGTAACTGGAGACAGGTTTAAGTTCTGGTAGTTTCAAAATATAAGTTTTGGTGGTCATATTTGCAGTTTTGGGTCTTTTACAACTCTGTGATTGCCTGTTTTCCGTATTTATCCCTTCAGTAGTGATAAATTTTTCACACTGCAACTCAGTATCTTCTTTTATGATATCAATGTATACTATGTCGATAAAAAAAGAAAACAAATAACGTGCAAGAAAATGTTGAGGTGTAATATTTAAAGCTGAGCAGTATTTAATAGGAGCTAAGAAGCCTCCTATACTGCTTGGAATATTGCCTTGTGTCAGAAGAATATCGAGTTTAGCACTGAGTAGTGAGCATAGATAGGATAATGGAGTAAGCTGGAGATCGTGAAAGACTTTAAACTGGAAGGTGGATTAGGGTGGGATGAAGGAACGGAGACTGTGGAAGCTCATTGACTGGAATATGGTATGGGATTGTATTTTGGGTGGAACAAAGGGCCAGAGCCTGAAGAAGATTGTATAATGGAAAATAAACTGTAGTTAAATGAAGGACAACAAAGGGAGACTAAGACCTGTGTGCTTTAGAGTGAAATGAAGGATGCCAGATAGAGATTGTTGAAGCCTGTGTTTTGCATTATTTTAGAACATCGAGAGAAAAACAATAACAGAGTTTGTATCTGTGTTTGGTGGAGGATTCTTAAGATGTACGAAAGACCTAAGGAAGACTTTGCAGAAGATTATAAAGTTAGGTTGTGGACTGAGATGGTTACAAAAGCCTCGAGTGAAGGAGTGTGGAAGAGTTCAAGGTATAATGTAAATGAGGATGAAAAGATGGAAAATAATTCAGTAAGAATATTCTGGAAGACTCTAAGCTAAAATGTTAATATGGAATGAAGGAAAGAAATATATAAAAAACGACATTGTGAAAGAGTGCTTGCTGGATGGTGGATGTTAAGAACGGCTAGATTAATCAAGGAAAAGATGAGGAAGTAGATGAAGGATGCTGGCTTGGAGTGGCACAAAATAAGAGGGAAGAAATGTAATTCACATAAGGCTCTGTCGTGCAAATAATAATATACTCTTGAGTCTGACCATCGTAGATACTCTGCCATATGAGAGAGAGAGAGAGAGAGAGAGAGAGAGAGAGAGAGAGAGAGAGAGAGAGAGAGAGAGAGAGGCAGACAGAACACAGAGTAAGGGAGAGCAGAGTGAGGTACAGAATAGTTCTAATTAAACTTTCTCCCTTTATTAAAATGTCGGCACCGTCAAGCATAAAATCAGAACATCGAAACCCGGCTGACCCAATTGAATAACAAGGGAGTCAGAAATCACACATGAGAGCTACGGTATCTATAATGCGTTGCGTGGAAGCAGCAGTATAAATTAGGAAGGCGAGCGCGGGTGTGAATGAAGAAAATCCTGAGAGGCATAGTAGTAAGAGGAAGCATGAGTGAAGAGGAAATGAGAGAGAGAGAGAGAGAGAGAGAGAGAGACCGATATATATATATATATATATATATATATATATATATATATATATATATATATATATATATATATATATAATTGGGAAACGGTAGTTGTTCCGTTTATTATATTTTAAAGATATATTGAAGGATATTTTATTCTTTACTGTTTCACATTTGACGACCTCTCGTGTCCTCGTCACCATTTCCTCACAGCCTCTCTTCTCTCCTAACCTTGTCTTTGACCCATAGAGTAGTTGCGTTTGTTATAACTTGTCATGTAAATTGTCCAAGGGACCAATAGTTTTTTGCCGCTTGCTTTCCTTTGTGCTTAAATATTTCCGTCTAGGTCTCCCCCCCTCCCCTCTCTCTCTCTCTCTCTCTCTCTCTCTCTCTCTCTCTCTCTCTCTCTCTCTCTCTCTCAACAAGCAGAGAGACAGTCCTTCAGAGCATTATTCTTTTGTATACCTACCTCTCCGGTACCCCATTCTTTTGTTACCCAAAACTGTGTCTTCTCTCGGCCCATTTTCTCTCTTTTTCCTGCATCCCAACACCAGCATCATCCCCCCTCGTCCTCCCTCTGCCTGTAGTTTGCCACTGAGAGTAATACTGAGAGGAAGACTTGGATGTGGCACCAGCTATTCGTCTGTCTTACTGACCGTCATGTAGTAGAGAGGCATACGATCTAAGAGTTCTTCTTCCCAAATCTTCCTTCCCTCAGATAACCCCACACCCTAACGCCCTATCCTAATTCTCCTTTACTCGAGGCCCCCCTAACCCCCCTCTGCATGTCCTAAGCCCCCTCCAGATCTCCCTAGCTGTATCTGCCACCCTGTAACACCAATCCACTCCGTTTAGGGTAACCCATCTATCTCAAATAAATCTCCCGCTTCCTTTCCATTACCACCCCTCCTGAACTTCACCTGCCTTTCCCTAACTCACTCTTTTCCTCTCATCTTCACATACCTGCCCCAAACACCTCAGCCTCTCCCTTTCCCCTCCCCCTTTCCTCAAGACCCAGGTGCCTCTACCTAACCCCTCCACATCCAGTCTTTTTTTTGTCTGGCAGCAATTCCTCCTCTCCTCCCACCCCTGACCCACTCTTCCTCTCCCTAATCCCCACCAAGCAACTTTTTACCCAAGGTCACACTCTCTCCCTCAAACCCCCTCTGCCCCCTCCGTAATTCACTTTCCGTCCCCCCCTCCCCAAAGATATTCCCTGTTGGCCTCCGTCATGTCCCAGCTTCAGCTCACAACTAACTCATTTCTTCTACACGCGAGGTTGTTTTTGTCAGCCCTCCCTCCCTGTGTCTCTCTCTCTACTTCCTATGCTCTCTTCTTTTTCCTCTTCTTCGTTCCCTTCTCCAAGTATCGCTCTCCTTCGCCATCCTTTTCTCCCTTTTAAAAATAGTATCTGAACTTGTCTTTTGCCGTTACCTCCCTTTCGTCTTTTCTTGTTTTTTTCCCCTGTTATTTCTTTCCCTCCCTCTCCTCCCAATTACTCATCTTTAAACTATCATTGGTTCATATTTTTTAATGTATATTTGTCTCCTTTCATCGTTTTTTCCGCATTTCTTATTTCTCTTTTCACTACTTTCTTTTTTTAAATCCTTGTAAACTTATGATTCCATAATTCACTTCTCTCTTTGTCTCTCCATTCTCCTTCTCTCCATGCCTTTCTTCTTTTTATACTTATTACTCTCTCGCTCCTTGCATCATTCCTTCTTCATTTTTTAATTGTATAATCGTGGTTTTCTATTCCGCATTTCCTCTTCATCTCCATTTTCCTTCCCCCTTCCTTGTTTCCTGTCGTTCTTCCTTCTTTCCGTCCTTCCGAAGTCCTCTTGTCCTTGGCTATGGCAGTCCTCTGTCTCTTCTCTCTTCTGTCTGTGCCTTCATATTTCTTCCTTCTTCCCTTGCTTCTCTCCCTCGTTTATTTTCTTTTCCCTTTCCATTCTGTCGTTTAATATTCATCTCTTCCTCTTCCCGATGTTTATTACTCTCTCTCTCTCTCTCTCTCTCTCTCTCTCTCTCTCTCTCACACACACACACACACACACACACACACACACACACACACACACACACACACACACACACACACACACTAATGCATGGGCAAACTTTCCTCTAGTCTTACCAACCAAGAACCGTTCAACCACAACGCTCACCTGCAGACGATACACAATACTCTCTCTCTCTCTCTCTCTCTCTCTCTCTCTCTCTCTCTCTCTCTCTCTCTCTCTCTCTCTCTCATGTATGGACAAACTTCCCCACTCCACCACCTTCACAAACACCCTGGACGAATACTTAGCACCCAGCAACCAATATGGAAGTGCTCTCTTGAGTTGTGAAAAATATCGTTACTTACTGAACTCTAATGCACCAAGAAACTTACGGGCATGAAGACACTGTGGTCGTATTGTAATGTGCTTCCTCCTCACCTTAGTAGGCTTTCGAGCTGCTCTTCATTGTCAGTGTATTTCTGTACACTTACCTTGATACATTCATTCATATTAGCCAAGCAGTCTGTCTACAACTATGAGGTTTAGGAATAGCGGTTAATAAAGTGTAATAGGCTCTACTTCTCTACTTCAGTGCATAGGATTCACTAAACACTTATTTAAGCTCATTGAATGGGGGCAAAATAGCTAATATCTTATATCTATCTATTTATCTGTCTATCTACTTATCTATCTATTGCCAGACGCCTTAATCCCGTACAGGGTGGCCACTAACAGATCGCCTCCACGTCACCCTGTCCCCCGCCATTTCACTGTCCTGCTCCCAACTCACACCCCCTCCCTCATATACCTCTCCACTCCATCACTCCATCTCATCCTCGGCCTCCCCCTCCCTCCCCTCCCCTCCACCTCACTCACATACACTCTCCTCGCCAGTCTTTCACCCTCCATCCTCTCCACATGGCCAAAACACCTCAGTGTGTTCCTCCTAACGCTTCCTATCACATCCACATCAACACCACAACGCTCCTTTATATCATTATTTGTCAGCCTGTCTCTCCATGTGACTCCACAGGCTCCTCTTAAATAACTCATTTCCACTGCTCTCACTCTTGACTTGTGTCCTTCCAACAACGTCTAAGCTTCATTTCCATACGTTAGAGTTGGTATCACAATACTGTCATCTAGTAACTTTTTCACTTCCATGCCCACTTCCCTGTTTCTTATCACTGCTTTCAAGGAACCAGCATCCTTTCTTCCTTGTTGTACCCTTTCAAGCACTTCACCCTCCAAACCTCCATCTTTACTCATCGCACTCCCCAAGTACTTAAACATTTTCCATTTCCTTACCATCCAACCTCACTGTACATTCACTGACTTCACCTCTCTCAAAGACCATCACTTTACTCTTCCTTACATTCACCTTTAGATTCCGTTTCTTACACACTCTCCCAAACTCATCCACCAAGCCTTGCAGCTCCCCTTCGTCTTCACCCAACAACACAGTATCATCTGCAAACAACAGTACAGGGAGTTTCCAAACACTACCCTCTCTCACTAGGGCCACTCCAACATCCACTGCCCTACCTTGTATCTCATTTATTACCCCATCCATGTACAGATTGAACAACCATGGAGACATGACACATCCCTGTTTCAACCCAACCTTCAAAGAGAAAAATTCACTCAGTTCCCCATCCACATGCACTGCAGCCTTAGCACCATCATACATACTCTTCACAGCATTCAACAACTTCCCATCTACTCCATATATTCTTAATATTTTCCACAATCCTTGTCTATCCACCCTGTCATATGCTTTCTCCAAATCCATGAAGGCTGCATACAACTACTTTCCCTTCTCTAGAACTTTTCCACAAAAGATCTAAGAATGAATATCTGACCTACACAACCTCTTCCCTTCCTAAAGCCCCCCTGTTCTTCTCCAACTAATTCCTCTGTTCTTTCTCTAACTCTGTCAGTAAGAATCCTACCATACACTTTTCCTATTATACTAAGAAGACAAATGCCCCTATGATTACCACACACTTCTTTTTCCCTTTTTCCTTTGTGCAAGGGAATAATTATACCTGACCTCCAATCCTCCGGGACTCTACCTTCCTCTCAGGCCAATCTGCACATCTTCCACATCCATTCTACTACTAGTTCTCCCCCATGCTTCAGCATTTCACCACACACTCCATCAATTCCTGGGGCTTTCCCCAATTTAACTTTCTTCATTGCTTCCACAACTTCTATCCTACTGATTTCTTCCTGTCTTCTCACCTCCCTCCTTCCCCCAGCCTATTTGTGTAGCCAGGTAAGTTATTTTCCTGTAGAGTAACTAGGTTGAATGAAACTGCTGTTTTTGCATTATTATATTTCTGCTTAATGCATTCGATGCATCAGGCTAAACTGTACTGATTTTCATTTAGACTTATGAGTAGCTGTTCAAATGCTGGTGTATTTGGTAACGTTTTGTTCCTTCCCAGGAATATCTTCAAACCAATGTGATGGCGGGTGCAGACAGGTGTCAGCACGTGTTTGGTCGATCAAAAGCGTGTGATGGAAGGTGTGCGGTTATCTCATTGGTGGAATGAGTTAATTCACTGATGTTTGTGGCCTATAGCATGCTGGAAGAATAGGTAAATTGTCTATTTGTGAGCTGGTAGCAGGTTTCAGTTGGGAAATGTAAAGTGCTTCCAAAATCATGAGTCTGCATGGGTCTTTTTCACGAATTATTTCAGTACCGTTTTTGAGGTGCTGACGGGTGAGGGAGGTGTTGTAACTAGTTCTGTAGTGACTTTATATCGATGCATTCTGTAGGGGAGAAATGAGTTCTGGTCATTCCAACTTGGGTATCAGGCCCACAGTTCTCATTTGTGCAAGTATGTCGGTAGATGATGTAGTCTTCTTGCATGGGCGTACTTTTCATGGCAGGGAGGGGACAAAGTGGCTCAGTGGTAGAGCATCAAGCTCGTAATGAGGGGATTGCGAGTTCGAGCCTCCCCTGGGACTGCCGTGACAGGAATGGTAGCTCTCTCCTGTAACCTAGCGGGGCTATATGATCCAGTACAGGGTCTAGCTCGGGGGAAAGTCATTTTTACGGCAGGGTGGCTCTTGAGAATTAGTTGGGAGGTTTTGCAGGTCATACGTATAGTGTGTGGTTAATGCGATGCTTTTGTTAGGGTCTGTGCATTTGACATTTATATGAGTGACTTTTTTTAATTATTATTCTCTCATCAGTTTTATACTTTGTAGATATGAAATTAGTGCAAGGTAATTTTTACGTTACTGAAAGAAGGGGCACTGTAGCTCGAGTACCACATGTTAACTGCATTCTTCACTACGTCTTCCACGTCACTATTCCAATATCCATTATTGACGAGATCTTGCGTAAGTCTTTCCAACTCTGAATGAACACTGCTCCATGAGGAACAGTGGGTGAGGGCACGGCAGACGGAGGCACTAATGGTGGAGCGTAAATCTTGCTGCAGACATTCACTTTTGCCATTGAAACATAGTCCTTTCTAGAATGATTTTATGCAGAGTCAGTTGTGAATCCAGAGTCGCGGGCAGCCACTACAGGCTCTCTATTTTATGAAGGCAGTGTGGGTGGGGCCTCCTAAGACCTCACACCACTAGCTCTGCTGCCACATCGCCGCCACACACATGCTCCTCACACACTCACTCACTCTCACTATCACTGGGGGGCGCGGTAGCACAGTGGTAGCGCGCCGGACTCGTAATTGGGAGATTGCGAGTTCGAGCCTCGCCCGGGCTGCCGTGCCGGGAGTGGTAGCTCGCTCCTGTAACCCTAGCGGGGCTATATAGTCCAATACAGGGCTTAGCTCGGGGGAACTCCATTTCTCCATTTTTTCTCACTCTCACTCTCACTCTCTCTCTCTCTCTCTCTCTCTCTCTCTCTATTTATATTTATATTAACTACTAATTTTATCTTTTTTTTTTTTCTTTTCTTTTGGCTTTTGATAGGCAAGCTTCCATGGCGGGAGACTGAGTACGACCCGCACACGCAAGGCTATCCCTTCTGTCACTCCACTTGACAACGTCGCAAAAGCAACGCTGACAGGTCTTATGGGATATATACTATACTATAGCTTTTTTTTAATTACATCTATACAGAGTATTTAAAATTCATTTATAAGTAGTTACTAAGTTAAAATAGGAGAGAGAGAGGGAGAGAGAGGTGAGCATTTATTTACATTGTAAATAATTTCCTTGGCTTGGCTGTGAACATGTGAGTAAGTTGTAGGGGAAGCTTCCATGATGGACAAATGACCGCGAATGAATGAATGACTGCACCCGCCACTGGGTCAGGTGGTAGGACACGGTGCGGTGACCCTTTCACCATACTTGACAACGTCACACAAGCAACGCTGCCACAACTTACAGGGATGTATACAAACTCATTGTTTTGTCCTCAGAAAATGAATCATTCGTAGAATTATATGGTCCTATCAATGTACACAGAATATTTAAATTCATTTAGAAGTAATTAATAGTTAACAATATGAGAGTGAGAGAGGATGGCGGAGATGATGTGGCATATCCGCTAAGCCTGCAAGCCACAACTAAAGTGACTTGATATTTTAGATGGAGTATAGTTCATCGAGAACGGGGAGGGGGCCTTGGACAGACTCTTCGTATGTGATATTTAGGTCAGAGGTATCGATGACGTGCTGTCTGAGGATCTGGAGCTCTTGCATGTCCTTTACACTAACGAAAATTTTGTCAAATAGTGGCAGTAAATTAAGGGACTGTTGTTTGTCAATATAGTGGCCTCGATTGCACCCACAAGAAAGTTTCCAAAGAGGACTCCTAGAGGGCTGCCCATGACAAAACTATCTATCTGGCGATATATCTTTCCATGGGGCAGATGAAGGGGACCTTTTAAGTCCCGTCCACACGAGCGGGCAGTGCCCGACCGGCACCAGTCGAGCAGGGCAGTACTCCCAAGGTGGATGGAAAGCTGATGACAGGGAGAGCTGGAGCTCCCGTTTCATCAGCCCTCGGGACTAGGTCCCGACCATCCCCCTTTGCTGAACTTTTTCAGTGTCTCAGTAACACAGAGAGTAGACCAGCATGCTCTCCAATACAAGTTTCTCCAACTATCAACACCAAACTACATGCACAGTACACACCACACTTCCTTTTCAAAATTTTCAAAAAAAATGGCGTCGATTAACATAGCCTCGGAGTTCCCGGGGGGGGGGAACATAAATGCCCCCACCTTCAGCCCCTCTCCCGGTGACGACTCAAGGTGCCTGGAACCACTGTCTGACTCTCTTCTTCTTCATTTCTGCAACATTCGTGGCCTTTCCTCTAACTTTTGCTCTGTTGAGCACCACCTCTCCTCCTCTAAACCTCACCTTCTTTTCCTAACTGAGACTCAGCTGTCTGAGGCAACTGACAGCAAACCCTTTTCTGTATCCTCCTACTTTCTCTATACTCATTTCAAAGCCAAAGGTGGCTGTTGTGTATGTATATACGCAGCAACTTATCTTGCTCTCGTGTTCCTGAACTCGATTCTTCTGAATTCTCTGCACTCTGGCTTCGGCTTTCTTGTCATTCTCTGACTAAATATATCTGTGCTGTTTACTTATCTCCTAATTCTACTGACTATCAAAAGTTCTTTGACTATCTTACTTCTATGATGGAACACATTCTATCCATTTCTCCTTTCTCTGAAATCTCCATTCTTGGAGATTTCAATGTTCACCACCACCTTTGGCTCTCCTCTCCTTTCACTGATCCACCTGGTGAACAAGCCTACACCTTTTCTATCCTTAATGACCTAGAGCAGCTTGTACAGCACCCTACCCGTATCCCTGACCGCCTTGGAGAGAGCTCCAACATACTTGATCTCTTCCTTACAACTAATCCTTCTGCTTACACTGTTAATCTTTTCTCTCCATTGGGCTCCTCTGATCACAACCTTATCACCTTAACCTGTCCTATCGCTCCGGTACGGCCTGCGGACCCTCCAAAAAACTGTCGTCTCTGGCACTTTGGAGCTGCAGATTGGGAGGCCCTCAGGCAGTACTTCTTTGATTTTCTCTGGAATGATTATTGCTTCCATGGCCGGGAGCCATCTGGATGTGCCTTGTGCATTACGGAGGTTATTCTCTCGAGCATGGAAGCATACACTCCTTTCTCATATCCTTTGACTAATGCACGAAAGCCTTTGTTTAATCACGCTTGTTCTAATGCTGTCCGCAACAAGGAGAGGGCCTATAAAAGGTACCGGAGCCACCCACCCCTGAATCACATCTTTTATACATTTCTGCCCGGAATCGTGCTAAGTCTGTTCTTCGCTCTGCTAAAAATAATTTCATCCGTACAAAATGCTGTCAACTCTCTACCTCGAACTCTTCCCGCTCCTTCTGGCACCTTGCCAAAAACCTTTCTAACAATTTTACCTCATCATCCTTCCCTCCTCTTTTCTACTCTGATGGCTCTGTAGCTATTTCTTCTACTGATAATGCAGATCTCTTCGCTCAGACTTTCTCCTCCAACTCCACCTTAGACAATTCCGGTGCTGTTCCTCCCTCACTTCCCCCCTCTGAGTTCCTCATGGCTAACATTAAAATGTCTTCAGCTGATGTATTTTCTGCCATTGCTGGCCTCAGTACTAATAAGGCATATGGGCCTGATGGAGTCCCTCGTGTTGTTCTCAAGAACTGTGCTTCTTTGCTTACTCCCTGCCTAGGCAAACTCTTTCGCTTTTGTCTGTCAACTTGTACCTTTCCTTCTTGCTGGAAGTTTGCTCTCATTCAGCCAGTTCCAAAGAAGGGTGACCATTCCCAACCCTCTAACTATCGTCCAATTGCTTTAACATCCTGTATCTCAAAAGTTTTCGAGTCAATTCTTAATAGAAAAATTTTAAAGCATCTTTCCTATCACAACCTTCTTTCTGATCGTCAGTATGGGTTCCGTCAGAGACGCTCCACAGGCGATCTTCTCACCTACCTTTCAGACTCCTGGTCATCCTCCTTTCGGGACTTTGGCGAAAGCTTTGCCATTGCACTTGACATCTCAAAGGCTTTCGATCGAGTCTGGCATAAATCTTTAATTTCCAAACTGCCCTCCTACGGTTTCTATCCTTCTATCTGTGCCTTCATCTCTAGCTTCCTTTCTGGTCGTTCTATAGCCGCTGTTGTAGACGGCTATCGTTCTTCTCCTAGATCTATTAACAGTGGTGTTCCTCAGGGCTCTGTCCTATCACCAACTCTCTTCCTTTTATTCATCAATGACCTTCTAAGCTATACATCTAACCCTATCCACTCATACGCTGATAACTCCACCCTTCACCTTTCCATTTGATTCCCACAACGTCCATCTCAGCAGTTACTTCAACAGGCAAGGGATGAGGCTATGGCACACCTAATGTCTGACTTGGCTCGTATCTCTGACTGGGGTAAAAATAATCTGGTTGTTTTTAATGTATCAAAGACTCAGTTTTTGCACCTATCAACCCGACAAAATCTTCCACAGGTATACCCACTTATGTTTAATAATACTCAACTTAATCCTGCATCATCGTTGAACATGCTTGGGGTTTCATTTGCTTGGGACTTGTCTTGGAAAGATCATATTACATCTCTTGTAAAATCTGCTTCCAAACGATTGGGTGTGCTATGCCGACTCCGTTCCTTCTTTACCCCTGCACAATTGTTGACTCTATACAGGGGTTTTATCCACCCCTGTGTGGAGTACAACTCTCATGTATGGGGGGGCTCCCCACATACAGCTCTTCTCAATAGGGTGGAGTCATAGGGTTTTCATCTCATTAACTATCCCCCTCTTACTGACTCCCTTCAACCTCTGTCTCTTCGCCCCAGTGTTACATCTTTATCTCTTTTCTATCGCTACTTCAATGGTCACTGTTCCTCTGAACTGTCTGCATGCATTCCTCCACTTCTACAACGGGTGCGTAGCACCCGTCTAGCAGCAAACTCTCATCCCTTTTCTGTCCAACTTTCTAATGCAAGAGTCAACCGTTACTCCCAGTCCTTCATTTATGCAACAGGTTAACTCTGGAACTGTCTCCCTCTGTCTGTATTTCCTGCTTCCTATGATCTCCAGTCTTTCAAATGCAGTGTGTCCAGGCATCTCGAAATGAATGGATGTTGAATTTGGCTTTCTCTTGTATTTTGTTTTTCTCTTGGGCTCATTGCCTTTGGTTCCTTCTTCCTCACATTTAAAAAAAAGAAAAGAAAACATTGTTACCAAACCATGTTCCACACAATGCTGTTCTTTTAGCTGTAACTGTCCTGCGACGGTTCTTACTGTAACCCATGTTGTCGTACTGCACTCAGTTCCTCCAAGCACCTACTCTGGCCGCTGCCTGACTTCGTCTGCCCAACCACTGTCTGGCCTGCTATGTGGACAAGAAAGCAGGTGTGCCCTGTAGTGGCCACAGCCCGCCAGGAACTGCTCAATCTGGTAACATTGCTAAAGAAGTGAGGGATATACGCTCAGCAGGCAGTGCCCACTAGGGCACTGCTGCTCGTGTGGATGGGACAGTTGTACAGTGTTCCAACTGGGTGTAGAGGCAGGACCTTGGCATTCTTCCCATCTATATACTCAGTCGAGGATGAACTGTATCGTTCTGTCCACGGGTACGTTGGTAAAAAGGCTTTCGACGTCCAATGATGCGGTGATGTGACCTTCTGCAGGGGGTGCATCCTTTAGAATCTCGAGGAACTGGTTAGCTGATGTCAAGCAGCAGCTGGTTGATATGTAGGGTGTGAGTTTCTTTGCTCTTTAGTAGGTTGCAGTCAGGATCTGCAAGATGATGAGACAAAGGGTATAGACTGGTTTGTGCATCTTGATGTTGCCATATGCATAGCAAAGGAAATATTCACTTGTCAATTTAGGGAAATGAAGGACGTTTGTACTGGTGTTGATAGCTTTTTCACAATATTGACTTCTTTCATAATTTTTCCCTTGGGGTTGCGTGTAATCCTCGTGAACTTGGAGGTGTCAGAGAGGATGTTCAGTTTTTGTAGGTAGTCCTGCTTTGAAAATATAATAAAAGTTGCGGTCTTCTTGGCTCTCCTGATGACGATTTGAACTAGGTTGTCTGGCTGCTTGCAGGTGTCTTTTGTGGATGAAGTTGCATTGAAAGGAGCCCTTTGTTACAGAAGCTTCGGCGATAAGGGAGGCGAAGCTTCAGTGATAAGCGAGGCTTGGAGTTCCTTGTTGTTTCGACTTTGCTTTCTCGAATTTCTGGATATCCTGAATATGATCTAGAAGACTTCAATCTCGAGCTTCTTACGTTGGTGCAGGGGTGTAGTCATGAAGTGGCAGTAGTGTCCCATATTTAGTATATATTTCGGCTTGTTCCTGCATCAGTTGATGGTTTAGGACAAAGTTAATAAATCCTGTCATTGTCTGAGAGTTTAATAATGTTGTCATACATCTTGGAAAGCTCAGCAGTGTTTCTAGCTTCCACTCCTTGGCGGTGTTGTTGCTGGAGTCAATCCTACAAAGTCCCCTAGACGAAACTTCGGACACCTGATCAGTTTTCAGTACAACGGTCATTCCAAACAAATCTGAATTTAATATCTTCATGGTCAATTTTTCCAAGTCGTCAGCCATCTTGTATACCACTAACAATGCAAAGAAAAGAGTTATTTTGAGAGAACCCTGTGGAATTACTTGGACTGACTGACTAATGATTGAGGAAATGAAAGAACATTACGGTGGGGAAGTTGATGTGATAGAAAGCGTTAGGAGAAATATATTGAGGTGGTTTGGTCATGTGGAGAGGATAGAGAGTAAGACACTAACGAGGAAAGTGTATGTGAGTGAGGTGGAGGGGGAGGGGAGGGAAAGGGAGACGGAGAATGAGGTGTAGGGGTGAAATAGAGAGGTATATGAAATAGGGAGGTGAAAGTTGGGGGAAGGGCAGCGAAATGGCAGGGGACAGGGCGACTTGGAGGTGATTTGTTTGTGGCCTCCTCTTACGGAATTACAGCGTCTGGCTAAAGATAGATAGATAAAAAAGATCATCTTGGGTGATGGAGGAGACCAAAGTCAAGGACATTATCGAAGATATAAAAGAACTGAAGTGGAGGTGTGGAGGTCGTGCAGCAAGTATAAGGCATAACTGATGGAACAAAAGACTGACTGACTGGACCCTAAGAGACTGTAACGTAGCAGAAATGACCAGACAGGAGGTAAGAGATGAGATAGAGAAGTTTGCGGGTAATATGGTGTATGCCACAGACGGGCTAATTTATTGAATTCGTGTAGAGGGTTGAGGAGACCTTTGTTCAGCGGTGGACTTGCAATGGCTGTTGATTGTTGATTATATATATATATATATATATATATATATATATATATATATATATATATATATATATATATATATATATATATATATATATATATAGTTCCCATTCTCTGTTTCTCTCTCTCTTTCTCTCTCTCTCTCTCTCTTTAGAAGTTAGAATTTCCAGGAAATGCAAGCAATGGAATAACCCGTCACGTCCCGAACGCTTTCGCACCTCTGACACCCCCCAGTCCCGACCATTTTTGGAAAAAAATTTTTTTTTGGCTAAAACCTCCGCTTTTGGTGAGAAACATCGAAAATTCATAGAGAAATCGCTCATCTGAGGTTTAAAATACTCGATACAGGTAGGAGTACCTCCTTACCTTACAGGGTTTTCTATCAGGCTGGCTGCAAAGAAAACGAGTTCTGTGGGAGGATAACTATTCCACACCATTCCTAAACGGTATTTATTTATTTATTTGGTACGAATTTATATGTAGTACGAGGGTATATTGGTTTTCAAACAGTAATATAGGCATTATAAGCATTGTTTCACCCACTAACTCATCACCATTCCTGACCTTCTTTTGCCACATTACCTGATCATCATTTCTGTTTCTTCCTCTAATGCTATGTAAACTTTTTCCTCCACATTGTCATCGATTGGGGAATCACTCTGGCCCTGAATGTCTTTATTGACCAGGTCACTGGTAACAGGTGAATTGCCGAGACAATGGCGTGTGGGGGGGGGAGGTTATGCGGTGTAAGGCATTGTCCCTGCTTGGCATCTTGTAAAGGAATGGAGGAAGGTGTCCCATGTATATGTACGAAAAAGCACGCGCAAAAATTGAAAATTCTGCAAATTAGGGACCTTGCAATTGGAAAACTTACCAGTACGTCAACGGGACTGGCAAATGCAAAATGTTGCAACGTACCCATACATCGATGGGACGTCTCGGGTTAAACGTTAAACTGTTATTTCCCAAGAGGTTTTCTATTTCCGAGTCTCGTGCCTCCACAGAGTTATATATTGGATATTTGCTGACTTGAGAGAGAGAGAGAGAGAGAGAGAGAGAGAGAAATTATCAGAAAGTAGCAAAATCACTTTATTTGACTATGCTTTAATTTTGATGAAAATGATGGTCATAATGATGGTACCTCCCTAATACGACAGAGGCGAGGGACCCCAGCTGTCGCACCAGCATTCGAGTCAAGGCACTAATGAACCGCCAGCTTTGCAATTTGTGATTTAGCCACTCGCCCCGGTCGCTGAAAAAATACATACGCCATCCTAATGAAGAAGTGAAATTAACAGTTCCAGGATATATAGAGAACCTCCCAAGTGAAATTCTGTTCCTGCGTGTGTATACGAGTACTATACACTTGTTTTACCAGTTGTCCATGTTTTGAATGTAACCAGCAAGGAAAAAGTTATGGTAAGTTTTTACACATCCTGACTTACACTGAGGATGGTTTGTAGGTTCTCAAGTTCTCGCCTATGTTGACGCTTCTCATGTCAGTCTTGCCGCTTTTAAACACTTTGATTTTGTTAGCAGGAGCTGACGAAGAGCTTTCACGTGGTAGGTCAGTGCATTCAGGGTAGAGCAAAACAGCTGCGGCGTCCACCCAGAAGCCAAACATGTGCACTTTTTTCTTTTTGCACCACGCCGTTGGGAAGGACCCTGGTCCAACCCTGTCTAGGCATTGTTTACCTGTCACAAGGGGGTGCTGGTTCTTTACAGTACCCGATGTGTATACTGTACTCTACCCGTAGGACGACCCTATGGAAGCAGTTGCTTATCTGTGGTCGATGGCTCTGCTCCCTAGAAAGACCGGGGTTTAACATCAGCAACAACAACAACAGCAGCAGCAACAACAACAACAACAACTCTGCTTGAAAGAAACTTAGCATGAAGGAATGAACAAAGTTCCTTTCAAGAGGATATGCAATAATCCTGCAATAATAGCAACAGTAAAAAGAACAAAATTACCAACGACAACAGTAAAACAACAACATTAATAGTTATAATAATAATAATAATAATAATAATAATAATAATAATAATAATAACAATAATAATAATATAAATTCGGAGTTGGGCATTCAGTATTTCCACGACTCACTCGCTAAACTTACTACCTCTCATCTCACGAACTCGTCCACCACCATTACCACAACGACAACCATCATCACCCAGTTACTACATCATCACATATACCGCTACCATCATTCACAATCACAAGTGCCACATCCACATTAACCACAACCACAGCCATTACCATCACCACACTCACCATAACTATCTCACCACGCCAACACATTTTATTATTATTAGAGTCACTACATCAGTACCACCAAAACAACCACCATATTTACACCACAACAGCTGCCAGTATCGCCACAGTCACCATCATCACCACAACCACAATGTAGCTCTCTCTCTCTCTCTCTCTCTCTCTCTCTCTCTCTCTCTCGCAAACTTCCTTTCCTCCTTCTCACACCCACATACACACCGCCTTCATTACCTTTCCCCCCACTCCCTCCCATTCGTCTCATTCTCCTCCTCACTTCTCTTCTTAATTTCCCCCTCCCGCCTTCCTCTCCTCTGCACCCACACACTGTTCTCTCATCCTCCAGCTCCTCATCTCACAAGTTTTTCTTCCCTTTTCTCACCACCACTTCTTCCTACATTCTTTTTTTGTTATTCCCTCCAATATATTCCCCTCTTATTTCCTTGACATCTCTCAACATACACGCCTTCTAACGCTGTTTCCTTCAACGCTCTGTGTCCTGTTATGATCTCGAATATCCCTTCCCTCTCTCTTCCGTTCATTCCTCGTCCCTTTCCCTCACTTTCCACTCTCTTCTCTCACGCACTTCTTCCTTCCCTCCCTCCTTTTCCTCCTCTCCCATTTTCTTCCCTCCATCCTTGTCTTTCTTACAATCTGTGTTGCTTTTCATCTTTCCTTCCTCTCCTTCTCCCCCAAACACAATTCTCCTCTTCACAAAATTCTGCCCTCCCATTACTCTCCACCTTTTCTCCCCCCAACCTATCCTCTCTCCTCTTCTTCTCCCTACCCCTCCACCCTCCCCCCAGCTACCCCCCCCAGCCTCCCCAGTACTGAAATAATCATCACTTCCGAGACAATTGGCCTGACAGAGCCGAATTTAACGCTAATGTAATCGAGCAATTTTTTTTCCTTCACTCCCAAGCCCTAGGCAATGTTTTTGTCTCGTGAGGAATTTCGCCACACTTCATTTTCGGCGCCGCCAGTTCTGCCAATCTTGCTAAATTTAGATGGATGCTTGAGAGGAAATTTGAATATTCCAGTAGCGTACTATTTTTTCCTCTCTCTCTCTCTTTTCTAACATGAAGTGAGTGAAGATTTACTTTATGCCTTAATTTGCCCAGACGTTTTTTCTTCTTATCCCTGAGAAGAATTTTTATAGCTGAATATAACAAAGATTTTTAAAAGGTTCTGAGTGAGGAATATTTTTTTTTTCTTACCGGGGATAGTTCAGGAATAATTGTACACCCTATAATGATGACTGATTTTGTTGAAGATTTTCTGTATATTCTTTGGCTTGTTATTGAATCCATAAGTTTGTAGTTTGCTGTCAAATTACTAATATTAGGATTTGGTTGTATGAATTTATTGTGTTAGCTGAATAAGGATTTTGTTTTTCTTGACTGCAATTTAGAATATCACATTTTCTGTTTAAACTTGAAGAAAACTTGTATGATGTTTGCAAAAAATACATTCCATCCCATAATTTAAATCAATTTACCTGTTTACTCTCTCTCTCTCTCTCTCTCTCTCTCTCTCTCTCTCTCTCTCTCTTTGAATTTCTGTAAGGAGAGTTGATTATACCTTCGGCAGCCTCTTACCTGACTCAGAAGTATCAGTAATTATCTCCAGCAAGTGGGAAAATAACACAATTATAGGCAGTTACATGTGATGGTATTCCTGTTTATTTTGTAATCAAGACAAGATGAATGAAGAAGTAATGTGCTGTTTTTGTTATAACTTTGCCTAAAATTGCTCTCTCTTTATGTTGAGAGCTGAGTTATAACAACAGATGTACACTAGAATATGGTACCAGTCACGAAAAAGTGTTTTGGGCAAGGAGAGCCGTAGCATTCTCCTCTTTACCACAGAGCTACGTGAAATAAATTGCAAAACTATGAAAACCTGGACCAAGTAACACTGCGTTGGTAGATGACGGATCATATGAGATTATGCAAATGTGTAACACCAAGTAGGCTTCACTAATGATCAACACATGCGTCTGAAACCCTTAGGAAGTTACAGGGAAGCATCACAGGGGGCGTTGATAGTGAAGCACCATGCCTGTGAAAACCCTTTTAATGTGACTGGCTAACAGGGCCGCTCCTAGTGAAGCTTCCGCGTCTGGAAATTATTATGGTAATTAAATCCCTGTGGAACGATACTGGAAGGGCTGTAAGCCATCGGAAGTTCTCGTTTCCTAAATGGATCAACAGTGTCTAAATGGTAGCTAGAATGAAAAAGTACGATAGGGAAAACTCCTCTTCTATAGCTGCTATAAAAACACTTATTGCCTGTCTCTGTCTCTCTCTCTCTCTCTCTCTCTCTCTCTCTCTCTCTCTCTCTCTCTCGTGTGTGTGTGTGTGTGTGTGTGTGTGTGTGTGTGTGTGTGTAAACTTGAAGTCATCCAGCTGGTGGAGATGGGTGGGTTGCTGGGGCGGGAAGGGTGAACAGGGTGAGTGAAGTTGGTGGGCGGGCAAGGACTGTGGGGTAGTTGGGTTGGCAGGGTGGGTGGGTGAGGTTGGTGGGCAAGGTATGGGACTGGGTGGTTGGCAGGTAAATATTTGATTAAACAAACTTTTTTTTTTTTTTTTTTTACTTTTTGTCTACGCTTCATTGTTATGGAAAGTCCAATTATCGAGCAGTTACTATTTTGTTTTCACGTTATTGGAGAATCAGTACACTTAGCCATGCATGTAACAATGGAAGCTGGGTACGGATCGTGATTAAAATGCAGTATTCACGCCTATTGAATGGCAAGGGTGGGGAAGAATTTACAGTTTTCTGATCCGAGTTGGCTTATATTCCCTGGGACTATTTAAGTATTTCCTTTGTGAGACAGGTGTCTTGTGGGAGTGTCAATAACAAGTAAAATCAAGCAGTTGATTTACATGTTTTATTTTTGAGCCTGATTTTTAAAACTCCTTGAATTAGGTGAAGTGTATTGAGTTTGCTCATCCTTCCTCCAGACACTTTAGTTCAGGTACCGTACTTGTTGAAAAACAGGTGTGAAGGCTTTAATACAGACTCTTTCTATACTAGCTATACGTATATCCAAAGGGTGATTTACTACCCGGATAGTGCAGAATAACTGTTATATTCGTTATTACTGAAAGGATATGAAGGAACACCGTACTTAGAAGCTTCAGTCTATCTATCAGTCATATACAACAATTTTTATGCTCTTTTCTATCGCTACTTCAATGGTCACTGCTTCTCTGAACTGTCTGCTTTCACCCTCCACCTGTGCGACGGGCGCGATGCACCCGTCTGGCAACAAACTCTCATCCCTTTTCTGTCCAACTCTCTAATGCAAGAGTTAACCATTACTTCCGATCCTGCAATTATGTAACAGGTCAACTCTGGAACTGTCTCCCTCTGTCTGTATTTCCTACTTCCTATGATCTCCAGTCTTTCAAACGCAGTGTGTCCAGGCATCTCGAAATGAACGGATCCTGAATCTGGTCCACTTTTGTATTCATTTATTTATTCATTTATTTATTTTTGGAAGGAAAGGTTTGCGGGCCCCTGGCCTTTGGTTCCTTCCTCCTTGCATTAAAAAAGAAAATGAGGTACACCCTGACCTTTGAATGTTAAGTGAAATATGTATGTTAGGAATGAAGTGCTGATCATTCAGCAGCACTGCGCTAATGAGCATCATTTGGTCAGTTGCAGTAATTTAGTGATAATGTTGTGCTTGATAATTAACTGCGTAAATTTAATACTTAAGATATTCCCCCAGCTTTGAGGTTACTTTAAGGAAAAAAGAATTTAAAACCAAGCCCTACACACATGACTTGCTAAAAGAAAAGCTTTTTTAGGGTGAATGCAGCCATGTCAGTGGGTAGGTTGCACGGCAAAATTGCTAGTTGTCAGCGCCGGTTCCCATTATATTGCATGTCAAAACCTGGTGTAACTGTGAATGAACTTTAATAGCCTGAAAAAATTAAGTACCAATTTTCAATTAAATAGCTATATCAGAAACGATAGTATTGAAAATATTGCTCTGGAGTAACGAATTAGTGACAGGCCTTCTGGATATAAATAATCTATCTATCTATATCTATCTATCGATCTATCTATCTATCTCTATCTATCTATCTATCTATCTATCTGTCTATACATATATTAGGGAGACATACGAGTATAATACCCTTTGGTTCGTATGTGGAAAGTTTATAATGCTCTATCCGGGAATCGAATCCTGGACTCCTAGATTGGAGTCTTAGTTAATTGATGATCGTTATGCTCATCATCCCACTTATTATATTTTCATTCACAGGAGATCAGGTATGGTTCTGAAAATACAAAAGAAAAATGCATGCCGGTAGGTGAGCTAATCATAGAATGCCCAATGAATTGTGTCACACGCACTTTCACTCACCAACATGTGGAAGGTGTGCCGAGAAGGTACTCTTTCCTCATGCTACTTCACAGTTACCTATCAGCAACCCCATGTCAACGACTGTCAGGTTACAAAAGAGGGATGCCAAACCTTTGCTGTGCACTTCTATATGAAAATTTAATCTAACCAGGTAGATTTCTTGTCATTTTCATCTCGTCATCAACCCCCATACTTCTCTTTCTCATCTACTCATTTAGCAGATCTATCCTATGCCACCTTCTTACCGGCCTACCACGCCTCCTCCCATCTCCAGCCTCACCCACGCATGCCGTTTCAACCATCTTTATACCCACTCTCTCCATACAAATATATAATTCAAGCACACTTCCTTCAGTTGTGTTGTCCACGTACTTCGTAAATTATATTAGTGTCAGTGACTATACTTATTATTATTTTACCAAACTGAGGCAGATATTGTAAACATACATTTTTTTCGGGTTGCAGAGGATGGGCCCAAGAATCAGGGAGCCGGGAAAAACTGCTTCTTCCACACTAAAAGACATTTGAACAATTGAAAGTCAAAATCAGAATCCTTTCATCCCAGCATCTGTTAACACGCTGCATTTAACCTGGGCAGAAAGGAGAGGTTTTTTTCTTGTCTTTATTATTATTATTATTATTATTATTATTATTATTATTATTTATTTATTCTTTTTTGGGGGGGCAAGGCAGGAGCCTCAGGATATAATTCTTGCAGCGTCTCAGGTGGAGCGACGAACTAGTCCCGCACATCGGCCCCAACCCAAAAAAGTGTACTCAAGTTGTTCCCTCATGTAATACTCTTAAATATACCAGACCTCCACTCCCCCACCACACACACACACACACACACACACACACACACACACACACACACACACACACACACACACACACACACACACACACACACACACACACACACATATTTTTAAACAAAACGCTATCGACCCTTCATCACCATTTACCTTTCTCCCCCCCCCCTCTCTCTCTCTCTCATACTGAATCCCCATTTCAAATTCAGGAGGTCGGTGCTGGCCACAATAACGGTCAGTAACGGTCGCCGCCACCCGGTGCAGGCTTAAAAAAAAAAAAAAAAGAAAAAAAAAAGGCATGGAATTCACGAGATGTATGAGAGAGATTCAGTGGTTTGGGGGCGAAGGAGGGAAGCAAATTTGAGGGGGGGGGGATGAAGGAAAGGGCAGATTTAAGGAAAGGAAAGAGAGTGGAAACAAGTGGAGAAAGAAAGTACAAGGCAAGTGAGGACAAAAGGAGTTAAATAGGAGGGAGGAAATGGAAATGAAAGGGATATGTGGAAGAAGAGGAAAAAATGAGACTGGAAGGGGAAGGGAGGGTGTGGAAGAGCAAACGACAAGGGAATCCAGATAAGGAGTGAAGAGAAAGATAAAGCGGGAAAGAGGAATGAGGAATTGTGAACCGATGGGGACGATGAGAGAGGCAAATTACGAGCAGGGGAGTCGGAAGGGGACGACGGAAAATGTGGTAAGCGAGGAAAGGAGGGGTAACAGTAGAGAGGAGTAGGAGGAACAGGAGGAGGAGTAGGTGGAGTAGGAGGAGGAGTAGGAGGAGGAGTAGAAGAAGGAGAAGTGGAAGGAAGAGGGGGAAGAGAAGGAAGTCAAATCCATAAGGGGAAGGGAGAGGAAAGACGTATATTGGGAACAAACACTAGAAAGCAGGAGATAGGAGACAAGTCTGGGGAAAGGGGTGAGGGAAGGGAAGAGGAGAGAAAGAGAGAGAGAGAGAGAGAGAGAGAGAGAGAATATAACCATGGAACTGAATGATAAAGGAGATAAGGAATGGAAGAAAAAATACTAATAATAAAAATACAGCACACCATCCAAAGTACACACCAGGGTAGAAAGGTGGGTAGATGAGGGAAGGGGGAGAAGGCGGGAAAAAATCTTGCCATTAGGAGGAGGAACATACCAATCATGGGAGGGAGGGGAAGGAGGAAACCCTTCTCTGTAGGATGGAAAGTGTTCGTGTGAGGGGGACGGGGTGCTGGAGGATGGGATAGAAAATGACGAAGGAAAGGAAGGCATGGAGGCGATGGATGCAAAGAGACAGGAAAGAAGATTCAAGGAAATGATAGAAGGAAGTGAACCATAGGAGGGGAGGAAGTATGGAAGGAAAAGAAAAAAAATAGAGGAATGGAAAGAGGAAAGAAGGAGGGGGAGGACAAATCAAGGGAAAGACAAAATGGAAACGGGGTTGAACAGAACCAGGTAGATAGACGGAAAGTGGAAGTGAATGGGAAATAGGTCAATTGGCGGTTGGACCGTAAATGGTGATGGTGGTGATTCGTTAGTGTGTGTGTGTGTGTGTGTGTGTGTGTGTGTGTGTGTGTGAGAGAGAGAGAGAGAGAGAGAGAGAGAGAGAGAGAGAGAGATCGTTGGTCCCAAAGGATTAATTCTGAAAGTGAGTGGAAAGAAAGAGGGAGGAGGAAGAGGAAGAGAGAAGGGAGGAGAAAGGAGGAAAGAGAAGCGGAGAAGTCAAGGAGAAAGAAAATGGTAAAGAAGGGAGGCGATGAAAGGAATATAAAGAAGGAAAAATAAGAGAAGAATAAAGAGCTGAGAGCGGTGAAGAGGAGAGGAGAGAAGAGGAGGGAGATGGGAGGGGTAGTAAGGGAGGGTGATTAATGTCTCCCTAAACCATTTCCTGTCTTTCCTAGAGTTCTCCCCCTCTCTCTCTCTCTCTCTGTCTCTCTCCAGCAGCTGGTAACCCCCATCATTAACCACTTTGGTACAATAGCCCATGATTTGTTGACTATTAACACTACGTGATTATATTTACCTCATGAGAGAGAGAGAGAGAGAGAGAGAGAGAGAGAGACTGATAACCCCTTGGACAGACAACTAATGGTTTACAGTTTTTGCCACACGTTTACTATTTCCCACAACTTACAAACGACATTTTGTTTTCCAGTGGGTAATCAAGACTCTTCCATGGCACACCTAACACCTTAAGTTTCAAAAAAATCGAAGCAAAATGAGGGACGACAAATGCTCTGCGTCACTTTTATTTCCATTTTTTTTTTTGTCTAAGTGTTGCAATCGTTTTTATAAAGGAAGTCTGTCACTTCTTATTTCACCTACCTCACTTGATGTCCTATATGTCTTACCCATAATTATTATCTAATATCTCCATCCATTTCTCCATTTCTCTATTTGGTTTGTTTGTTCCTGAACCAAGACCTTCCAGTGATACGATAACGACATATAGGACACAACACCTGTGAACCACGTCGGGCGTGGGGGGTGAAGTAGTACATATTAAAGGTCTCAATAAAAGTTCTTGTAACACCTGTGGAGCTGGACATACTCGTACATCTTAAACACAAAAGTCGACGGAAAACGAGAACATAGTTTCACATATAAGAAACCTGAGAAACGAGCTAAGTGGTGTTCCTTAGCCCTGGAAACAATTTATTACGTTGGCTGGTACTTATATAACCAACAACTAGACATCTGGGAGTGTAGAGGTGCTTAGGGTATGTTACTGACATGATGATACTCACGGGAGCGCAACTTTTCATTTTCACCTTAGTAACTTGTCCATTTCTTACCGATAATCGATCACCCACTTGAAGTGAGTTAAGGCCATGGAGTAGCAGTGTCTCCTTTGGCAACATGCTGTAGAAGAGTGAGCTTGGTGCGACGATATTATCAATTCTTCTCGAATATTTCCTTCTGCAGGGCTTTTCTTTGTATTTCTGGAAGATACTGAAAACCCCCAGTGAAAGTTTCCGTGGTTGCATTTGGAAACTACCTACAAGCAAAAGTCATTGTTGGTGAGTCCTTGACTGTTGTGGCATAATCAAGCCTGATCTACGATAATGCATTTTCAGAAGGACATTTATCAAAGGCTTTTGGCATAGAGATATTTTGAGATATGAACACCTTACAGGAATACCACTAGGTAATCATCTTATAGCTAATACAGATCCAGTGTAGTTTATAGACCTTGATTAAGCACCTGTAGAGCATTAAATGGTAAACTGCCTGAAACTGTATTAATAGCACCGTGTGAATAAGCGTTGTGTGTGTGTGTGTGTGTGTGTGTGTGTGTGTGTGTGTGTGTGTGTGTGTGTGTGTGTGTGTGTGTGTGTGTGTGTGTGTGTGTGTGTGTGTGTGTGTGTTTGCGTGCGTGTGTGTGTGTGTGTGTGTGTGTGTGTGTGTGTGTGTGTGTGTGTGTGTGTGTGTGTGTGTGTGTGTGTGTGTGTGTGTCCGTCCGTCCCCACATTGACCCTCGGCTTTCGATGTACCATTCATCAAAAGACGCGGAACGACGAGCAGCCACCGATGATGTAAACTGATATTCTGTGCAGTCAGTTGCCCTCGAACCATGCATATATTTGAGCCCGATTTTCTCCATTCATTCAGAATCCTCCACAGGTCATACCTCTGGGCCGAATGTGGTGAAATTCCGCCTGGGCATGCCCGGTATGCTGGAGGTGGTCCATGTCAAATGTGGTGTCAGTACGTGTCTCGGAGACCACGTGACAGGTAGGATTGTTTACCTTAACCCTATTTTTAATGTTAGTCTTTGAACACGCCATGCGCGTTAATTTGAAATTTCCATGTTGATATGAACGAATGAACAAAGCTGCCGGTTATTGTTCTTTGCACATGCAGATGTCCCTTCCTTGAAGGTTCACAATCAGCCACATCATTTGTTTTTCCATGTGTCTGTGACTCCAGTCATAATCGCACTTTTTGGCTGACAACCACAGGATTGTTATCTGCGTTTCGCCATTTGCGTTTTGCGTACCATCACAAATGCATTGAAGTGCAGTTTTTGAATACTGTTTTATTAAGGATCCCCACCTCGTTCCTCGGTGATATATTTTTGTCCGTTCTGCCTGACCTTCATGATTTCGTCATGTGAACAAACATGATAAATATTTAAGAGTTAAAACTGAGGGTGAAACCCGAGTACCGTACCCTCGGCAGGAGCAAGCTGCAAACGCTTAGCAGCCTTATGTGGCCGCTAAGCGCTTGTATTTACACTATGGTGTCCATCGCATGCAAAAGTAAAATTCATGTCAATGAATCTTATAAGCCACCAATAATGCCCAACAGTTAGGTTTTATACCCAGCAAAGACGGATAACCAAGTAGGCTTCCTTAGGCTTTCTTATGATATTGTTACTTGCAGTACACTTCGTGAGGATAAGATACTCATTATCTTGAAACTAAGGTTTTCGTGCATTGAAGTTCTATGATGTCACTATGCTTACATCGGTTTGAATCATGTTTTTATAAAACACTTCATGTTATCTACAAATGAGAAATAACAAGTGTCATTAGTTTCTTATTTTTTGTTTTCTTAAAAATAGATACCACTTTGTCACAGAAAACTGTTCTGCTATTGATGTTCGTCAAAAAATAATTATTACATGGAGGCAACTTCGACATTGACATTTGTTCTCCGAAATGTGTACGTATAACATATAAGTTTGAAGAAAATCCTCTGAAAGACTTTGGAGCAATGAGGACTGAAAATGTAAAAAAAAAATAAAATGCATTTTTTTTTTTATTCGTATCTTATTGTCGTTATTTGAACTGGTTTAACATTCTGCTTAAGCAACTTTTACAGTGGTTCTTAACATGTAAATGTTTCATATAAGACACTTAAAATTTATGTGACCGTCCCCCGATGAGGTCTGAGTTACGTCATCATATGCCTGGACTGAGAAGGCTAGTTTAACCCCGGGTTCCAACGCTCAATAATGAACTGGATATAGGAGGATGGATGATCATAGTAAAACAATCGTCGACATTACCGCAAATCACTACCACAATAAAAACGAAATTTGTGTAAAACTCCGATCCACATCTAGGAGAGAGCGTTCTTGTAAAGTTGTGAGTGTTAATTCGGCGCGGGAGGTGGTCGGTGGAAGGCAAACGATGCTGGTGGACGGGATGTGGCCTGGTAAGAATGAGAAGACTCTTGTGGTTTTTACATGCAGACAGATGAAAGCAGAGTTTATTTATTTATTTTTTTTCACTCATTTGGTTGTATGTTATAGACCTTCTACTTATCCATTATATTTCCTGTTACTTATTTTCGTAAAAATTTAAATTATTATGAATGCATACCATACAATCAAAAGTTTACAGGTTTTCAGAGGAACACAAACGGAAGCACAGTAAACGTATGTTCTTCAGTCTGTTGATGTCTCATGATTTTTTTCCTTGAATCATCCTGTTTACATCTCTAGTCTGTTTTTTTTTTTTTTTTCCTTGAATCAAAAGCATATTTTATGCTGCTTAGGGATTAACTTATATCGTACAATTTCAGTACACGGGTGATTATTTTCTGTTCTAATATATCATGGTATTGTGACATCGACACATAGCTGCCGTGTAGGTGTTGGCTATACATAGTAATCCTGTGAACAAAATTAATTACATAATCACTTTCATGAACAAAGGCGACTGTATGCCATATGTCAGAGAGTGAACAAACTCGCAGACTGCCACTGAAATTGCGGATAATGGCGACGGAAACTAAGTATAAATCCCACACCCACAAGAAAGTAGCCAAGTAGGACAGGACATTGCGGTAACAGATTGGCGACCGGCGAGTGCAAAAATGGACACTTGTAGCCTAATCGGAAAGTAGGCTGGCCAATATAATCTCCAAGGCCACTAACAATTGTAATTTTATCCCTTCTACCTTCTGGCGGTTTTATTCAGATTGGGGAGTAAACCAGGTTGCGAAGAGGTCTTGGAGTTTTATTCTGTCTCCATACACTCATTCTGTCTCTCTCTCTCTCTCTCTCTCTAAAAAAAAAAAAAAAAAAAAAAGAATCCAGAAAAAATTATCTAAATAATTATCTAAATTAGGCAACAATCCTGAAACTTGTAAACTTAACGGTACCAGTATGAATTTAGATAATGCATACCTCGTTGAGGTCTTCAGCAGAGGGACATGTTATTATATCTTCAGTCTCGCCATCTGCAGGCTTTTTCATTCAGCATAGGAGTGACTGTTGAACTGGAAGAATTACATGTAACATTCATTAATGCCGTCACTACTGTAGGGCTGTTTAAAGTAATATACCAGAATATATATATATATATATATATATATATATATATATATATATATATATATATATATATATATATATATATATATATATATATAATGTATATAAAACTGTCTGGTAAGAGCATGACTGAAATAAGAGTTCTGTCAGCAGGGTAAGCAGCTACTAGGTATTGTAACAGTCCCCTTGTTAACTCCATATATTGGCAGTCAGATGTAATATACATGTCCAGACCGTGTTTTACGGGTCCTGAAGGCAATTGATCCGTAAGGTTGAAGAACGCCACTTTCTGTCACCAGAGAAGTGACCTGCTCCCACCCAGTGCTTCTTCCTTAGGCATACGGTATGCATGGAAGACTTTTAGAGTGTCGGATGAAAGTGTATGTGAAAGTTGTGTTCATGTAATTTCTTTTGTAAGTCGACCAGAGAACCTTGACTGGGTATGGACATGCGAAACCACATGAAAGGATATATGGCAGCACCAGCCTATACTCGTATGTCCCTCTCCAGGTGAGACTGAGCCCAGACCGGGTGAATTGGTAGAGACACACGCTATCACCTCGACCTCCCTTAGGCTTCATGACCTTGACGTTACGAGGTTAAACATAAATACATCAAATGAGCAATTATCTGGTCTTCTCGTATTTAAAGAACATTCTAATTTCATTGTAAACATTATTTTATTGACATAGGAAGGGCTTTTTGAGATTCCGGTGTAATCGGTAAATTGAAATTCAGTTTGGCAGGCTGACAACACTTCAGGGTGTTGAATATTTTATAGTCTAACAATTAGTTCATCCCATGAGGTTCCTCTTAATTTAGAATCATAAACTACTAAATGTAGCCAAGTCTTTACCTAAGGCTTAAATCGCGAAGCGAGAGGCAAACCCACGATTTTCTACGATAATGTCTAAAGCACATAGTCAAGATTTACTCTGTCGTGATGCTCCATACAGTTTATGACCGCCTCTGTAATGTGGGATGCTGGCAGTCCAAGCCTAATAACCACAGAATTCCATTATAGGTAGTCGAAAATATGGGATCTGCCTTAAACTATCTGATATAATTTTTAAGCACAGGTCTATCCATGACAGTTATGTTCAGGTGGCAAGGCTTTATAATGCTTCGGGAGTTATCATAAAAATCAGTGAGTTCATTTGACTTGATGACTAACTTGTTCACCAGGAAATAGACAGGAATAGAGCAAACTGCACATGTTGCACAGAATGAACAGCTGTGCGCGGGGTGAGGGGGAAATGAGTGGCAGAGTGAGCGAAGGGAGGAAATTAGATGTCAAAATGTGTGTATCACAATTGAGGGTGGGAGTGAGGTAAATATGAAAGAAGAAATACAAGATCTAGCTGAAAAGAATGAAGAGGCAGAGAAGGGAAGATAACTGCCTCTCTCTCTCTCTCTCTCTCTCTCTCTCTCTCTCTCTCTCTCTCTATCTCAGTATATCTATCTACCCTACGTATTTCTCTATTTCCATATATCTCAAATTATCTACTTTTCAATTTGCCTACGCTTCTATATACCTACCTCTATATCAGTTTATCTAACTGTGTAAGCTCAAGTCAGGGGTGAGGGTCATATATTACGTGCAACAGCTTATACTGTCCCCGGGGTGAGTGAAGGCTCTTCTGATACGACATGTTAGATGATGCTAGGGAGCGGGGAAAGGAAGGTGTTCTCTGACTTCGATCCCTGTCTACTATGATGATCGTATGGGACTGGCTGTTAGGCTTGTTTTACTTGGCTTTGTAGTCTGTCTCTCTTGCTTAACCCCCAAAGTTTGATGCATACTTATTTTTTTTTCGAAAAGTGGCTATTTTCAAGCAATTATAGCTTCGTAACTACAGCATAGAAAACCTTAGTTTAAATATCAGAATACTCATCAATCCTTCCTATCTTCATTGCATGTGTACCTAAGTCTCTGGGTGGAGGTTTTGAGGAGGTATTTGATGAATGGAGACAATTTTCAAGGTCTAGGAAAACTGTGTTCGGAGGAGTGGCTGAGTCTGCAACTACATCACACAGCGTACACGCCTGCCTGGACCAGACGGTGATTCCCCACTTATACTCACTCACGCTCCTCCTTGACCCACGTAAAACTACAGGAAAAACAGTCAGAACGTCAGCAAAGGGTTGATCAGGCCTGTCCTCAAGCCGATGACACTGACAGAGACTTCACACTTCATGAACTTAAAGCAGCCATGAAAAAGAGCAAGGATACAGCACCAAGCCATGACCATCTCACATGCTCCATGGTGGCACACATAGGGATGGCAGGTGAAATGGCATTACTGCGAATTATCGATACATCGTGGCAACAAGGTCAACTACCAGACATGTGGAAGAAGGCCGACATAATTCCCATCTCCAAGCGCTCTGACCCAACATCTCACCGTCCAATCTCCCTCCTCTTTGTGTTGTGCAAGACCTACGAACGTCAGGCACTCACTCGGCTAAGATACAAGCTGGGGACACCCCATGAGAACCTTCACGGCTTCACCAAGGGTCGGAGCACACAGCATAGCATTGCTACCTTACTTTCCCTCGTGCATGGTAACAATGCTGTCGTAGTTTTCCTGGACTTAGAGAAGGCATTCGAGCTTGCCAACCCCCTCGCCATACTCGATGGCCTAGCCAGGAAGAATATCCGAGGACGACTCCTGCGTATGGTGGCAGATTACTTGCATGGCCGGCTAGCCAGAGTCAAACTACAGTACTATTACTCTGACTACCACTGCCTAGAGAATGGCACGCCCCAGGGAGGAATCCTTAGCCCAACATTATTCAACATCCTAATGACGATGCTACTGGATATCAAACTCCCCGAGGGCTGCACTCGTAATATCCTATGCAGATGACCTTGCCCTCATTGTCGCTGGTGGGCGTGGCCCCAGGAACCACACTTCAAGAAAAGCCTTAAACATTCTGCAGGATGCCTGTGATGATCTAGGCCTAAAGATTTCTACCACCAAAACTAAAGCGATGAGGTTTGGAAAACGTAACATCAAGCTGAATCTGAAGATTTATGGTCAAAACATCGAATGGGTAGCAAAGTTCCGGTACCTTGGAGTGTGGATTGATCAAAACCTTACGTTTGTACAAGAAGTCACTTATCTGAGGGATCGAGTGAATTGCCGACTACGTCCCCTGCGAGCACTGGCTTTTCGAAACAATGGCTGCAACTACCGTGTGTTAAGGGCCTTTTACACTCATGCCATCCGATCAGTTATTAATTATGCTGCCCTCATAATCATTGGACTCAGTAAGAACCTGCAAAATCGCCTTGAAGTTGCTCAGAATCAGTGTGCCCGTGTACTGTTGGGAGCTCCTAGATGGACACTGACTGACAATGCCCTAGTAGAGTGCCAGCTTACAACTCTGTATCAGAGGGCTCAGCGACTGTGTGCCAACTTTGTTGCGAAGATACTACAGTCACCAGAAGACAGCAGATTCCGACAGAAATTAGTCTCTTCACTTCAGCAAGGGCAAGAAATGCTTCCTCTAAACAAATGGTCAGGTAGAGCAGTGAAAGCTCTCTGGACATTTGACTTAGCAACAACACTATTACAGAAGGGACCTGATGGACCCAGCCCTCGATACACACCGCCACCACCATGGGCACCACCTCCTGCCACGTACAGCATCATGCCTGGCCCACATCGAAGTTTAAGCGAAGCAGCCCTTAGACAGAAGGCACTTCAACACATAGCAACTCTCCCAACAAACGATACCTCCATATATTTCACTGATGGCTCAGTTGACGACAAATCTAAAAGAGCAGGAGCCGCTTTCATTGCTGATTTTCTCCCTCCCATTAAAATATCAATCACGGGATGTTGCAGCTCATTTCAGGCAGAAGCTGTGGCCATCCAGCATGCACTAACTCACGCACTCTACCCACCAGAAACATGTGATCATCAATACAGACTCACTCTTCCTCATCTATGCCCTCCAGCAGACACCCCATAAAAACATCCTACTCATTACAGACATATTGGCACAGGTGATGCAGTTTCAAGAACAAGGAAGACAAATCATCATTAACTGGGTCCCTGGCCATGTGAATATAGCAGGGAACGAAATTGTTGATAAGGCAGCCAAAGCAGCCTGCACCCAACCTAATCCCGACTTTTGAGTAAACTTACACCCCAGCAGAGCTAAACTGAAGGAGGACGCAAAGCAGAAGGAGAGAAAACACTTACCACACACAAGACAGCGTCACTACACTCAGTTTCTGGCAAGTGGTACAGGACAGTCACTCAATATGACCCACCAGCTCTCAACAGCTCCACTACCAGGGCTGAAGAGCAACACTTGTTTAGAATTCGACTGGGTTGGATGTGTAGATGGGAGCGATGTGAACACCCAGCTGAGCCGTGCGCACACTGTAACACCCCAGCCACCAGCCATGATCACTGGCTCCTTACCTGCCCCGCCAATGCCTTCCCTCGCAGGGTACCCAGCACCACTGCTTCGGGCATCCCACTACGTCTGATTCAAGGCTGGACCACCTACATGAAGGAACAGGTGGCTCTCCACCCACCACCACGCTAACTTACATTCAACACACACAACACTATGATACGCCAAAACACCCTAATAAGAACATAATATTATTATTGTAGTTGTACATTATAATGACGATGATGCTGTAGTGATAATGATTTATTATTATTATTATTATTATTAGTTATTAGTGCTGTTTTATTATTATTATTATTATTATTATTATTTAATATTACTACTTGTTTTAATTACCAATATTATTATTATTATTATTATTATTATTATTATTGTTGTTAATGTTATTATATTATTATTATTATTATTATTATTGTTAATAGTTATTATATTATTATTATTATTATTATTATTATTATTTAATATTTCTACTTGTTATAATTACCAATATTATTATTATTATTATTATTGTTGTTATTGTTATTGCTGCTACTGCTACTACTGCTGCTACTGCTGCTGCTACTACTACTACTACTACTACTACGATTATTATTATTATTATTATTATTATTATTATTATTATTTTATTAGCCGAATACCATATGAAACATTCACAGCAATTATTAACAATTATAAAATTAGCTTAGTTAGCTAGTGAGGCGCTATGCCTGTTGAACACGTGCAATGACATATTTGTCAATTATAATCTGTACCTGCCATGTACAGCACTATACTGTAACACCACCACTGTGTCCAGCGGCGCCTTGTGCTGCCTGTAGTTAATAAAGCTACGAACCTTAAAAAAAAAAAAAAAATGAATTTGACACACTGCAACTGTCGCATGAATGAATCGTCACCCTGTGTACGTCTAGCAAAGAGAAAAATGAAATTCCAAGGTTTATGATTTTTTTGTTCTGCAAAAGACTAGTTCTACTTTCCTGTGAGTATGTTTTCTTTATCGTATAGGATCACTTTAGTTATCCTAGAAGACTTTTAATTTCTTTACACCCATAGATTTCTTTATTTTGTAAATCGCCAATTTAGTTAATTTCCTGCTTCACAACAGGCTTAAAACAAATATATAAATTACTGATTATTGTAACGATATTTTTAGTATTCCTTATGTGTGTGTGTATATATATATATATATATATATATATATATATATATATATATATATATATATATATATATATATATATATATATATATATATATATACAGTCTTACTTCGCTGAGAGAATATCAGTCAGTCCTTTTATAAACACGTATTCTGTTCACTGAAGTTTTCATAATTCAGTTCATAAACGACTTATTTTCTAATTTCTTCCTTCGCAACAGGCTTATCACAGATATAAAATAAACAGTTATTTGTACTTTTTCCTATCCTTTAAGCATACCTATAATTTTATCTACTGTCTTACTTCACTAAATAAATATCAGTCATTACATACATAAACACTAACCGGCAATCTCTTCACTGAAAGTTTCTTTATTTCATTATGCCACTTTTTTATGAAATAAATCAAATAGGCATATATATATATATATATATATATATCTATATATATATATATATATATATATATATATATATATATTTTATGCGAGGAAGAAGGAACCAAAGGCCATGGCCCGCAGTAACAGTTCCCTCCAAGAGAAAAACAAAATACAAGAGAGAGCCAAATTCAAGATCCGATCATTTTGAGATGCCTGGACACACTGCGTTTGAAAGACTGGAGATCATAGGCAGCAGGAAATACAGATAGAGGGAGACAGTTCCAGAGCTGACCTGTTGCATAAATGAAAGACTGGGAGTAACGGTTAACTCTTGCATTAGAGAGTTGGACAGAAAAGGGATGAGAGTTTGCTGCCAGACGGGTGCTACGCGCCGGTCGTAGAGGTGGAGGAATGCAAGCAGACAGTTCAGAGGAGCAGTGACCATTAAAGTAGCGATAGAAAAGAGATAAAGATGCAACAGTGCGGCGAAGAGACAGAGGTTGAAGGGAGTTAGTAAGAGGAGGAGAGTTAATGAGACGAAAAGCCTTTGACTCCACCCTATTGAGAAGAGCTGCACTTAGTGTCAAGCTGGGGTGATGTGGATGGTGGTGAGAGAGTGGTAAGGAGAATGCAAAGTTAGGACAATGTGAAATAGGTGAGGGTCTGTAAGGGGTGGGAGGCACACATCACTATACATTCTGTGACGTAACTTACCCTCTCAAACGTTGTCATTCCACTAGATAATGACGACACTGTCATCTCTAAACCTCCCCAAATCAAACAATAACTCAAACCCTTCCTTGCACGAGTGGGAGGCAAGGCAGTGATTGCGATAGCAGGATCCAGGCAGCCGTTCATGTCGGCAAGCGAATTAGAGTATGTGCATTCAAATAACATTGCTCCTACCCTTCCTGATTCCCGTGAAGGCCTGGCAGTTTAGCTCACCCACCTCCTGCATACGTACACCACACACAAAGCACCATAATGGGTAGAAATTCAAACGCTGGTGGAAAAAAACAAAGGATCTCTTTCTGTCATTTGAACTGCCCCAACCGCCTGTTTCATGATGGCCATGGTCGTCGTTCGCCTATCATGGGTTAAGTAACTATATAAACACTTATATTCCCATCTATCCATGCTTCCATTCATCCATCTGTCTTATACATCTGTCTATCTGTCTATTTATCTATCTATCCATCTATCTACCTATCTACAGTATATACGGTATCTCTCTACCTGTTTGTCTGTCTATCTGCTTTTTGTTACAATATCCTTCACAAACTAGCTACACACTAAAATAAACTCTAGGCAATTTTATACCTACTCAGCATCGATGCTTCATCCCAGAACACACCACCCCTCCTCTTAGAGGCACATGACGCCTTGAATGTCCATATCTTCTTATATCAGACAACTGGCCGGCGGACGATCTGTGTTCCTGAGTTATGGTGCAGGATTGGCTCTGTTGCAGTGAGGTGCATATTGCAAGGGTGTTGAAATGAAGTGCATGGGGGAGGCAGGCTTGGAGTGTTTTACAGTGTCACGGAGAGAGAGAGAGAGAGAGAGAGAGAGAGAGAGAGAGAGAGAGAGAGAGGGAGAGATTATGCCCAGATCTCTATACCACCCCCCAACCTGCCAGCCCAAGTCACTCTCCATCTTGTACTATGTCTTTCAGCTTTCAGTTTTCCTTTTAGGGCAAAGGACGTCATTATATTTTATTATTCCTGTTAATGCCTAATTATATTAAGCTATGGTGAAACTTTTCGCCTGTAATGAATGCATAAAACTATGATAAACAATCGTGTTTTTAATGATGATGATGATTAAAACACATCACTTTATAAATTAACTGCGTGTTACCGGAACGCTAATAATGCGTGTTACCTTCGCATCATCAGTCTGTCAAAACAATCCATTCACTTGGTCCACAAAAATTTAATGGAAATTCTTTCATGTTGATTTAATAAACTTGTATCTGGAGTCACGGTGATCGGGTGGAGATGAGTTTGTCTCCCGATGTACGTGTATCCTATATCTAGATTTAAAAAAAAAAAAAATGCTGTGAGAGGTCGTTGCTGATAGTATGTCCTTTCATTCACCAACGAATCTTTACATTCTGTCGGCTCATGCCGAGGACATAACCAGACTCGTAAACATATAAACGCAGGAAATGAAACACTTCAACTTTCACATGTACGAAGTGCTACCCCCAAATTCCCGAAATTTGACTAAAGAAGGAAGAAAAACTCGTGTCAAATCCTAATCACAACCTCTCGGTAGTCTCCTTGGGCGTGCAGACATCGATCCCAGTGCTTCCACGATTGGAACGCGTTCTCAAAGTCATTGAGCTTCAGCTTGTTCAGGTCCTTCTGCGATTTTAGCCTGGATCTCCTCAGTGATGTCAAATCCTCGTCTTTCAACTGGATTTTCATGTTTGGAAAGAAGAAAAAATCACAAGGGACAAATCTGGTGAACACAGGTCGTGGGGGACAAAAGGCATGTTTTTTTTTTTTTTTTTTTAAATGCCCAAAACAGATGAACAACATGGGTTGTGTGCGTGGGTGCATATCGTGAAGCACCCATCTGTTTCTGCGCCACTTGTCTTGACGTTTTCGCCTCACGTCCCCAGACCAAATGCGTTGGCAAGTTCCATACAATAGGCTAACAATGTCACAAACAACATGGATTGTCCTACGATCTTCGAGGATGGTGCACGATTTTTGGCCACATTGTCAGGAGTTGAACTGGTGGAAGGGCGATCAGAACGTGCATCATCATCTGTTGATGTTCGTCCGTTTTTAAAATGTTTAAACCAGTAGTAAGTTTGTGTAGCCCTCAAAGCATTGTCACTAAATGCTTGTTTTAGTATTTTATGAATTTCCGCAGCATCCTTCCCGAGTTCCACACAAAACTTAATACATACGCGTTGCTCATTCTCAGCCTCCATTATTGAGATTAAAGTCGCAAACTGACCCAAACACAATGAGATAAAAACCACACTCATGCAGCAAACACAGCCAGCCTGCACAACGCCACGTGACACACTAACAAACAAAGGGTGTGGTCACTGCCACCCAGCATCCACACACCGTAGCACAAGCGGTTTCCTCCCTGCTTTCAAATTTCGGGAACTTTTGGGTAGCGCTGCGTATTACTCGTAAACAAATTGCAGATACTCCTTCCCCATACCTCGCCAGCATGAGGGAGGGTTAACTCTGGCAGTCATTTCTCTCTCTCTCTCTCTCTCTCTCAGGAAAATATCAGGTCGTGCAGAGGTCCACATAATATGCATTGTTATCAGTATATTGTAATTATGCCTGTCTGTCTCTACTGTAGCTCCGTCTATTTAGTTATCTACCCTTCTAGTCTGTTACCAACGCCTAATCCCAGAGTTCATCCAGGGTGATAGCGACATAAACGTTTCCAATCCTCCTTTCAATGTTCGTCACCACGCCGAGCCGCCATCCCTCATGTACGCCTCCCTCGTTCTCGGTCCTGCCTTTAGTCTCCCGTCGAGAGAGAGAGAGAGAGAGAGAGAGAGATCAGACTGTTCACTGCAATATAGCTTTTAGTCATAGAGGTCCGAAGGTAGTAATACAGCCACAATTAATTCCACTAATAAAAAAAAAAAAAAAAAAGCAGGAAGGCTCCCCACACCCAGACAACTCCAATCGAAGCCAACTACAATTTACTTGTCTGGTATTTACTTACATCTTTCTTGTGGTACCGTACGTGCTGGTGAATTGAGGAGCCGTATGTCTCTTGTCATACTTTTACACCTCCATAGGTTTCTCGCGCGGAATTACCCTTCGTTTAACATTCCTGATTGAAAGTAATCGCAGTAGACAGTCCATTTAGTTATGATAGAACGATATCGTGACATTGCCTTACTCGTTGCACATCACAGCCAGTCAGTTGTCTTCTTGTAATTTGAGGCTGCCTCCTATTGTGTTTTTTATTTTCCAGTCATAAGTCCCATCTTGCATGCTGTACGATCATTTTCTTTGACTCATAGAATAGATAGCATAATCATAATCATCTCTGTAACTATCAACCTGGAAGGAACCTGTAAAGTCTGTTAATGCTTGTTTTCCTTTGTGCTTTTTGCCAGGTTTATTATCTGCTTCTTAGTTAGGCTGGCACTCTTCTCGTCTCATCTGTCTTTATCTTGATTTGCTTCTTTTCCATTTTTTCTTCTTCTTGAACTCTTTCTTCTCAGCGCGTTTTCCCTCTTAAGTTCACCTCTCTCTCTCTCTCTCTCTCTCTCTCTCTCTCTCTCTCTCTCTCTCTCTCTCTCTCTCTCTCTCTGTAACATACCTTACACCACATACATCTTCCCATAACATATCTTGGTAATGATGGGTATTTTAGCCCGCATTTCCATTCAGTTGTTCCCATTCAGTTATTGAAGGATATTGCACCTGGAAACAGCCACAGAAGTTACGTCCTTGTACTGCGTTATACCTTGTTTATAAAGAGCAAGACACGCGACCCCACAAGACCAGGACACAGTTAAGAAGAGAGGCTTTTAGGATGAGAAAGGCATGAGTAACCCTAGATAATTAGCTTAAAATATTCTTCACTTCTTCCTCATCATCCCTATTAATCTTGAATATTCCTCCCTCCCACCTCAACATCCTTATTAACTGTATGATATTCCTCCTACCCTTTCCAGCATCCAACTTAATCGTCAGATATTTCTACCTCCCTCTGCAGCATCCATATTAATCGTGAAATATTCCCCGTCCCATTCTCAATATCCATATTTAACGTGAAGTATTGAATTGATTTGAATAATGGATTTCAAGTGCCAGGTATCAAAGACCGTATTGCACAAATTCAGAGCAAAGATATAAGATGAGAAATGGAAGAGGAACGGGAATGGAGAAAAAGAGAATAACGAGCAGAATGACGAGCAGAGCGGTGATGGATCCCACGTTAATAGTTGACGTTGATAGACTTGGCGTTGGCAGAGATAGTTGGCGTTGACGCATTCGACATTGGCTTGACCCTTCCAGGAAAGAAGTAAGGATCGACGGCACTGGGAGGTCCTTAAACTATTCCTACCATGAAAACGAATGTCCAACCTGATATGAGAAGAGGGAAACAAAAGCCGGAAGATTTATGAATATTGCAAGAAGCGACTGTGGACAAAACGGATGAAGGGGAGAGTAAGGAAAGGTTAGAGACAAAACTCTCATTTTAATCGCCTCCTACGACAAACAGGGATACGGAGAAACTGTTCTTTCCCCTCTTTCCCAGGGGTTTGGTGAAATATTTCTTCGCCTTTCCCCAACATCATTAATCATCGTGGAGTGTTCTTCGTTCCCTTACCATTATCCTTGATCTTCACTATAAATTTAATTATCTCTGTCTGTCCATCCCTCACTTTCTACCATCCATTATTCATTATTTTTTATGTTACCGGTACTAATTATGTTCTTAGTATTCTTTTCCTATCCTGTTTTTGGACCTTACTGGCTCCATTTACGCTGATGATGATGATATAACGATATATCATGCCATATAAATTACTTTAGATCCTATTCTGTTTCACCACTTCTATTTTCACCTTTCACGGTATTTCTGAGTAACTCATCGAATGCAAGAGGTGACCGTGGCTTAGAGTAGATGATATGGACTAACCTACAGCATCCTGGCCTTAAACCCTTCCACGCCCTTAAGGAGTTTTTCGGGGATTAGTTTTAACCTACCTAGACACTATAATTTACTTATATCGCACTAACATTTTTCTCTTACGGATACTTATTTAGCCTCATCACCTGTAGCATGTAGGTACCTTATAGTTTTCATAGTTACCATTATTTCCTCATTGTTAGTGTTCCTGTTTCTTATCCTTGCCCACTACATTGTTTTGGTGAGATGAAGGCTGATGGTGATGATGATAATGTAGGCTGCATAATGATGTCATTGACCAATTCAATAATGCTGCTGTAATAATTGTGAATTATATACAGCATCTTTCAGGCAGTATTAATCGCTTTATTCCTTGTTTCGTTCCACCTTTCCCACGTCTAAGCTTCCCCTTCATCGAATCCATCACTCTCTGCAAATTTAATTATACCTTCATTAATTACTTCCCCTTGTGTTCTTTATGTTCATATTTATTTATCACCCCTATATGTTTTTTTTTTCTTTTTTTACCAATCTATCGTCTTGTCTCTGATTATTTATCACCCTGTCTACCTATACCTACCTACTTCTAGATTTCAGCTGTCTCTTCATTTCTATTTAAGACCAACTGTTTTTCGCCTGCTGCCTTAAAAACTGGACCAACAGGCATTTGTAAACGACCCCTCATTCCACGACACACTGTCACTCTTGTTGAGGTGACGTGCTGTAAATGCTGTCGTGCCTTACACATTAATTTAGACCATCACTGTCTCCCTCCCCTCCTTCCATCTACCTTACTCTAGCACACCCTCCATTTCAGTCTTTAACTCTCCAGCGACCTGTACTCCTCCACTTTTATTTTTTTTTTAATGTAAACAGTAAAACACAATCTTTAACTATTCATAGACCTGTACTCCTCCACTTTTTTTTTTTTTAATGTAAACAGTAAAACACAATCTTTAACTCTCCATAGACTTGTACTCCTCCACCTTGCTTTTTTTTCCTTTTTATGTAAACAACAAATCAATCCTTCACCTTTTTCTTGATCGTCTCATTCCCCCCTCCTTATCACCTCAATCATATACGTTCCCCAGTTACTCATTCCATATACTGTACTCCCCACCCTGTTTCGATTTAACCTCTCTCCTTGCAGATATCTTACTTATCTATACTCCTTGTCAGTCCATCACACTCCATTCGCTACACATGACCACTTCCCACAGTATTAAAAGAAATACTAGATCACGTGAATAAAACAAGGGCAGCCACCCACTCTTCACGAACCCATACATGTGTCCACGTAACCCTTTATGTTTCTTCATGGGTACTTGTGACGCATATACATAGCTTGTTCCTACAGCTGTCGCTCTTAATCCCTTCCACCCAAGGCCATCCTTTACATTTCATTCTTGCTCCAACCTGACAATGTTATTCAGTTTAGCAGAGCACCCTAGATGTCAGTGTGTTAACCCCTTGTGTCTGATAACGCATCTTTCATTTATTTCTCGCCATCATTCAAAGATTTATGAGATTTAGCTACTTCAGTCGAATTACATTATTTTTCATGATTTTCTTGCCATCCCAAGACATTTTTCTTCCTCTTCGTGTCGACTTTTCGAACTGGAGGGGATAAACGGAACCTTCATTAGTCCCTTCACCAGCAGAGATGTTTTCTAAAAGTTGGTTTAAATCGTTTGTTAGTAGCAGGGAATAGCTTACAATACATCATCGGATTGTAGGGGTTAAGAAGAATCTATGGTAATAAAAGGATTGATGAATGCCCTCTTGGAAAGTCTCCCTAAGGTGAATAAAACTGGCAGACAGCAGCAGGATACTCGTAAAAACAGAAATAACGTCTACGGACTGCAGGGGATAATGGAGGTCAGGGTTTATCAACTTATGCTGGTCAAAAATGCTTCCCTGCCATGAATAAATTCGCATAGAGATGCGAAAAATTCATTTGATACGTCATTATAATTAACGGGTTAATTTATATCCCTCCAGCATCATCTACGTTCCTATACATTAAGAACATATTTTCACTGCTTTCTTTCTGTCCTTTGTTTTTCCTTTTCTTTTTTTGTCTTATTTTTAAAATTAACGTCATCATGTTAATCTTACATTCGTGTGCACCTCTTGGACTAATATAACCTTAAAAGAAGCCCTATCGTTGTGAATAACCAACAGTTCTGGCAGCCAACATGAATGAAGGTGTCAAAAACTGGTCTCTGTGTCAAATATTGGGGTGGAAATATCCATGTTTATAATGGCACACATCGGCCGTCTCCTCTTTTCAGTCCACATGGTTTGTTAATTATGAAGGTTATGGAATTGTTTGTCTTACCTATTTATGTTCGTTTTTTTAATATATAAGTAGAGGTAATAGTATTTAGGTGATTTGCATGGATGTGATGTGTATGTATGTACAGAATGTCAGTGCATAATGTAAGTATACAGACACACATATGAACGTGTGCATGTGTCCATGAATGTGTGTATGTATACGTATCTAACATGGTCGAGTTAAGAATGTCATGGGATTAAAATTTCATAGTCTGTCCTTATAAAAAAAATAATAATAAAATGAAATGAACATGTACCTGTAGCTTAACTTCAATATTACCATGTGGCTAAATGCTTAGCCATTCCATTTCTCCATCTCTCTTAGCCATCGTATCCTTCTTCGCCCCATTGTTTTCTTCTCTCCTTCTCCTTCTACTTTCTGTACATCATCGTCTCATTTCTCACCCCATCGTCATCTTCTCTCTCTCTCTCCTTCTACTCTCTGTAAATCACCGCACCCTTTCCCTCCACTCATCCCTGTCCCACCCCCTGCTTCGTCTCCATTTACCCTAATTCTCCCCTTCAACCCTTTTCCTTTCCTTTCCTTCCTTCTGCTTTCCTATTCATCCTCCAATCTCCCCACGCTCTCCTCTTCCATATCCTTCACTCTGTCATTCCTCTGTTTCTTCTCTCCCTTTCTCTTCCCTCTCAATCTCTTCTCCTCCTCCTTCTACCCTTCTTTCCCCTCCCACACCTCACTTCTCCATTCGAACTCATCCTCTGTCAACATTTGTTTTCCTAGTATCTGCCACCGCACCCACTATTTCATTTATACCGTCTCCTCTCTCGCTCCCTTATCCTCCTACTGAATATGTGTGTAATATTAACTGAAGGCTATTAATTGTGTCTGATATCATAAATATGGGAAGAGTTATCATTATATCTTTAAAAAAAATATATGATTTTTTCTGTTTCAGATTAATTTTCCTTGCTGTCCCTCTTCCTCCAATCGTCTTCATCATTCTCCTAGTCTTCTCCCATTCTCTGTCTTCCTGTCTCACTCTCCAACCCCTCTCTTTTACTCTCTCTCTCTCTCTCTCTCTCTCTGCCTTTCACTTTCACTTTCCTGCCCTCCCTATCACCTACCTCTTTCTGTCTCTCCTTCATCCCTCTTCCATAACCCTCTGTTTTCCCCTCTCGCTCTTTTACCCCTCTCTCTCGCCCTTTCATCCCTCTCTCTCTCTCTCTCTCTCTCACCTCTCCCCCTTCGTCTCCTCTCTGCCTCTCATCCTCGCACCCCAGGCCAAAGCGCGCCACATATTATCCTCCTTTAATCAGTAAACACACCACCTCATTAGCCCCTCATCACGGCCACCTGACTTACCAGGATTGGCACGAATTTAGAGAGTGTGAGAGAGAGAGAGAGAGAGAGAGAGAGAGAGAGAGAGAGAGAGAGAGAGATAGGGATGGTTACATAGAGTTACATAGATACGCAGACGACACAGACCTTACGGTGCCTACGAGGTGGTCCGGCCTTAATACTAATATGCCTTAATACTAATACAGTGCATAGGAGCAGGAGAAAAGGATAGCACAGCAGAAGGCTCTCTCCCCCACCCTCCAGACCCTCCGGCATTTGCCGTACAGGAAACAAGAGAGGAAGTAATACCTTGTAGGAATGAAAAACCTGAAGGAATTTTATAGGATCGGCAGAAAGTAGAATAATATGGAAAAGGAAAATTTGGGCATACAGCCACATACTCTATGCATGGAATTTTATATATATATATATATATATATATATATATATATATATATATATATATATATATAAATATATATATATATATATATATATATATATATATATATATATATAAAAGGATGGATAGAATGTTTATCTATTATATATACCGTAAAATATTGTCTGTGTCTAATAGACAAATGAATGCAGACGCTAATATGCAATAATTGCTCCATCCTAACTAAACGATACCAATTGCGTCGAGATACGTGTCCAGTCTCTTATTAAATATATTTATGGTACCACTCTCAATCACATTCCCAGTGAGTTTATTCCATTCGCTTACAACGGAGTAAGTGAAGAAGTTTTTGGTTGTATCAAGATTAGCCCTCCTTGCTTGCAACTTCATACCATTTCCTCGAGTTACAGTCTCGGCAATTACTGTGAATAGCTTGCTTGAATCAATATTACTAAAGCCTTTTAGAATCTTAAAACATTCAATCAGCTGTCCCCTGAGTCTCCGTTTTCTAAGAGAGAATAGGTTTAATTCCCTGAGTCTCTCGAGGTATGGTTTATTCCTCAGAGATGGGATTAACTTGGTAGCCCTACGCTGGACCGCTTCCAGTATTTCTATATCTTTAAGTGAGGCGCCCAAAATTGCACTGCAAACTCTTAAGTGTGGCCTGACTATGCTTTTGTATAGTGGGATTACAATATCATTGCTTTTATATGTAAAATGTCTTTTGATGAAGCCTAGGGCCCTGTTGGCTTTATTGGCGGCAAAGATACATTGATTCAAACATTTCAGATCGTTTGAAATTAGTACGCCTAGATCTTGAACTAATGAGGACTTGCTAATGATTTGGCCCTTCATTTCGTAATCATACCTTTTGTTTTTCTTCCCATATTGCAGTACCGGTACTTGACATTTACTTACATTGAAGGGCATTTGCCATTTTTCTGACCGGCTGACAATTTTGTTAAGGTCTTTTTGAAGGCTAATTCTGTCTTCTTCAGTTAATATAGTGTTGCCGATTTTTGAGTCATCCGCAGATTTAGAAATGAAGTTGTTTAGGCCAACATCGATATCGTTAATATACATAATAAATGGGACTGGTCCCAACACCGATCCCTGAGGAACACCACTGGTCACTGGAGCCCAGTCTGACTCTACTCCATTTACGAGTATAACGACTCGTTGCTTTCTCTCACTTAACCAGCAACGTATCCACCTATGAATATTTCCGTCAATTCCAAGTGATCTTACTTTTGTCATTAGTTTATCATGCGGCACTTTGTCAAAGGCTTTTTGAAAGTCTAAGTAGATTATATCAAGTGACCTGGTACAATCATTCATTTTAAAAAGTGTATCGTAAAACTCAATTAAATTTGTCACGCATGATCTCCGTGTTCTAAAGCCATGCTGGCTGTTCCTAATTACGTTATTAGTTTCTAGGAACTCAACTATCCTATCTCTAATTAATGATTCGAGGATCTTTCCCAAGACAGAGGTTAGGCTAATTGGTCTATAATTACCTGGTTGATCTCTACTGCCCTTTTTATATATAGGAGTAACGTTAGCCAGTCTCCAGTCTGCTGGAACCTTTCCTTGTTGTAGGGACTTGTTAAAGAGAGATGTTAGAGGACTGCATATTACGTCCACCACATTTTTCAGTATTTTAGGGTAGAAATTGCCTGGGCCGGGAGTCTTATTACTGTTCATTTTAATAAGTTTATCTCTCACTTCATTACTGCTAATATGCATGTCACTTATTGCGTTTTGGATTGACATTTGATGCTCTTCGATGGTGTCATTGGCGTCTACTGTGAAAACTGAACTGAAAAACTTATTTAAAGTAGAGGCAATTTCCTGATCGTCCGAGATAAGAGCACCCTCGTCGCTGATAAGTGGACCAATGCCCGCCTTGAGTCTCTTATTGCCGTTAATGTATCCATAAAAAAGCTTAGGATCCGGAGAGATAGATAGATAGAGAGAGAGAGAGAGAGGATGGGAGTACATAGGAGTATATAGGAGTACATAGAAAGCACAGATAACAGGAGGCCTGTTGACCCATGGCGGTCATGTGCTGGGAAAAAAAAATCTAATTCAACAATAATTTGGCCATCAAGTAAGAGAGAAGGATAGAACAGAGGAAAGCTATATGCCACCCACCACCCCATCTGGTTAAACTGGCAGGAAAAAATACTGAAAAATCACCATGGAAATTTTATGGGAGGGGCAGAACAGGAACACCTATGCACTATGTAATATCTATTCTGCAGATCTGTAAGAGAAAACCACACACCATCGTCTAATGTTTTCGCTATTAAGCAAAACGTCTCCCAGTCGTCAGCATCACTTCAGCCTGGAAATAAACAACTCTAATTTAGTTACAGACTGTTCTCTCAAAATGTTTTTCTAGCCGAATATTAAACGCATCAATAATTTTTGCACTAACTACTGCTGCTGGTAGCCTATTCCAGTGTTCCTCTGCTCGCATATTAAAATAGTTTTTCCTTATATTTGTGTTGCATTTTTTTGCTTTTAAATTTCATTCCATTTTTTTTTCTAGTCACAGTATCATTCTGTAGTTCGATCAAATTATCATAAGTAACATCGTCAAATTTGTTGAGTTTTAAATACTTGTATTAGATTTCCTCTGAGTTATGGCTTTTCCAGTGAGAGCATATTTAGTTTCTTTACTCACTCTTTGTAGGGTAAAGTTCTCAGCGATGGGATCGATGGTATCATTTTTGCCTGCACGCTCTGCAGCGTGTCTTTGTCCACAAACATATTCGGGGGCCATTGATGCACACAGTATTCAAGGTGTACAGTAGTCTACCTAATGACGTATATAGCTTTGCATTTAAGTGGGGCCTTATATGACGAAGATTCTTAGCGATGAAGTCGAGCATTTTGTTTGCCTTGTTACCGGTAGCTATGCACTGTTTTGAGTTTTTCAGGTTGTAACTGATGGTAACTCCTAAATCCCTCTTGTAGGCCTACTTTATTTCCGTCAGCGGGGTATTGAGCATGCAGTGTTCACATCTCAATGTTCTTTGTTGCCAAAGTGCGTTACCTTACATTTACCTACATTAAATATCATCTGCCATTTTCACTTCAAGGTAAAACTTATCTGGGTAGTTTTGTATACATTCACTGTTTGCTTTCGTAATTATTTTTCCTCGACATTTCGTATCATTCGTAAATTTCTCTGCCTTAGAAGCGAGTCCATTTGCTAGATCATTGACATAAATAGTGAAAAGAGCTTGTCCTAGAACTTACCCTTGAGGAACACCACTTGTTACTTCACGCTAGTTTGGTGATTCGCCATTCATCACTACACGCTGCTTGGGATTCCTTAACCAATCACCATTCCATGTACATAATTTGTTAGAGACGCTGTTGGCTTTTAGTTTTCTGGTAATGTCAGATGGTGGACATTATAAAATTCTTTATGGAAAACTAGAGAAATGACATCCGACTATATTTTTGTGTCCCAGTTATCGTATATATTTGTTAAAAGTTCAAGTGAATTTGTGAGGCATGATCTATTATTACGAAACCCATGTAAATTATCTTTACAAGATTTTGCTTATGAAGAAGCACAGTAATTTTATCTCTAATAAGTTTTTTTCAAAGTTTTTCGTAGTACTGGCGTTAGGCTTATTGGGCAGTAATATTTGGCGCGTTTTTATAGCCCATATTAAAGATTGGTGGTATATTAAAGAGCTTCCATTGATTACGTACTCGATAATTATTTAGTCAATGATTTATTGAATACTTTAGTTACAGGAAAGGATATCTGTCTAACATTCACCCAGTATGCTAGGTGATGTCTGATCTGGGCCACTTGATTAATTTTGGGTCATTTTCCTGAAGATAATTCAACACCGTGTGTCTTGTCACTTCGTTGATTGATAACTTATCTTCTGGTCTTGGGAAAACTGAGTGAAAGATTGGAATGATTACACTATTTTCGTTTCTGAAAACAGAATGAAATGAGGCATTCAGTAATGTTGCTATTGTTTGGTTATCATGGACGCGATCGCTTTTCGAGCTTATTAATGAGCCTATGCCATCCTTTACATTTTTCTTACTCCTCACATAATGGAAACATAATTTGCGGTTTGACTTTGGTTGACAGGAAAGTTTTTACTTGTAGTCTCCTTTAGTTTTTTTTTTTTTTTTTTTTATTGGCTTACATTGCCGCTGTAGTTTAAAATATACGATATCGTCATCATGACTTCCTTAATGTTTATAAGCCTAGTATTTATAAGCTCTTCCCTTGTCACCAATGATTTCTTCAGTATTCTTCAACATCCAGGCTGTGATTATTTCATTGGGTAATTCTTGGTATATTTCATCGTTCGATAGAAATCAAACAATCGGTGAATATTTCCAACATGTTTTCGATGTTATCCAGTTATAATGATTGTACCTTACTCCAGTCGGTGTTGGAAGTTTCCTTTCTCATATTATCGAAATATTTGTTTTAAGTTATTAACTATAAGGCTATTTATGCTGGTGTTACAGATGTTACTAATAAGAAGTCTAATGATATTATGATTGTTGTTGCTAAAAATTTCATCACATAAATTTATTAGATCATTGTCGGTCTGCTAGGGCAAGGTCGAGAATATTATTACCCCACGACAATGTATTCACTGCCTGACAAAAAATGCATGGTTTATCAGTTCTAACAACGAATCTTATAAATCAATATTTGGATTATTAAAGTCCATCCAAATATAGCAATCTTTGGCATTTATTATTGATTTTATTTCAGCATACAGTATTTCATTTTTCTCGTCTAACTTGGGTGGTCTGTGTATTACATACATACACACACACACACACACATACACACATAGGTTTATTACTCTGTGAAAATTTTGACATAGGGAATTTATGTTTCATAATCTTGTTTATTGCTCAGTACTTCTTTTATATGATTTTTAATGAATTTCATGACTTCCCCACCGGGTATGTGCAGTCACGAATTATCAAACGTTTTATAGTTTCGTAGTGATATTTCAACAAGGTGCTTGTCACTAGGGCTTAACCATGATTCTGTAATCATAATTATGTCCGAAGTTTCGGTAGTTGCATAACTATTTAAATTGCCTTGCTATAAATAATAATATTTCCCACATTCATAAACATTATATTCAGTGTACAACTGCACCTAATAGCGCCGTGGGACGCAATAAAATTAGTCCTGTTTAATCAGTTAAATCCTCTGTTGAAATACCGATGCTCCAACAAGCCGCTGATGACCTTACAGTTCCTTCCTATCCACTAATCTCCAGATTTTTTGCCTGAATCAAAGGTGACGTCATATACACTCGATATCCTGGTGAGCTGCTCCTGCCTCACTTGCCCTACCCCCATTGTCCTCAGGGATTAGATTATTAACAGTTATGCAATTAAATGTCCCTTTTTCCATCTCTCCATCACCACCTATAGCATGCCTAACACTGTTATCTAGAACACTACCTTACTTAGCCTCTCCTACCCTATTGAGGCGAAGGCTGCCTTTACCATACAATTTTCTGTCATGACTAAAATTGTCCCAAACATCTCCAGACATTATACCCTCCTTTCTACACAGACCTTCCAGAATACTATTGACTCCTAGAATTCAACTGGGAATTCCAACCAGGATCAAATCTTGGCAACAAACCACAGAAGACTAACTTCCTACGATGTTTCTTGAACCTCCTAGTAAGGTCCCAAGGCCCCTATACTTCCTAATAATCTCCTCTGACCTGCCTGAAGCTACATTGTTAGTCCCGCGTCCTCAGGTGTGTTGATGACAAAGCCATCAACTCTCTCACTCACGTCCTGTATCCTACACCTAGGAAACAAAAACGCTCCCTCCTAATACCTTTAATACAAAGCTCCTCCTCCTGATGCCTGATCAAAGAATTCCCAGCAAGTATGAGGCTTGGCTCATCCTGCACTTTCGTCCAGTGGTACATGAAACCTATTGCTAATGGCCATCGTCCTATCACTGTTACATACTTTAGCCTTGCACCCTCCCTTGACTGGCTGGAAGCGATCAGTATCATGTTGCCTGGTCTCATCCTCAACAAGATTAGTTTGTAAGTTATCTGCGTTCTCTAACACTCCTGCTTCCACTTCCTGTACAAGCACTGCCTTAGCACTCACCATGCCACCCTCATTCTCCTAACCTTTCAACCTGTCACTTAACGCATCAGTTGCCTCACTGTTTCTCCTAGTTTCAGAACTAACCCACTCGCTACTTCACAGAATTAACAACACCTGTACCCAACTTCCCTGTTCACCATTAAGTCTCCCATAAACTCCTTGGCGCACACACAGCAGGAGAATCGATGGGATGGCGTCATTTGAACGTGGTCTTGAGAGAGCTCCAAACACGTCTTCACCTGAGCAGTCCAGAGAGAGAGAGAGAGAGAGAGAATATGGAAAGAAGAATATTTCACCCAGCTGCACGCTATCAACTCCCTTACTGAACCTGTTGTCCCTTTCACTAACATTACTTTTTCGTATAATAATCCTGTTACCTTCACACAGTATACTTTCGTCTAGGAGACACGTTTCAAGCTGGAGAGGTAAGTTATCCAGCCTTCATGACCACCACATGAAACAAAGGAATTTACAGTGATCGATCTCTTAATTGAAGGAAAGTTCAATTACTTCACTCGAATTTTGTGACACGTGTGAATACAATAACTGAATTATAAGCTACAAAATTTGTTTATCAAGAGAAGGTGCTTCAGTAACCAGTCAGTCTCTCTCTCTCTCTCTCCCTCTCCCTCTCTCTCTCTCTCTCTCTCTCTCTCTCTCTCTCTCTCTCTTTCTCTCTCTCTCTCTTAGCTTATATTTAGTCGCCCTGTCTTTCTTTACCGAATTTCTGTGTTATTCTATTTCTTATTCTTTTTTAAATCTTTCTCTTCATTACTTTTCTGGTATCCTTCCTTCCATCCTTGCTTCCTTCTATCCTTCCTTCAAACCTTCCTTGCGTTTCCTCATCATTTTCCTTTATTTTTATAATGTTATTAACTATAGACTATACAGAATTGTTTTCTGTGGTGTTAAAGATGATGATGGTAGTAAATACTGCACGTAAAGCAGAGAATAAAAATAGAGGGAAGGAAGAAAACTAATGGAGGAAGAAACTGGAGTAATTGGTTGAGAAAGAAGGCTGGAAATGAGGGAAGACAAAATTTGAGATGATGAAGAGAGAGAGAGCAAGAAAGATGGATGGCATTGAGAAGAAAAAGACGAACCAAGAAAAGTGATGGACGGGCACGAAAGGAAGGCAGACGAGAAGACTGAAATGTGATAAAGTTTGCAAGAATTTCTTTATGAAGTATGGGACAGACAGATGTAATAATTTTTAACATTAGTCCTTAAAACTCCCCAGCATCTGTATGTTCCTTTTTATTCTCTTATTACCTCACGTCTCCACTTTTATTCTATTGTTTCCTTCTGTCTTGGTCCAGTCCATTCTGTTAGTTGCAAATATGGCTTGGATAATGGTGAAGAAGGCGATAATGATGATGATAAAGAAAATATGCAAAAAGAAGAGGACATGGAATACTGGGAGGAAAAAACAGAGGTCCACAAATAGAGTGATAAATATGAAAGCGTCAGGGAAGATATGGATAAACAAGGAAGGAAAATTAGGTTTAAAAATGCTTTAATGAAAAAAAAAAAAAATCAAGCTAGGAAGAAAGGCACAAAAAAGATATAACGTGATTTCTTTTGAAGCCATATTGCTGCCTTGCTGGAGTTCTTGGATTATGAAACTTTTGACCTGACACAAAAATTAACAACTCTGGAAACTTGCTGACAAAAATTCCTAATTTTCACTTCCATTTACCCCCAACCCTCCCTCCCGACCCCTTATTTCCTCCTCCTGGCTCCCTCGTTTAGCCAGCGCTGCGTTCTTTCTCCCCCTTCCTCTCCTCTTCTATCCAGCTTCTCCATTACCTTCCTTTCCATTCGTTTTCTAACCCACCTCATGCCCTGCTATTCCTTTCCCTCACAAACCCCTTCTCCTCCCTAGTCCCATCCCTTACTCTGTCTTGCCTCTACTCTCAGTCCTTCCTCTCATCTCCTGTCTCCCTTCTTCCCTTTGGTTCCTGTTGCCCCTGCCCTCTTTACCATTTCTTTCCCTACCCAACTCTCTAATACCCTGTCCTTCCTTTCATATCACTTCACTTCTTTATTCTTCTCGTTTTTACCCTCCCTTCTTTTTTCTCCAGCAAATTACATGCTCAATTTTAACACCTTACTCTCCCTCCATTTTACCCATTTCTATATCCATTCTCTTCTTACTCTTCGTTTCCACCATCATTTACCTCCTTTCTCCCTTTTGAATTCTCCCTCTCTTTCCTTTTCCCTCGCCTTTTCTGTCTCTCCTTTTTCCTCCACTCCACACGCCTCTTCACCTATCCCTTCCCGCCTTTACTCTCCATTTCCAAAGTCATTGATCCACCTCCCCTATGGTTCTCCTGTCTCTCCCCCTCCTCCATTCCCCTTTCCCTCCTCCCCTCGGCCTCCCACCCTCAAGAAAGAAATATGAACCAAAAAGTGCGATTAAAAGCATGCATGACTCTCTTTAAACTGGCGTCAGCAAAGTCGTGGTAAAAATGAAATTACATTCTCTGCGAAGTTTTGAAAGTCATCTTGTTTACATTATGGCGGCATGCACGACGAGCCTCAGGGAGAATGTTTTTGACGGCGTTTTCATTTTGTGTTACTTTTTCCTTGATAATGATTTTCCCAGTCTGGCCTAAAGAGGTGGCAAGGTGTGCAAGAGTAAGGGTCTGCAGGCACACACAGTAAACCAGGCCACACACACCTTACCGTCCTAACAAGCGAGATCATGTAGCCTTAGCCTTTACCGTACGTTTGATGTTGCCTTTAATTACAGTCGTCCTGCCTTTAACCAATTTTATTCAAATTACTGGGGACATCTGATAGTAAAGGCATTAATGAAGGATATATCTAAGCATAAAGTTGAGGAAGAATCTCCTGTGGTGCATGAAATCATTGTAAGATACAAAGATTCTGGGAAAAAAAAAAAACGTCCTCAGGTTGAAGGGATTAATTTTTAGCACTAACACTTGGCAAAACTCTTGACTAAAGTGAAGCTCTGGCACGCTAGAATAAATACCTCAGTGAACCTCAGGCAAGGAAAGGAATGAGAAAAAGCCACAGAAACTGATGATCCTGATAGTAAAATAAGGCTTCTCTCAACCTCTTTCCTTCAGAAATCAAGAAAAATAAAACAATTTTTGTCTGTCTGTCTGTCTGTCCCTGTCTCTGTCTCTGTCTCTCTGTCTGTCTGTCTCTCTCTCTCTCTCTCTCTCTCTCTCTCTCTCTCTCTCTCTCTCTCTCTCTCTCTCTCTCTCTCTCTCTCTCTCTCTCTCTCTCTCTCTCTCTCTCTATCTATCTATCTATCTATCTATCTATCTATGCGTAAAAATGTACTAGTATACACATATTTGTCAGTATAAAAGGGAGTAAACAGTCAAAATGTTGGCCATGCAGGGTCAGAGCTGTGGTAATACTGACTTTGCGGAAATGTATTTTGTAAGAAATTGTTGCCACCCTAGCATCTCTGATTGCTACGTATTATACAGTAGTGGCTGGCAAGAATTACCGTATACAATATCCATAATCCCAGCATCACACAGACACTCTCTTTAAATGTGCGTCACGATCTTAGTTACGAACCTTAGACTCAGGTTACACACGCATTGCAAGATGAATACAGTACAAACTAGAATGGCACTCAGTAGAGCGCATACCCCCGCCAAGGCCCAACATGCAGTTCCTTTTAATTCAATCAAGTCTAATCCAATATCAAATTCCTGGATCTGCACCTTTATCCGGATCCGCACCAAAATTTAATGGAGTCTATTCTGGGCCAAGGCCCATTCTCAAACCAAGTTTCGTGGAAATCCGTCCAGTAGTTTTTGGGTAATCTTGCTCTCAAACCAACCAACCAACAAACAAACAAACTGACAGGGGTGAAAACATAACCTCTTTGGGGGAGGTAACTAGGGCAAAGTGATCCGAGGTCACAACACCCCGTCCGCGCTGGTTGAATTGGGGTCAATGGCACTTAGGGTGAAGGGAAATTGGGTTCAGTGAAGTTCTATGACTTGATACTAGCATTATTACCAAAGGAAATGGCAGTTTCTAAGATTTAAAACTTTAAAATTTGATCGACCATGAGTATGTCCTTTCAAGGTCATTCAAGATCACATCTTATGATGCCAACAGAATCTTCATATTTGACTTTTTATTTGTGATTAATGGTAACCATGTGCTTATCTCTCACTGTTTGGCTGATTTAAAGTAAAAATATTTGTGACCTTGACTTTGACCTTTCAAGGTCGCCCAAGGTCAAACGTAATGGTGCCATTAGACTCCCCAGATATGACTTCCTATTAGTGATTAAAGGGTAACCATGTGTCTCTCTCTCACCGTTTGCCTCCTATGGCACTTTGAAAAATTTGCTCCCTATCTTGATCATTGGACCCCAAACTTCTTTCCCCAATCCCACCCTTACACTTGATGGATTTTCACCAAAATCCAATCACGTCCTCAGTTCCACAAACCCAACACCTGTGCAAAGTTTGAAGGTGATCCATTCACTGGTTCAAAAGTTAATCGATGCACAGACTCATATGTAAATAAATAAACAAACGCCGACGATCACATACACCCCTTCCGCAAAAAATTGCAGGCTGGGTGAATGAACCACCGAAGAGAAAAAGTAACCGTTTCAGACCGATGACGTATGCTTTATTCGTGTTATATTCTGACGATTGTATACATCATATAAAAGGCCTTCTTGAAGTTTAATAAATCGTCTGGGACGAGGAAGAATAAAACAAAAACTTGGTCATTGTGTTGCACCACAATACGGATCGCCAGAATACTACGGAAGTTTATTGTATAGGGTGAACCGTAAATAGCGCTCCACTATAGTCGGCCTTGCGCCCGTTTGCGCGTGTGGTGTGGCCCGCACCTGTGTACAATGGTGCCACGTTTCCCCAACTTGCGATGTGAAACGGAAGCTATTTATGTACAAGGCATCACAAATTCGATAAATTCAGATGAATAAAACTTACACTTGTGTATTTTGATGGATGAATCAACAGTAATCTTATTATGCATAAAATATTTATACAGTAACACAGAAACATGGCATACATATTGTACAGTGTTGCTAAAAGAAATAGCAGTCACTTTTAATGTTTTTTAGCGTAGTTTTAGGGTGGTTAATAATATTACAGTTATGGATATAATAGAATGAGCCTGAAAAAAGAAGAAATATGCCAATATCCAAAGTAAAAGAAATAATTCATATAATTCTTGTGAGTGGCAGCACTGACACACCCAGCTGGCCTAAGGTAAAGTACGTACCTCCATAGACCCAACCATAGCTTGTACAGGTGTTGCTTGGGAAAAATGCTCACATTTACTGGCTTTTACCATAATTTTAAGGGCGAGGAATAATCACATTTATTATCATAAGCTAATATGTAGGACAAAATAGTAGGCATATGCCAATACGGAAGTAAAAAAAAAAAAAAACTATTCACTCGCGAGCGGCAACACTTCCACACCCAGTCGGTGGCCTTGACAGATAGCTTCCCTACAGAGAGAGAGAGAGAGAGAGAGAGAGAGAGAGAGAGAGAGGCAGGAGAGGGGCATGCATTGAATGCATTGTCGGCATCACTAAATATAACAAAACCAAATTAACAAATGAAAGCACAATTATAAATAACTTATAAAAGAATCAAAAGTACTCAGGGTGGCTCACATTTCCCGCCAGGAGAGAGAGAGAGAGAGAGAGAGAGAGAGAGAGGTCTGTCACTGCCTTCTTTGTATTCATTTGTTCCTTTGTACATACTGCACACACTGATATACATTGTTCCTATTGATGCACATATATCTATACACTTAATTTCTCTCTCTCTCTCTCTCTCTCTCTCTCTCTCTCTTCTAATACTGACCACGTGGTAGGTGAATCCAGCCCCCCCTTCCCCTTCCCTCCCTTCTTAATCCCTCCTGGGTGTCTCAGGTCAAATCTCCCTTCACACTTCCCCTCCCCCCTGGACCACCACCCCAACAAACCCACATCCACACTCCCACCCACACCTACACCCACACCCCACTACGTCGGGGTGTATGAATCAGTAACGTAACAAACCTCTCAGCAGACAGTAACTTTGACACTCCATCTACTACTAAATATAACAAAACCAAATTAACAGATGAAAGCACAATTATAAATAACTTATAAAAGAATCAAAAGTACTCAGGGTGGCTCACATTTCCCGCCAGGAGAGAGAGAGAGAGAGATAACGGTATAGAAAACGTGGCAACACTGTACACAGGTGCGGACCACACCACAGCCGCAAACGTGCGCGAGTCCTACTATAGCAATCCATCTGGCGGTATTTTGTGTTGCGGGAACGGCTGATTATGCTGGTGTGGGCGTCATTGTGGCTGAGGGAGTAGGGAATGAACAGATGGTGCAGGATACACAATGATAACAGACTGAGCCGTCCCTGCAAGACATAAGAAATCGCCCGGCATTGTGGAAGAGGAGCATTGTATATGAGTTACCTTGAATTATGACAGGATTCAGCTGCAGCAAACATATACCCCTTCCCAGGCACAGAAAGGAGACAAGCATTGGTAACATCTTAACCAACAACCACAAAGACAGCAGGAAGAGGGATGCGCACCCTGTGTAAAGTCGTCAGGAAGCAGTGAGAATACAGTAAGAATGATCCTTTGAATCCAGTGGCATATTTTATTTCAGTCTTGCTATATACAGACGCTTCTTCTATGCTCGGGAGAGTCTTTTCGAACTGGTGAGTTATTAGTAGACTTATTAATCCCTGCATTACATAAGCCCTCACCATATTCAATAAAATCACCAGGAGGTAGCAAGAATAAGCCCTGCCACCTCATCCACTCCGGTGAACGGTATTAATATCACTGGTAAAAATGGCACAGGAAGACAAGGCACGGTAAAAACGGCACAGGTAAAAATGGCCCACGTAAATATGGCACAAGTGGAAAAATACGAAAAAATGGCATAACTGAAAAAAGTTTAAAAATGGCCCAGGTAAATATGGCACAAGCGGAAAAATAGGAAAAAATGGCACAACTGAAAAAATGTTTATTGGAAATAAATATAAAATTGCGTAAATTTAAAATTCGTGTAGGTACAATGATTAAAATTCGTGCAGGCACACGGGTCAGACATGAAAACACTGACTGGGGACGCTTTTATAACAACTTGAGAAACCAAAATCTTAACTTTTTTTTTTTTTTTTTTTTATGTGTCCGACTCTGGGCAAAGGCTCAGGGCCTATTTCTTGGGGGCAGTTGCCTATCCCGAGGCCCAGTAGTCCTCCTACACCTCCACATGTCACCACTTCGGCGCTAACACCCACTGTCCATATTGAATACATGCTAGGGCTGTCTCATACAGGACTGGTGTATTGGTATTAGCGGGGGTACTTTTACGACATGTCGGCGGGTCATCTGGTAGACCAGGAAAGTCTGCTTTTAGGAAATTCAAATCCTTAAACTAGAGTCTAATGTCTTGACCAAGTCCTCGTCACTTGATCGATGTTTTTCCTTCCTTCTATATCGTCTCTGCATATATTCTTTAGTCTTTGTTGCAAATCAACATATACTTTCTTTTTCATCCTGGGTGGTTCTCCAACTGAGTCCTTAGCAATCACTACACTTACAGCAGCCTCTTCCTTTTGAATGGTTCTAATAAGTTTCCAGATAGATGAGTGCTGGTATCCAACAAGATGGTAAAATTTATTTTTCCAACCTTCACACAGGTTATTGGTTCTGGGAGAGTCATTCATGGTGGCTTGATGTATGTTCCAAAGTTGTGGAGGGAATCTTACTGGAATGTGTCGAAGGTTTAGTGTTGGAAAGCATGGCTGGGGGTTGCGTCTTCTTCTCTGAACATAAGTACCAGAAACATAGGTTTGGTTGAAATACTCTAGCAGTGGAGCTGCCTCTTCAGGACATCTAGCTTTGAGTAGCTGCATTCCTGCTGGTACATCATCAACTGGTAGAAATGCCAGTGAGTCTATCTCTCCACAGAATTGACGAAAGTCATTACTTTCTTTGTAGTGGTTGGTCAGGCCAAGGTCCTGTATTTTTCTCCAGGTACTCTGAGTCAGGTGGTAGAAGCAACCTTGTGTCCTTGTCTGTGGTCCAAAAACATTGTTGATGGCTTGGATGACCGCCTGCTCGAAGTCAACAATTATGGTTGCTGGGTCTGGGTAAAGTGCAATCTCGTGGCAGCGATCGATGACTGCTTGCAGCAGGGTTTCATATGTATCTTGTGTTTTAGTCTGCAGACAAGCAAAAACAGTAGAAATTGCTGTATTACCAATTGGGGCACGTATTACATAGAGCTGTAGAAATTCTGGTGGAGCCATTGTGTAGCTGCCATCCATCAGCCATGTATCAGCAGAAGCAAGTAACTGCAGCGATTCATCAGAACCAAACACAATGATACGGTTGTCAGTGTCTGGTCCATTGTCGAAGAACATGAATGGCTTTGGCTCAGGATAGTTGTCCATTCTCCATCAAGTTTCAGATCCTGAAGTATTTCTGGTACTGGTGGATAGAGTTTTGACCTTTGATTACGCAGAGTTCTCTTTATGATTTCCTCCCTTGGAAGTAACGCCTTTGCTTCAGCTGGTAAGTCAGCCAGGTTGTTGCTGTAAATCTGGCCAGGTTTATCTTCGGTTTCCGCTGCTTTTCTCTTCATGTTGGTGATATATTTGGAGGCTGAGACAGCAGCAAAATCAGGAGCGTGGCTGTGGTCATTTGCTTATACAGGATCAGTCATCTCGGGGCTGGTGGTCATGGTGCCTTTACAAAACGATGTTCTTCTAACACATCTCCATCTGATGGTAGTTGACATCGTGATCTGTTTTGTGTACATGTATCCTTGGAAGCAAATCTTCTCTTTTCCTTTATTGCTCACTATGATCTCCATGATGGTATGGGGGCTGGTAGGGCCACTGAGAACGAAGGTGTATACTTTAGGGATGGGCTGCCTCTTCAGCTGTATTCTTGACTGCCGCAGTGGCTTGACTGAATTGGCTTGACTGTGTTAGGATTCATTTTGGATCGGTTTTGTGGTTCATAAAGATTCATTCAGGTTCACAAAGATTTATTCGTTTGGGATCGATTTTGTGGTTCATAAAGATTCATTAAGGTTCACAAAGATGTACAAAGGTTCATAAACATTTTATTACCATCAGAAGTTTCGATTACTTTTTGATTGTGCCATTTTTTCCTAGATTTCCACTAGTGCCATGTTTACCTGTGCCAATTTTTACCTGTGCCGTTTCTACCGTGCCATTTCTTCCTGTGCCATATTTACCTGTGCCATTATTACCTAAAATCCATCCACTCCATCTTCAGTGGCACAGAGGAGAGAGGAGCACGGGTATAAACACACTAACACGAACCCTCGGGAAGGGGTACGGAGACTGAGTAATAATGTTAGGGACTGACAGGATTGAGGGGTCAAGCGTGATGTCCTACAGCTTAATCTCTCAGTCCAGTTTGTCCTTCATACCATCAAGCGATATTCATTCAGCCTCGAAGTGATCACAGGTAGTAAAAATTATTACAAAGACCGTATTAATTCATTTTGGCCATTTCAGGTTGGAAAGTCTCGCCAACCTGAAGTAAAATCATCTGGAGGTAGCAAGGATAAAGTAAAGAATAAACCACCACCATCACTACAACCACCTCCGGCACTGTAGTCAGGCAAGCACACATAAACAGTAAACACAAGACAACACGAGTTTGTAGGAGGTAACATGCGAGCCTTTGCAGTTTATGTTTGCTCATAAACAGAAAGGAAGCGTAGCAGCACACATACACATGTGAGCTTGTCCTGATAACCACGCAGTGTACAGTACACACACACACACACACACACACACACACACACACACACACACACACACACACACACACACACACACACACACACACACACACACACACACACACACACACACACACACACACACACACACACACACACACACACACACACACACACACACACACACACACACACACACACACACACACACACACACACACACACACACACACACACACACACACACACACACACACACACACACACACACACACACACACACACACACACACACACACACACACACACACACACACACACACACACACACACACACACACACACACACACACACACACACACACACACACACACACACACACACACACACACACACACACACACACACACACACACACACACACACACACACACACACACACACACACACACACACACACACACACACACACACACACACACACACACACACACACACACACACACACACACACACACACACACACACACACACACACACACACACACACACACACACACACACACACACACACACACACACACACACACACACACACACACACACACACACACACACACACACACACACACACACACACACACACACACACACACACACACACACACACACACACACACACACACACACACACACACACACAGAATCCTCTGCAACAAAACTAGTGAAACAAGGAGATATAGACAGGAGCAGGAGGGGAAAGGGTTGAAAAAGGAGAAGGTGAGTCTATTGTAAGACTGAAGGAGAGAACTGGGATGGAGGACAATAACGGTGAAAAGAAAGAGCGCAGACAGAGGAGGGAGAGAAGGAAAACAAGGGAGACTGAGAAGGAGAATGGGAGGAGAAACAAGAGAATGGGACTGAAGAAAAAAGTAGAGGACAGTATTTATGATGATGAAGAAAGGGAATAGGAGACAGAGGAATACTAAACAGAAAAAGGAAAATGGCGCTCTTGGTTGATGTACCCCCAACCCTGCAATATTTTAAAGGGAAAATAATACCGTAATGATTTACAGGGGAGACACAGACGTGAACCCAACAGGTTCCATTCTCATGAAACTCTGGTCCAGGTGAAGGTCTACTATTGCGCAAAATTTTGTCTATCTATCCATCTATTGCCAGACGCCTTAATCCAGTAAGGGGTGCCTCTATAAACTCTAATGCGTTGTCAGTCTTTCGGGTCCCCCCATGAGGGGTGGCCTATAACATGGCATGGGTGGACGTCTACCAGTAATGCAAATTTTGTGTTGCTAGGTTAAATCACTTGACCGTGCATATAGATTTCGGTCAGGACTGCCACCCTCCCCACTGTGAGAATCACCTTTGGCGGTCTCATCCTGCCTAAAACGTGGCCTCAATAAAGAACTACCATTGTGCAAAAGTTCATGTTCTTATGTAGAAACCATGGCATTTCCCCCTTGGAGACCTCACCCTTCACACGGGGAGGGCGGGTTATCAGGAGTTCCATGCTGCCTAAAACGTGGCCGGAATAAAATACCTTCCTCGTATTCCTAGTTGAGCGAGCGAGCGAGCGAGCGAGCGAGCGAGAGAGAGAGAGAGAGAGAGAGAGAGAGAGAGAGAGAGAGAGAGAGAGAGAGAGAGAGACTATGGCAGTGCATAATGGGTTTCCCAGGACCCGAGGGGGCCACCTTCTTCCACGGAAGGGGCGAAACTGGATGGTTCCATCCTTCCTAATGTGTAACCAGGGTGAACATGATATGTTCACCCTCGTTACGTTTATTATATCAGTGCGCAAAGTTTCATTTTCTTTGATTAAAGACTTCGTGCATAATGACTTTGGCCGAGACCAGCAGGGTCGCACCATGATTATAAGGTGTGATGGAATCTCTTCCACTTTGCCAAATTCATTCTCTCTGGTGAAAAAGAAGAAAAAACTAGCAATCCCTAAAGGTTTATTGTGGGATTCCCTGGAGTAGCTGCCCTTTTGGGGGGTGTCCCTCTGGGACCCAATCCCGTCTGAAACCTGGCCCAGGGGAGGTGTGCCAACAAGCAAAATTTCGTTTTCCTGATACTCCTCTCGTCAGGCCTGGTTCCCATTCCTTAAAAAGCACAGTAATTTACCAACTGAGAGAGTTGGTGAGGGAGGGAGGGAGGGAGTGACGTACTGTAGGTAGGGACAAGCACTATATGTGGCCGTCACTCTGGGTGCGGCAAATAATCAAGAGGATATGTAGGTTCTAAATATTACAGACATAGATACATAGGAGAAGTCACTTGTAAATGCTTCACTTAGTCAGCTAGGTATGTGCAGCCATAAGAATAAGAACACGGACAATCCACTGCCAGCACCTTTGTTTCTCTCATATTTTTCTTTTTTCCCCCAACATGCGAGAGTATCCTTCCTTCCCATTCTCTTTTATTGTATTCTTCATATTGCTGACACACAAAAGCATTTCATACGTCACTCTCAATCATCACAGACGGCAGAGATGTGTCAGCCAACGTTAACTCATGGTTGTACAGTTCAGAAGGGTTATCCAATCATGTGCAAACGAACATACTCTCTTGTCCACTGTGACTCAGGCTTCTCGCAGATCTTATTGGGGGAGGACTTTTAGCCTAGTTCCTTGTATCGCTTTACCAATAAATCCTATAAATGCACTTCTTTCCATATCTTTCCACAGAGTAATAGGGACCACGGTTGAGTACATAGTGCCGTACTGTCCACCCATTTCTGCTACGAGGAAAGGTGTAAGGGACTGCTCTTGATCACGGGTTAACCAGAGAGAGAGAGAGAGAGAGAGAGAGAGAGAGAGAGAGAGAAAATAGAAAGGGGATGAAGAAAGTTAGAAGCAGGATGGAAGAAGGAGAGAAAGGAGAAAGATTTTTTTTTTAATGAAAGAGGAGGGGAAAAAAAAAGATGGTGTAAAACACGGGAGGAGGAGGAGGAGGAGGAAGAGTAGAAGGAGGAGGAGGAGGAGGTGCAGAAGGAGCAGAAGCAGAAGGAAGAAAAAGAAGATAACCATGATAATGATGAAAATGATGAAAATAATAATAAAGATGATGAGAATGACAGAAGAAAAGTGAAAAAGGAAAGAAATAAAGTGTCGGAGAAGGGAATAAGAGAACAAACAGAAAGTACAGATGCCTGGATCTAGGCCTGCAGACTATAATAAAGTTATTTGGTATAAACACATTACATCTACAAACTAACCCACGTGTGTCAGAGAAGGAGAGAGAGAAAGAAGCTATACCGCGACTATAACTCTGTCTGGTGTAGAAATTGGAAAGTTGATAAAGAACGAAATAATTTTGTTTACTGTTTCAGTCCGTTGACGTAAATAATTTTGTTATTATTATTTACGGATTTTATTACACCCGTCCATGTAGCGCCGGCGTTTCTTTTAATAGGAGATTTGTGTGTGTGTGTGTGTGTGTGTGTGTGTGTGTGTGTGAGAGAGAGAGAGAGAGAGAGAGAGAGAGAGAGAGAGAGAGAGAGAGAGAGAAAGGATTGAAGATTGGCCATGGAGTTGTCGTACTGTTTTTGAAAGCAACATTTCAGTCTAGATTACAGCAGAACAAAATGAACTTCAACAGTTTCATTTCATTTAAACCAGACACTGATACGTACAAAGCTGACGGTAAAGCAATTATAATATTATCCATATTTGAGTGTCATCAAAGATCAACATCACAGGCATTGTCAAAGGCTCGACCTAATACCTCGAACAGATTTATTCAATATGAACCAAGCTTGATGGAGGGGTTGATAATGAACAAAGGATGAAAAGATTTGATAAGAGTTTAATGGTCAAGATCAAAGAGGAAGGTCATTTCTTTGTTCTGACTGGATCTGGACCCAAACAGGTGTAGCGCAGTGGAAGAACGACGGAGGAACAGATGTGATGTTGAAATGGATGAATAGGAGTCGAAGTCACACGGAACGGTCAATTCAAATAATTTTGATCTAATTTGGGTTAAACAAAGTTGAAGGGTTGAGAATCAGCAAATGATTAATACATTTATTTTTGAAAGCAGCAATTCATAAGTCAAGGTCACAGGGCCAAGTCATATGTCTGGTCCTTATGTCAGGTTTAAGGAATTTGTGTTGCACTTTCTGGGTGTTCGCCTTTGAATACATTTTTTTTTAACTGAAGGGATTATTTACATACTTCAACAGCCCTTTCATTGCAAGACGGCTCACTTAAGTTGAATATAATCATCTAATGGTATAAGAAATAATAGTAACTAGCAAAAGCGCCCGTGTTCAGCTAAGTCTACTAAGCATCCCCCTCCACCTATTTGCCCCAGTGAACCTGTTTTCACCCCATGGATGCACTTTCCTACACTGGCCTTTTTTCCTCTATGAACCTACTTTCCCCATACACTCGTTTATTTGTCCCATGCACCTATATTCCTTCCATAATATTATGCTTTTTCTATCATCCTATTTTCCTTCCGGGAATATTTTCCCTCTGTTGATCTATTTTCCCCATGGTCGTTTTCATCCTATGGGCCTATGCTTTTCCTTGGATCTATTTTCTCCCCATGGGGATACACTGAATCCCTATATGAACCTATTTTCTCCAGCGCTCCTACTCCTCATATAGACTTCATGTCTCCCCTCACCTATGGTGGAGGAGGCATTAAGTAATTAGTCTGACCGTCCGTTCGTGTGTGCATGCGTGAGACCATGCATCCGTAACACTCTTATGGGAGCGATATATCCTGAATTCAGTGACGGATTTCAACTAAAATTTGTCGCTGATGCAGTATGAGGAGGTGATGAGTTAATTAGGTCAGCTGAGTCAAGGGGTTAAAGGTCAAGGTCGTTTGGCGTCGAATTTACTTATCCTCGTGGCCGCAATATCTCCTGAACCCCTGGACGGATTTCGACCAAACTTTTGTCAGTGATATAGTATGAAGGGGCAATGAGCTGATAATGTCAGCGAGGTCACGGGGTCAAAATTGAAGGTCATTTGACTTAGTCGTTGAGGGTGCGATATCTCCTGAACCCCTCAACGGATTTCGACCAACCTATTGTCAGTAATAAAGTATGAAGTTCAGTAAGGTCAAGGGGTCAAAGGTCAACGTCATATGGGTGTGGACGTGATAGCTCCTTAGCTCCTCTTCGGATTTTGATCAAACATTTGTTTGTGGTACAGTATCAAGGGACGACGAACTGATTAGATCAACAATGTGAAGGGATCAACAGTCAAGGTCATATGAGTATGAGGTCCGATTTCTCTTGAAACCCTCGAAGGACTTCAACCAAACTTTTGTCAGTGATATAGTATAAAGGGATGATGAGCTGATTAGGTCAGAAAAGTCAAAGGTAAAGGTCATATGGATACAGGCGTTACATCTCCTGAACCCCTCGACAGAGATCGGCTAAACTTTTGTCAGTGATACAGTATGAACGGACGATGAAGTGATTAGGCCAGCATGGTCAAGGGTCAAAGTTCAAGATCATATGGGTGTGGGTGTGATATTTCCTGAACCCCTCGACGGATTTTTATAAAACTTCTGTCAGTGATACAACATGAAGGAAGAATGAACTGATTACGTCAGAAAGGTCAAGGAGTCAAAGTTCAAAGTCATATTGGATCTACTGATTTCTCCTTTAGTCTCATTTCAACCAACAAACACCCTGTCATGGAGGTTGTTTGGTGAGTCCATGTTCAAGCTTTGGCGGAGGCATAGCGAACGATACTTTGCATTGACAGCTCAGGGCCCGAGTTCTGTTTCATTTACACCTGGACCTTATGTTTCCACTTTGTCCAACTTCTTCAAAGGGCATACTCCCCTATGGATCTATTTTTCAAATTGAACCTATTCCACTAATGAACCTATTTTGACCCATCTACTAATTCGTATTCCTACACCTACTCATTCAGCATCTCTGTCCCTGTTCTCCGGAAAGCCTCTAATCCACCCGCCAACAAACACCAGCCAACTCTACCACGCCTCCCACCCATCCAGCGCGTCAAAATACCAACCCTGCCCAACCATCCACCTATTCGTTTTGCACTCCCACCCCAACACACCCTGCCAAACCTAACCCCATCCTGCCCACTGATCCCTCCCTTTCACTCTGTCCAAACCCGTGTCCTCTAACCCACCAGCTTATACCCCACCTCACCCACCTACCCACTCCATCCACCCACCCAGACACTCCCCTTGTCACACTGTCCACCCTCTCTGCCAGTCCACCAACCTATCCATCAACCAACCTTACCCGTTAGCCCTCCGACATACCCATCCAGCCACCAGTCCCCTCTAACCCGATGGCTTACAAGTTTGCGCACACACACACACACACACACACACACACACACACACACACACACACACACACACACACACACACACACACACACACACACACACACACACACACACACACACACACACACACACACACACACACACACACACACACACACACACACACACACACACACACACACACACACACACACACACACACACACACACACACACACACACACACACACACACACACACACACACACACACACACACACACACACACACACACACACACACACACACACACACACACACACACACACACACACACACACACACACACACACACAGTAGATTACAAATGTGAATGCAAAAAAGTAAGGAAGAAAAGAGGTACATAAAAAACACAAGACAAAAAACATAAAAAAACCAGAGGACCTGGAAGAAAGAAAAGAGGGTGTGAAAAAAATGAGAAAACATTTGCTGTGGTAAAGCGAGAGAGAATAAAGAGAGAACCCTAGAGATTGTGTGAGGGCTTGCCTGGAGAACACACGAGAGAGAGAGAGAGAGAGAGAGAGAGAGAGAGAGAGAGAGAGAGAGAGAGAGCAGTAATGAAAGCATTCTGTACTTGAGTGTTTGATAAACTTACCCTTTCACAAATGAGGCACAGAATAGGGGTGATAATGTGTGTGTGTGTGTGTGTGTGTGTGTGTGTGTGTGACAGAGAGAGAGAGAGAGAGAGAGAGAGAGAGAGAGAGAGAGAGAGAGAGAGAGAGGCCCCGTACGAGGTCCAAAGACATTGAAAGAAAAGAGAGAATGGACGGGGGGGGGGGGCGTGGATAAGGAGACAAGTTGGTGTTGGGAGATTGAGGAAAGAAGAAATGAAACGGTAGTGAAGGAGAAGAAGAGGAAAGAGATAACTGGGTAGAAAGAGGTAGAGAGAAAGTGAGGGATTCGAGAGGCTGTTGACGAAAGAAACTGAAAGGGAGGAGGAAACTGCAAGGTGAAAGCGAGGAAAGGAGGATGAAAGGGAGGGAGAGAGAAAGAAGGAACGAACGAATGAGAACAGGGAGGAGAGACGACTCTGAGAAGGGAGGGGAAGTGGCAAAGAGAAGGGAGGGAGTGCGGAGAAATCCGAAAGAGGAAGGATTGAAGAAAACAGAAAACGATAGTATAGTGGAAAGGAGGAAAGAAGGTGGATAGGGAAGGACGACGAAGGAGTATAAAGAAAAGCAAAGAGCAACACAACAAATGGTCACCTCTAGGCTGGTTATACACGGAAGGCTATAACAACAATTATCTGTTTCTACTGAGTTGAAAATATGGATAGTGAGACAGGAAGGCATCCACTACCTATTAATCCTTTCAGTTGAAGGTAGGAATTCAGCGTGAGAAGAAGCACAATGCAGAATAAAAAACGCACACAGAATACAGCACCTGAGCCCACCAGTTGGTGCAAGGGCTGAATAGCTGACTTTCCCCTCTCACTCTGACCATCGACTTTTTGCTCTCAGAATAGATTTTCTTTACTCTGGCCTGGCCCTTAACCCTACCACCAATTCTAATCGAAACTGATCAAAACTGCTTGAACAGACCCTGCCCTGTGACATCGATCTTTGACCAGTTGACGTTAGAATCAAACCTCTTCCTCCTTGGCTGACCGTAAGACCTTCCACCATGTTTGGTTCAGAGCGAATCAAACTGCTTGGGTTATAGGGACGGATATATGAGCTTGCCTTATGGCCAATGATCTTATATAGATTTTTCTCACAACTGATTCCCTTCCGCTACCTTAAAGTCTCTCACAAAGTTATGTCCCTATTGTATCGAAATTGCTGAAATTGAACTTGCAATTTTGAACTTGATCTTATAACTTTCCCTGTGAGCTTGAGATTGTTTTTTAAAATTGGCCTTCCTTGTTCTCGTCTTGCCTTGACCTTGTCCGCTTGATTTGGCCACAGTAGGATAAAAAGAATGCTTACGTTGACCATGCCATATGACCTTGACGTTTGTCCTGGAAAACCTATAGATTAATCTCTTGCCAGACCTTCAACTGTTCCACCATGTCTGGTCCAGACCAGATCAAAACTGCTTTATCTATATCATTAACACATACACACACACACACACACACACACACACACACACACACACACACACACACACACACACACACACACACACACACACACACACACACACACACACACACATGATCATCACTATTGTGTACCTCATTTGTGGAGGAGTAGGTTTACCAAGCACTCAAGTCTACTATGCCCTCGTTACTGCTCTCTCTCTCTCTCTCTCTCTCTCTCTCTCTCTCTCTCTCTCTCATTATCACCCCTATTCTGTTGCCTCATTTATGGAAAGGTAGGTTTGCCAAGCACTCCAGCCAAGTATGCGTTCGTTACTGCTCTGTCTGTCTGTCTGCCCGTCTGTCTGTCTGTCTGCCTCTCTCTCTCTCTCTCTCTCTCTCTCTCTCTCTCTCTCTCGTCTTTTGTGTTCTCCAGCCAAGTTCTCACACAATCTCTAGGGCCCTCTCTTTATTCTTTCTCTCTTTACTACAGCAAATTTTTCTCATTTTTCTCACACCATTTGCTCCCTATCTTCCACAGTCTTCTTCTTTACCCGTCCTTGCCCCGGTATTGTTCACTCGGTTTGTCTGTTTCTTTGTCTGTCTGTCTGTTAACAACTTTACGTTAAAACTACTGGTGCGATTTTGACTAAAATTACAGGGATGATGGGCTATGACCTTCAGATCATCTGATTAAATTTTGGGACAAATTATGCCAAGGCCCAGGCTGTAGGCCCCAAAAATGTAGAAAAAAAATAGTTTTTCTCAATAACTCCATTTAACTTCGTCATATCGACATGAAACCAAAACCTATACTTGCATCCTTCAAATCTGGATCCTGTAACATGCCTCATTACCTCAGGGGGGTCACCCCCCATTTAGCGGTAAGGGGGGGTCAATGCCGGGTGGATTGTACCTGGAATTTCAAATGGGCATAAAATAGTCAATTTTTACCCTATTTTCTCAAGATTTGATATGTGACATCTTTGACTAGATATCCTATTTGGTTTATACGTCGGCACTAAAATGACTGCCGGGGGCGGGTTTGCTGTGCCATGGCACCGCTTCTTGTTTCTTTGTGTTTCTACTATGTTTTGTATGTAAGGCTTTTTCTTCGTTTCTAATTTCTACCATATTTGTAATATACTATAGGTGTGTGTGTGTGTGTGTGTGTGTGTGTGTGTGTGTGTGTGTGTGTGTGTGTGTGTGTGTGTGTGTGTGTGTGTGTGTGTGTGTGTGTGTGTGTGTGTGTGTGTGTGTAAACTTGTAAGTCACTGGGCTGGAAGGGATTGGTGGCTGGGTAGGAATGTCGGACGTCTGATGGGTAGGGATGGTTGGTGCACTGGCAGGGTGGATTGAATGAGTGCGGAGAGTGTTGGTGTGGTTGAAGTGGGTAGGTGAATGAGGTAGGGGGTTTGGCTGATTGGGAAGTGGACAGACGGTTTGTGCTGAGTGAATGCGGTGGTTTAGTGGGATGGGTGGGGTTCGGTTGAGTAGGGTGCGTTGGGGTGGGGGACAGGACGAATAGGTGGAAGGTTGGGCAAGATGTATAGGTCGATGGGCGGGGTGGGTGGGAAGGGTGGTAGACGTGGTTGTCTTTTGTGGGTGGGTGAATGTGTGGCTTCCTCGATAACAATGAGAAGGACGCTGAGTGAGTAGGTATGGGGGTTAGTGGATAGTTCGGGGGATAAGTGGGTGATAAAGGTTCATGGATGCAATAGGTCCAGTTGGCAAAATAAGTTCATGAGGGAAATATGCCCACTGGGGAAAATGGTCAACACGGAATCATAGCGTTGAAATGTAAACAAGGTCCATTGGTGAAGTAGGAACACAGGGGAAAATACATTCATGTTGGGATTTAGTGTATCCCCCTGAGGAGAAAACAGGTTCATGGAAAAGCATAGGCACAAGGGTAGAAAATGGCTATGAGGAAAATAGATCAGTAGAAGAAAACTAGGTTTATGGGGAGAAGATAGGTCGATAGAAGAAAAACGTGTTCATGGAAGGGAAATAGGTGTATGTAACAAACAGCTCCACAAGGGGAAATGCATGAATGGAGAAAAGATCATAAGAGAAAATAGATTACTGGAGGAACGTGCATTCATTGGATGGTAATAGGTCTATGTGGGATAATAGGTAGGTGGAGACAGATGCCAAGTGAAAGTATCTGTAGACGGATTGGTGTGCTAGTTTCCATTATTTCTTGTATCACTAGATGATTATAATTACCTTTACGTGAGCCATCTTGCAGTAAATGGTTTAGCGAAGACCATAACTCACCCCTCCAGTTGGAAAAATCTATTCAAAGGGAGCACCAATCAGTAGGCTCCTCAGGGAGTGCATAATCCATTCCCTACACTTGGCATAAGGGTCGAAAACTTGACTTTGCCGTGTGACCTTGGCTTACGTGACTGTTCTCAGAAACAGATTTATCAATCCATTGCTGACCCTCAACTCTTGATGAATGTTTAATTTAAGTTAGATCAAAATAATGTTTATTGACGTTTCCATGTGACTCTGATCTCTGATCTGTTCACTTCGACATCAAATCTCTTCTTCCCTCGTTCACCTGTCAGTCCTTAACCCAAGTTTGGTCCAAATCAAGTCAGAATTATTTGAACTGGCAAATCTCCCTGATCTTGGCCTTTAAACAGTTGTGAAAATCAAATCTCATCATCATCATTAGCTCATCCTCGACACCTCTATCACGTTTGGTTGGTTCGTATTTGTATCGTGATTATCAGAAATCACGATATTTTTGTATTACTATTCTATGGTGATTATTTAGATGCATATTTGTCTATCACAATTGTGGATGTATATGTGTAGGATTATTTATGTGTAAATACTGTATATACTGTATATTGTATGTATTAAGATTTCACTGATTGTTTATTGGAATAACGAGGAGTATGTTGATACCCTTGGGTGATTTGGTACTGTTAGTGATATAAGCTTAAGTTACATTTATGTATAATCATAGTGTACTGTTAATATTAGTTAATATTGGAATGTCTTGAAAATGTTGTATTTGCGAGGTTCAATGTTTGAACTGATACTTGTTTATGAATGGTTAAATTTAAGCTGTACGGTTAACGTGTGAAACAAGCCGAATGGCGGCAGTTTGTGATAAACTATTAGTAGCCAGTCACGTGGCCATATTTCAAGCCTGGCTCACAGCCGGACCGGGAGTCCTGGGGTCAGTTGGTACGAGGTTAAGGAGCTGAGCAGAGGGGCCCTGAGTTTAGGTCTGGCAGCTGTCCTGTGTGAAATTGTCTATACTGTATGTGGACTGATGTTATTCGGGTGGATGTTTGGAAGACAGTGCGGCCATGTTGTAAGTTTACTGCATTTTTTAAAGTTTCAAATTATGCTTAAGTTCATGAATAATTGTCCATTTTATTTTGCATATTTAGTATGGTCGGTCACATTGTATAGTGTGATATTATTATTTGATATCATACTAAGGTTCTTTGTAATTATATATATGACTTGTGTTTGCGATTATTGCTGGGAAGTGAATCTGAGTTCATTCTTTTGTTGTTTATTATTTATGAAGCTGTATTTACCAGGTTGAATCATTAAACGGATCCGACACCGCAGAACTGCAGTGTTCATTCAAACCTGAATAACAATACAATTCAACAACTCGCAACCATGGATGAGCTCAAGAAAAACCGGACAGCAGCCAAGAGAAGGTTCACTAGGAAGGTCAACATCTTCAAGGAAGCCCACGGAAAGACGTTATCATGTGAAGTGCTTCAACGAATGTATGAGGAGGTTAGTACGTGCTTCAAAGTGGTGGATGAAAGGAATGAGGAAATGATCGCTCTTTTAAAGGAATCTGAACCTTATGATGAGTATGAACAATACATAACTGAACTTGAAAATATAAAACATGAAGTTTATAATATTTTGATAACTGAGACTGGGAAGGTGAAACAGAAACCATCACTTGCCATAAAGAAACTGGAGCCTCCTAAATTTCGTGGTTCTGTCAGAGCATTTCCTACTTTTGTTAAGGATTATGAAAGGTTAGTTGTGTCTCAGCAAGGAATGGACCCGTACGTGCTGAGGAATTCCTTGGAAGGTGAACCTAGGAAATTAGTGGAAGATTTAGACGATTATAACCGAATGTGGGCTCGTCTGAAAGAGACTTATGGTGATCCAGCTAAAATGATAGATTCTATTTTAGGAGATATCAGAGCAACTAAACCAGTGGTTGAAGGTGACAATAAAAGGCTTATTAACATGATTAATACTGTAGAGAAAGTGTGGTTGGATATTGATAATTTGGGTCAGTTACAGGAACTTGAAAACACTACTGTAATTACTCAAGTGGAGAGATTGTTGCCACCTACTTTGAAAAGAGAATGGGCAATAAAGGTACAGTCTATCGGTACTGACAGGTTTAAAAGTTTAGTAACATTCTTGACTGAACAGCGCAAAGTTATAGAGTATTTGCAAGATGAGTCAAGGATTGCAAGTGCTAGGGCGACAGTTCATGTGTGTGAAGAAGAGACTTCCAAGGACTCTGAACTTGCAGAGGCGATTAAGCAGTTAGCTACAGGTCAGGAAAAATTTCAAAATCAAATGTTCAAATGTTTATCTAATTTATCCTTTGCTAGTAATAAGTTTCAGGGAATGCCAAGCAGAAATGGGTCAAATTTTGGACCAAAGGGAAATACCAAGAGATGTTGTGTGCATGAGTCTGATACTCATGATCTAAAAGATTGTGCAACCTTTAAACAGTGGCCTAAGGAGACAAAATTTGAATTTCTGAAATCTAAGGGTATATGTTATATGTGCTTGAAGGAAGGACATTTAGCAAGGAATTGCAGTCAAGGATATTCATGTAGAGTTCTGGTAGATGGGGAACGCTGTGGAAAATATCATCATTCTGCCCTTCATCCCATATTCATTAGCCATGGAAGTACTACTGTGGAAGCATCAAGTAGCCATGTGACAAGAGATGGAGTAATGCTCATGACGGGTTATGTGAACAGTGCTAATCAGGTAATACCCACCCTTTATGATCCAGGAAGTAATTTAAGTTTAATCACCAATAGGATGGCACGGAAACTGGGTCTTGTTGGGACTCCTGTGAGTTTAACTTTAACCAAGGTTGGTGCGCAAACAGAACAGGTAGAAAGTTACGTGTATAAAGTCTTGTTGAAAGATAAATTTGGGAGGGAAAAAATAATTGATGCCTGTGGTATAACTGAAATCACTGGTGTGTCAAGTGAGATAGACGTGACTCCATTTGCACATATGTTTGGGTTACAGGAATGGCAGTTAAAGAGACCCAGCGGACGTATTGAGTTATTGATTGGATCAGATTACTGTGCTCTTTTACCTCAAGTTGTAAAAACAGTGCACAGTGTTCAACTGTTGGCTAATGACTTTGGATTTTGCCTTAGAGGAAGTATAGATGGAGAAAGAAAGCAAAGCGTTAGCCTTAATGTTCAGGTGAATCATGTTGCATGTTCTAAGCCTGAAGAGTGGCTTCTTACATCTCGGCTAAACCCTTGTCAAGTAATTGAAGAATACTTTTTGACTGAAAGCTTAGGAACTTTGTGTACCCCAAGATGTGGGGGATGCAAGTGTGGAGGTTGTTCCATTAAAGGAAATTTAACTATAAAGGAAGAAAGGAACTTAGACTTATTGAAGATGGATTGCACTATGATAGGGGAAATAAATGTTGGATTTCAGAATACCCTTGGATCTGTGACCCTTCTAAGTTACCTAATAACTTCCCCATGGCTTTGGCTCGATTAAGAGCTACAGAGAAAAGATTAAAAAAGATGGGAATGAAGTACTGTTTAAAGTATCAGGAACAAATGAATGACATGGTATCTAGAGGAGTTGCGCAGAAGTTGACCCAACAAGAATTGGAGAGTTATGAGGGCCCTACTTTTTACTTGCCACACCATGAAATCCATAAGCCAGAATCTCAGTCAACACCTCTAAGGATTGTGTTTAATTCAGCTGCATCATTCCAAGGAATGGCTCTAAATGATTTTCTTGCTAAAGGGCCTGATGTTCTAAATAATTTGTTGGGGATTCTTTTGCGTTTCAGACAAAATAGGATTGGCATAGTTGGCGATATCAAGAAAATGTACAACAGTGTTAAAATATCAGAGTTTGATATGCATACTCATAGATTTCTATGGAGAGATTTAGATGCAGAGAAAGTTCCTGATCATTATATACTGAAGACTGTGACATTTGGAGATAAACCAGGGGGGCAATAGCTATGGTGGCATTGAGGAAGACTGCTCAAATGAATGAGGAATATCCTTTGGCTATAAAGACTATTATTGAAGATTCTTATGTGGATGATGTGTTAGGAAGCTTTGATAGTTCCGAAATAGCTGTTGAAAGGATGGGACAAGTGGAAGAAGTGTTGGAAGCAGGAGGATTTGTAATGAAACAGTGGATCATGTCTGGAGATGATGGATGCATCAGTGAGAAAGTTTTGGATACAAATCATGAAAAGGTTTTAGGTCTAGATTGGAAACCTAAGGAGGATATCTTTTTGTTCAAAGCCAAACTCAATTTTTCAAGGAAAACTCGTCAAGGAAGGTCTGAACCAGATGTTTTGTTAGGTGATCTAGAAAGGCGTTTGCCAAGCCAGTTGACGAAGCGCATGATTCTTAGTCAGATTGCAACCTTGTATGATCCTCTTGGATTTATTACTCCATTTACCCTTAAAGCTAAGCTATTGATGAGAGATGTAGTTACAGACAGTGAGGGGGATCGACCAAGAGGGTGGGATGAACCAATTAATGAAATTTTGTATGAAAAGGCAAAATCACTGTTTGAGATGATGTTCCTGTTAGAAGAGTTGGAATTTCCCAGATGTATAAAACCGATACCCACCGTAGGCCACCCAGAATTGGTTGTTTTCTCTGATGGTAGTAAGAAAGCATATGGGGCCGCTGCATACGTCAGATGGGAATTGTCTGATGGTTCAGTTAGATCATATCTATTGTGCTCCAAAAACAGAATTGCACCAACAAGACAGATCAGTATACCGAGATTAGAATTATGTGGTGCTGTTGTAGCTAGTCGTTTGAGATCTACAATTGAAAGGGAAATGCAGTTTAAGTTCCAAAGAGTTATTCATATCACAGACTCCTCTATAGTACGAGCTCAGATTCAAAAGGAATCCTTTAGATTTAATCCTTTTGTTGCAAATAGGGTGGCTGAAATCCAGTCTAGGACAAAACCAACAGAATGGTATTGGGTGCCATCTGAAAATAATGCAGCAGACCTGACAACAAGGGAGTGTACCCCATCAGAATTAGGACCAGATTCTGTGTGGCAAAGAGGCCCAGAATTTCTCTACTTAGATCATGATCAATGGCCGGCGAAGCAGAGTTTTGAGGGAGATGTACCTGATACTGTGTTTGTGAAAGCAACTACCCATGCATGTGAGGCTAAGGAGGTAAAGACAGTGATAGATATTGGTAGGTTTAGCAGCTACAAGAAACTGCTTTCAGTCACAGCTCGGGTAATGCAAGTTGTCAAGGCAAAGTCATTGAAAGGATTGTGTGAAGAGCCTACCGCAGAATGCCTACAAGCAGCAGAGAATTACTGGATCAGACAAGTTCAAGTCTCAATCCATCCAGATTGGAGGACTAGGTTCAAACGACTGGGGCCCACGCTAAATGATCAGAAAGTAGTAGTGGTAGGAACCAGAATATCGAAGTGGATGAAAGCTAATTGGAACCGTGATGAATTCATTCTTTTAACATCAGACCACCCATTCACAAAACTATACATTAGTCAGATACATCAGGAAAATCATGATGGTGTAGAGGCTTGTCTTGCTAAATTGCAGTTAAAATTTTGGGTCCCTGGTGCTAGAAGAGTTATTAAATCTGTGAAACGGCACTGTACCACCTGTCGTATGATTGACAAGAAAGTGACCTCTCAATGCATGGGCGAATTACCAAAAGAGAGACTTGAACCTTCACCATCATTTTTCAATGTATCACTTGATCTTTTTGGACCTTATTCTGTTTGTAATACTGTAAAACGAAGGGTGAAAAGGAAGGTATATGGAGTCATATTTAATTGTATGGCTACCAGAGCTGTGTATATAGATGTTGCAGAAGGCTATGATACTGGCAGCTTTCTTAAGGTATTTAAAAGATTCACATCTATCAGAGGTTTTCCAAGAAAGGTGTTCTCAGATAATGGTGCTCAGTTGGTGTCAGCAAACAAGGAGTTGAGAGACATGGTTTCTAAGTGGAATCTTAAGGAATTAACTGAATTTGGAAGATTTGAGGGTCTTTCTTGGGAGTTTAATAAGTCAGCAGATGCACCGTGGCAGAACGGATGCAGTGAGGCCTTGATTAGGTTGGTTAAGAGATCCCTGTGTAGAATTGTTGGGGACTGTGTCTTGTCATATGGCGAGTTACAAACAGTAATGTTTGAGGTAGCTAACCTTCTCAATGAAAGACCGATTGGATGTAACAAAGTATCTGACCTCGAAGATGTTTCTGTTGTTCGTCCTAATGATCTTCTTTTGGGTCGTTCTACAGTCACAGTGCCAAGTGGGATGTGGGATGAAAGTAGCAATTTTAGTAAGAGGCATGCATTCATGAACAGAATTATTGATTCATTCTGGAAGAAATGGATGCGAAACTATTTCCCTAGTCTGCTTATTAGGCAGAAATGGCATGTAGATGTACGGAATGTCCAGACTGGAGATATAGTCTTGGTAAAGGATTCTAATGTATTGAAAGGGGAATGGAAAATGGCACAGGTCGTAAGTGCTCTCAGAAGTAAAGATGGAAAGGTCAGGGATGTGTTGCTCCGGTATAAAATTAATAAGCCAGGAGGCAAATATTCAGGCCAACGGGATGTAAATGTAACCAGATCAGTTCATAGCTTAGTTGTACTTCTTCCGGTGGAGGAGCAGTAATCAAGATAGCTTAAATGTCAGGCGGGGAGTGTATCGTGATTATCAGAAATCACGATATTTTTTTATTACTATTCTATGGTGATTATTTAGATGCATATTTGTCTATCACAATTGTGGATGTATATGTGTAGGATTATTTATGTGTAAATACTGTATATACTGTATATTGTATGTATTAAGATTTCACTGATTGTTTATTGGAATAACGAGGAGTATGTTGATACCCTTGGGTGATTTGGTACTGTTAGTGATATAAGCTTAAGTTACATTTATGTATAATCATAGTGTACTGTTAATATTAGTTAATATTGGAATGTCTTGAAAATGTTGTATTTGCGAGGTTCAATGTTTGAACTGATACTTGTTTATGAATGGTTAAATTTAAGCTGTACGGTTAACGTGTGAAACAAGCCGAATGGCGGCAGTTTGTGATAAACTATTAGTAGCCAGTCACGTGGCCATATTTCAAGCCTGGCTCACAGCCGGACCGGGAGTCCTGGGGTCAGTTGGTACGAGGTTAAGGAGCTGAGCAGAGGGGCCCCGAGTTTAGGTCTGGCAGCTGTCCTGTGTGAAATTGTCTATACTGTATGTGGACTGATGTTATTCGGGTGGATGTTTGGAAGACAGTGCGGCCATGTTGTAAGTTTACTGCATTTTTTAAAGTTTCAAATTATGCTTAAGTTCATGAATAATTGTCCATTTTATTTTGCATATTTAGTATGGTCGGTCACATTGTATAGTGCGATATTATTATTTGATATCATACTAAGGTTCTTTGTAATTATATATATGACTTGTGTTTGCGATTATTGCTGGGAAGTGAATCTGAGTTCATTCTTTTGTTGTTTATTATTTATGAAGCTGTATTTACCAGGTTGAATCATTAAACGGATCCGACACCGCAGAACTGCAGTGTTCATTCAAACCTGAATAACAATACAGTATTGAATCAGAACTGTTGAGGGTCGAATCTTTGATCTTGCCCTGCGACCTTTATTTTTGATTTTGCTCAAAACTGGGTAATACCATCCTTGCCTTGCCGTCATATCTTTGCCGAAGTTTGGCCTAAATAGATTGAAATCTGCTGAAGTTCATTTTGTCAGTAAACTTGACTGTGAAATATTGGTTTAAAAAACTACAGGACGACTTCATGGCTAACCCTCACCTCTTCCATCAAGTATGGCCTACATCAGCTCGAAACTGAGTTACAGTACACACACACACACACACACACACACACACACACACACACACACACACACACACACACACACACACACACACACACACACACACACACACACACACACACACACACGTCTCTCTTTAAATACTCGCCCTTGATACAGGGGAAGGTGTAATTAAATCATTCGTAAATAGCAATAACGAAATGATACTTCCGTCCTTGGATTGAAAAGATTAACAAACATCATTTCCTTCTTTATCATCCTTCCAATTTCCACATCAGATACGGTGGCAAGGGCAGGAAAACCTATATATTTCTCTCCCCTTTTCTCACACACGTGGGTTAGTTTGTAGATGTAATATGGTTTTACCCGATAACTTTATTACCAGCTTATAAGTGGTGTTCCAGGCATCTGTACCTCCTGTTGGCTTACTTCTTCATCTGCTCCGACAAGTTTCTTTTTTTTCCTACATTTCTTCCTTCATCCTTACCATTATCATCACCATCTTCTTTTTCTTCTTCTTCATTTCGCCTTCTTCTTCTTCATAATTCTTCATCATCATCATCATCATCATCATCATCATCATCATCTTCTTCTTCTTCTTCTTCTTCTTCTTCTTCTCTTGCTCCTGCTCCTGTTCCTCTTCCTCCTACTCCTTCTTAAACTATTTTTTTTTTCCTCGCCCTTCTCTTTTACCTTGCATTTTTATCTTTCTACTTATCCTCTTTTTCCCTTCTGCTTCTACTTTTTTTCGCCACCTTTCTCTATGTTCCTCATCTCTATTCAGTTCCACCTCTCTCTTTCTCTCTCTCTCTCTCTCTCTCTCTCTCTCTCTCTCTCTGTACTAAATTTCTTCTTTTACCCGTTTCCTTCACCCCTTCGACCACCACCACCACCACCACCACTAAAATCTACCCTTTCTCCCTCCTCTTTTTTCTGTGGTGAACCAGTAACTAAAACATTCCTTTTAAAATCGTTCCTTTTTTCCTTCACCTTCCCTCCCTCCCCTTCCCCCTCCCACTCTTCCTCCAACCATCTTTCTCTCTATGATCTATTGTTCTTTATTCCCTTCAACTCCTCTCTTCTGCCCCATTTCTTGTATTTCCTTTCTTCCTTCCACCTTCCCACTCTTCCTTCTCTCCTTTGCCTCCATTTCCTGTTTTTCTACCTCCCTCCTTACCTCTCGTTCTCTCTCCTTCTTCGCCCTTCCCTCCCTCCCATTATTTGTTTCTTTTCTTCCCACCCTCCTCCACTTCTTTTTATCCCCTACTCCTTTCCTAACACCTTCACGTAACCGCCCCCCCCCCTCTCTCTCTCTTTCTCTGGGTAAACCGTGAGCAAGAACAGTCCCTTCCACCGTTCTATCAACCCGACAAAATCTTCCACAGGAGTACCCTCAAATTTTCAGCAATATCCAGCTTAATCCTGCATCATCTTTAAACATACTTAGGGTTTCATTCTCTCGGAATTTATCTTGGAAAGAACATATTATTACCTCTCGTAAAATCTGCTTCCAAGAGATTAGGTGTCCTAAGCCGACTCCGTGACTTCTTTACCCCTGCACAGTTGTTGACTTTATACACGGGTTTTATTCGCCCTTGTGTAGAGTACAGCTCTCATGTGGGGGAGGCTCACCACATACAGCTCTTCTCAACAAGGTGAAGTCAAAAGCTTTTCGTCTCATCAACTCTCCTCCTCTTACTAGCTCCTTTCAACCTCTGTATCTTCGCCGTACTGCTGCATCTGTATCTCTTTTCTGTTGCTACTTCAGTGGTCACTACTCTTTTGAACTTTCTGCTTGCATCCCTCCTCTACTACAGCGGGCGCGTAGCACCCGTCTAGCAACAAACTCCCATCCCTTTTTTGTTCAACTCTCTAATGCAAGAGATAACCGTTACTCCCGGTCCTTCATGTATGCTACAGATCAAGTCTGGAACTGTCTCCCTCTGTCAGTATTTCCTACTGCCTGTGATCTCCAGTCTTTCAAACGCAGTGTGTCTAGGCCTCTCGAAATGAATACCCAGTACCACTTACGATACATATCAAGTCACTCCAGAATCTTTTTTTTTTTTTTTTTTAGCCTGTGGAGCATATGCCAATATAACTGAAGTCATGGCTATGCTAAACAATATTTTCACTACAATAATCCTTTCATTTACTCTCATTCATGATACATTCTACCCATTTCTCAGTCTGGACACCAACCTCATATCCGTCTAAACTTCCCCGCCAAAGTAGCTCATATCTGCAGTCTCTCCCAACAATCATTCTTGTTGATCTTCCCCTACACCTAACTTCCTGTATGCAGCCAACATCCACCCGCCTCCTACTCATTGCCTGTAGGCTGCCACCTCCCCCTCTCTATCCATCAAACTGCCCACGTTTCATGATGCCACTCTGAACCCCTTGGGTGATTTGATTTCTCAGGTCTGCTTTTGCTATGACCTTGCCTGAACAGAGTCCGACGTGGTACTGGTTTTGGTTGTTTGTTTGCTTCTTTGATTCTTGGTTTGTTAGCAACATTACGGAAAAACGACTGAATGAAATAATTATATAAAACTTTCAGGATATGTGGGCATTGGTCCCCAAAGAAAGTGATTAAATTTTGGAGGTGATCGAGTGATGATGAAAGGTCAAAATAAGGTCACGGATTTTCAGAGGGCTATATTTTGAAAACGGTTGAAGGTAGAGACATTTATTATTATGAACATACAGGAATACGTACTATGGACTTTCATTTGGCACCAAGACCTTTACCCTTGAATGACCCTGGAAGGTCAAACTCAAGGTCACTGATATTCAGGGGGCTATAACTCGAAATTGGTTGAAGATACAGATATATTTACTGCTATCAACATATAAGAAATCCCATATAGGTTTTTAACTGGTACCTTGACCTTTGACCCTGAGTGAACTTGAAACGTCAAACTCAAGATCACTGATATTTAGGGAGCTGTAACTTGAAACTCGTTGAAGATAGAGATATTTATTATTATCAAGATATAGGAGTCTCATTTGACCTTTCATTTGGCAGTATGGCCTTTGACCTTGAGTAACCATGAAAGATCAAATGCAAGCTTACGGATTTTCAGAGGACGTAACTTGAAAGCATTTTCGCCATTACCTTAGACTTTAATTGTGCACTGACACTAAGTGGCAATAAAATAACTGCTGTCGGGCGAGGTTTGTTGTGCCTGGCACAACTTGTTGGTTTTTCTTCTCATTTTTTGTCATACTTCTGAAAGTAAAGGAAGAGACAGATCACAGGTCCCACCCATCCGCACAGTCCCAAATTTAGGTATGGGGTCCTGGGACCTATAGCCTACCAGCCATGGTCAGTGGCAGTGACCTCAGGACACCCAGTGAGGAGAGGTACAGGGGCACCCTGTAAGCACACCTTGACACTGTAACTGCCCCGCCATAATAGCCATAATGCACCCACTGATAGGGCAGCCTCCTGGAGTGCTACTACCAGGCTTGGCCCCTCTCTACTGGAGTGAAGTGGTATCCTGGGAATCACAGTGCCCTCTACCCTTTGGCATAATCCAAGCCTCATCCCATTTCAGTCCCACAAACTACGCTGGCGGAGTCTGCGCCACGCCTCCCCTCAGGTCTACCACTAGGTAGCGGAGGCAAAGTTTTCTGATCGCATCCCTTGGTGGAGTCAACCTCTGTGACGTAGTGGGATACGTTGTGTGGTATGTAAAGAGCATGTAGAGTAATGAATGAAATCGTTTGAGAAACGTATTAGGGAGAGAACACTAGCTTACTCTCAATTTTAGCGTTAGACTGGAATGGTCAGCGAAATGGGACGGTCAGGATATCCTGATGACTAGTGAAACAGGAGCTCCAGCTCCTATGAATACCAATATTCCTATCCTTCTCGAGAGTACCGCTCTGATCGGCTGGTGCCAACTTCCTACCAAGTGTTAAAAATTAATTCCTTCAATCTAAGAACGTTTTTTTTTTTTTTTTTTTTTTCCCATAATCTTTGTATCTTCAAATGATTTTATGCACAAGAGGAAATTCTTTTTAATAGTTATAGAGTTTGATATATCAATCAATAACGCCTTTGCTACTAGAGGTCCTTCGTAAGTTGAATAATATCGGCGGGAGGAAGCAAGACTGATAAAAGGCAGTATCGAACATAAAGCGCTAAGGTTAGATGATCTCGTTAGTTAGGATCATAAAGTGTGTGTGGCCTGGTTAACTATGCGTTCCTACAGACCCTCACTCTTGCTCACCTTGCAACCTCCTCAGCCAGGCATGGGAGAACCATCATCATGGAAAAAGTAATACAAAATGAAAACACCGCCGAAACCTTCTGCTTGGGGCTCGTCGTGCATGCCGCCATAATGTAAACAAGATGACTTTCACATCTCCGCGGAAAATGTAATTCCATTTTTTACCACGACTTGGCTAGCGCCAGTTTAAAGAGATTCATGTATGTTTTTCGTCGCATTTTCTGGTTCATATTTCTTTCTCGAGGGTGGGAGGCAGGGAGGAAGAAGGGGAAGGGGAGTGGAGGAGGATAGGAGGGGGAGAGAGGAGAGCCACAAGAGAGGAGGATAAATGACCTTGGAAATGGAGAGTGAGGGAGGAAATGAAAACGTGGAAAGGCATGTGGAGTGGAAGAAAAAAAGGGAGAGAAATAGAGGGAAAAAGAAAGGGAGGGAGGGAGAAAGGCAGGAGAAAGGAGGTAAATGATGGTGGAAACGAAGAGAAAGAAAGTGGAGGGAGAGAAGTATGTTTAAATTATGGGCATGTAACTTACTGGAGAAAACCAGAGAGTAAAAGAAAAAGGAGGAAATGGAAGGGAAGTAATAAATAGGGAAGGAGAAGGTATTGGGGAGCAGAGGAAGGGATGTAGGGTAAAGAGGGCAGTAGAATAGAAGAATGGGAAGAGACGGGACGTGAGGGGAAGGATAGGGAGAGGACAGAGTAAGGGATGGGAATAATGAAGACAAGTGGAGAGGGAAAGGAATAGCAAGGCATGGTAAGGGTTAGACCAGGGAGGGCAGGGAGGGGAATGAGTGAACCGAATGGTGAGGGAGAGGGAAAGCAGCTTTAGGTAAACGAGTTAGCGAGAAAGATGAAATAAGGGGTAGGATGGGGGTGGGACGGTAATTGAAAGTGAAAATTAGGAATTTTTGTCAGTAAGTTTTCGGAGTTAATTTTTTTTGCCGGTCATAAGTTTCATAACCCAAAAACTCCACCAAAGCGGCACTATGGCTTGAAAATAATTACGGTACGTATCTATATATATTTTTTCTTTGCGTTTCTTCCGGGCTTAAATATTTTTCTTGCATAAATATAGTAGAAACCTTATTTTCCTTCCTTCATTATCCATTTCTTCCCCCAGTCATTCATATATATCGCTTTTATTTATCAGCTTCTGTTTTTTTCGCCCCATTATCCCTTGTCCTCTATTTTAATATTTTCATTCCCATCATCATCGTCTTCGTCACCACCATCCTAGCCATATTTGCCGCTATTAATGGAGTGGGTAGGACTAAGATACACAGAAATAAGAGAATAAATGTAGCAAATAATAATAAAAGAATGATAATATAAAAATAGAGATTTCAAGACCATGTTAAAAAATATTTCAGCTTTCTGTTCCATTCTTCATTAAGGTTGCCCTGCGTTAACCAAATTTCTGTCTCTTCCTCTGCCTTCCTTTCGTTTCCTTCCATGTCTCTTCTTGGTTGCAGTTCTTTCTTCTTTACGCCCTCGGTCCTTCCTTCTCTCTCTTCATTCTCTCAGTTTTTCTTCTTCCTTCATTTCCAGCCTTCATTCCCAACCCTCCTTCCTTTCTCCAGCCTTCCTTCTATTGTTTCTTTACTTTTTTATGCATTCCTTATTACCATCATTATCTTAACACCAGATAAAACAACCTTATAACTGATTTATCTAATAACATAAAAAAAAGAAATTGAAAATGATAAGGAAACGCAAGAAAGGAAAGACGTTAGGAGGGAAAGAAGGAAGTGTAGGAAGGAAGGAAGGACGGAAGTATCGAAGAAAGGAATGAAAGAAGGAAGGAAACAAAAGAAGTGATAAAGGTAATGATTAACATAATGAGATTTAGTAAGAAATAAGGAGAAAAAAGGAGACTGGATATGAGCAGAGAGAGAGAGAGAGAGAGAGAGAGAGAGAGTGTTTATTACCAGACCACCTTCCCTTGAGAAACTAATTTTATCTATACTTATAGTTATTAATTATAGGTACATGTACGACAAAAATATGTGTACAGTATTGAACTTTCCTTCATTTAAAAGCTCATAGTGTTCTGCATTATCACTGTTAAGTTTCCCTGTTAAATGTGGTGGTAATGAAGCCCGGGTAACTAGCCTCTCCAGCTTGGAAGGTGTCTGCTAAGGGAAATCAAACTGTGTGAAGGTAACAGGAATATTATAGAAAAAGGTAATATTAGTGAGGGGATTAACTTGGTGCAGTAAAGGACGGGATAATCAACAGGTGGGTGAAACTCTACTTTTCATATATATATATATATATATATATATATATATATATATATATATATATATATCTGACACTGTGAGCCACCTTGCTTCTTGCCGTGGACGTCTGTTTGGAAGCCACTGATGTAAATCCTCTCCCAGCATCCTTCTCTTCCTTCTTGTTTCCTTTCAGTACCTCTGAGTGTGTTCTGCATATTTCATAGGCTCTTCCAGTCTCTTCACAGCCGATTTTATTCCCTTCCCACACTCTGCTGAAGATTCTGAACCTTACGGCATTTTACAACTTGCTTTGTCTGTCTGTCTGTCTGTCTCTGTCGCTGTCTGTCTGTCTGTCTGTTTCTCTGTCTCTGCCGCTGTCTGTCTCTCTGTCTGTCCGACTCTCTCTCTAAATCCGTGCCAATCTTGGTAAGTCAGGTGGCCGTGATGAGGGGCTAATGAGGTGGTGTGTTTACTGATTAAAGGAGTACGGTTTGTGGCGCTCTCTGGCCTGGGGTGCGAGGATGAGAGGAAGAGAGAGGAGAGGCGAGGAAAATGGAAAAAGAGTGAGAGAAAGGGCTAGGACTGTGAGAGAGAATGGCAGAGAGGCGAGGAAAAGGGAAAAAGAGTGAGAGGAAGTGTTGGGACTTCGAGCGGGGATGGCTGAGAGGCGGGGATAAAGGGAAAAGGGTGGGAGAAAGGGCTAGGACTGTGAGAGAGAATGGCAGAGAGACGAGGAAAAGAAAAAAAAAATGAGTGAGAGAGAGGGTTACGGCAGAGGAATGAGTCTGATGAGAGAGAATTAGACGAGTGAGAGAGGAAGGCGAAGAGGTGAGGGAGAGATAGAGTGAGAGAGAGATGGGTAGGGGAGAGAGCGGCAGGCGGAGATGTGAGGGTAAAGGAGAAAAGGGTCAGAGGGATGGGGGAGGGGAGAGTGAGGAAGGAAGGGTTTCATTGCAGTGGCCTGTTTTGTATTTAATCGACTCATCCCAAGACTATTTTATTCATTGCAGTAGATCATTGTCGAACAGGATAGCTGAGCCAGTATATATTAACCCCTTCAGCCCGTAGACGTACCTTACCTTTTTACGAGTATCCTGCTGCTCTTGTTTGCCAGTTTTATTCAGCTTAGGGAGACTTTCCAAGAGGGCTTTCGTTAACTTTTGTTGCCATACATTCCTATTAACCCCTCCAATCCGGTGAATGTACTTTAAGCTATTCCCTGCTAATAACAGACGATTTAAGTCAACTTGTAGAAAAGATCTCTGATGGTGAAGGAGATAATGAAGGTCCCATTTAACCCCTCCAGTTTGAAAAGTCCACACGAAGCAGAATAAAAACGTTTGGGAATAGCAAGAATATAATGGAAAAAAAATGTAATCGGATTTCAGTAACTAAATCGAATAAACCGTTGAGTGACAGCTAGAAACAAATGAAAGATACGCAATGAGACACAAGGGCTTAACACACTCACATCTAGGGTGCTCTACTAAACTGAATAATATCGCCAGGTTGGAGCAAGAATGAAATATGAGACAGATGCGGGTTGAAGGGATTAAGGGTTAGAGCTACTGAAACAAGTTACTGTCTCAGAAACACCCGTGAAGTAACCTGGAGGGATAGGTGGGCAAATGTATGGGTTCGTGATGGTTGTGTTTTGCTGTCCTTGCTCTATTTCCGGAGTCCTGTATTCCTATTTATGCTCTGGGGAAAAAAAAAATTGTTGGATGGCGTGGTCATGTGAAGCGAGTGGACTGTGATGGACTGACTAGGAGAGTGAATGAATGAGATGGCTGAGAGGAGGAGAGGGTAAAACAAAGCAATGTGGGGGATTACAGTATATGCAGAGGCTGACCAGGGGAACGTATGTGAGTGAGGTGGTAGAGAGGAAAATGAGATAGAGGCCTAGTACATGGAGAAGGAGTTTAAATCTATGGAGACCAGCAAGGAGGGTGTCCTAGAGTAAGGTGGTTGGAAGGAGAAGAGGGAGACCGAGGTAGTTTGAAAAAGTATGAAGTAAGAGAGCATTTACAGCACGTTACCTGAAGAAGGATGGATGTGTGTAGTGGAATGAGGGGTCGTTCTGAGCAAATACAAATGCCTGCTGGTCCAGTTGTTCAGGGAACGGGCAACTGATTGAAGGACTTAATTGGATACCGATAGACAGTTGAAATCTAGATGAAAATAGATAAACGTAGACGGTGATAAATAATCATAAAGATGAGATGGTAAATAGGTTAAAAAGATGAAGTACTAGGCTACAGAGGGGCAAATAAATAAATGTGAGAACGAAGAACAGAAGGGGAAGTAATTAATGCCGTGAAAATTGAATTTGGAGAGAGTGATGGATTCAGTGAAGGGGAAGGTTAGACGTGGAAAATGTGGAAGGAAATAAGGTATAAAACGAAAATTATTGCATGAAAGATACTGTTTATAATGCATAACTATTACAGCAGCATTACCAAACTGGTCAGTGACATTTTACAGCCATCATCATCATCATCATCATCATCATCATCATCATCATCATTCTACATCCCACCAATAAGTGCAGTGAATAAGGATCAACAACAGAAACACCAACAAATAAGGAAACAATGATAACTATATGAATAATGAGGTAGCTACGTACAAAAGGAGATGAGGCGAAATAAGTGTCCGGAATAGCAAAGACGTTAGTGCGATATGAGTAAATTATAGTGTCTAGGTAGGTTAAAACTAATCCCCAACAACCTCCTTAAGGGCGTGGAAGGGTTTAAGGCCAGGATGCTGTAGGTTAGTCCATAGCATCTACTCTAAACCTGGGTCTCCTCTTGGATTCGAAGGATTACGGCATTACGCAGATAGAAATATAGTGAAGTGTGAATATACAGTAGAAGTGGTGAAACAGAATAGAATTTAAAGTAATTTATATAACATGATATATTATCATTATATCTTTATCCTCATTGTACATGGAGTCAAGCAGGAAAGTAAGAATATGGAGAACATACATACAACAGGCAACATTAAAGAAATGAATTAATGGATGTAGAGAGTGAGGGGCTGACAGAGAGAGGTAATGGAATTTATGGTGTGGAATAAGGATAATGGTAAATGAAGAAGGAATATTTCACGGTTAATAATGATGCTGAGGAGGTAGGGAGGAATATTTCGAGATCCCCCTGGGGAAGGGGGAGGGGAAGAATACTTCCCTAGTCTGCCTGGTTGTCGTAGGAGGCGACTGAAAGAGGCCTTTTGTCTGCAGTACATTTTTCCTGTCCTCTTCGTCTTTTCTGTCCACACCCTTCTCTTGCTATAACCATATTTCTTCCGGCCTTTATTTTCCCTCCACTTCTGTCAGACAGGACATTCGGTTTTGCTGTATGAATAGTTTTGGGTCCTCCCACTGGCGTCGACCCTTCTTCCGTTCCTGAGAGGGTTATGCCCACCGACTCTATAAACACCAACCCTGAATCTGTCAACGTTAACTATCAACGCTGACTCAGTAACGCCGACTCTTGTCAGCGCCGACTCTATCGAAGCCGACTTTATCAACGCTGACCATGAACGTCGAATCGATCCACGCCAACTCAGTCAACATCAACTCTGCTCACTCAGTACCTGTCACCGCCGACTCTATTAAAATCGACTCTGCCAACGCCGTATCTATAACGCCGACTCTAAGAATTATCGTTGCTTGTCGTTTTTTTTCCTCCTTTTCCATTTCTGTCCTATTGCTCGTCATATATCTTTCCACACAGTGTCATGCAGTCTTTGATGTCTGGCGCTTGGAAACCATTTTTCAGTTTAGTAAAAAAATTCATGATTAATAACATTGCTGAGGAGGGAGGAAGTAATAATGTGGTATGGATGTGGATGTGATAGGAAGCGTTATGAGAAACACATTGAGGTGGTTTGGCCATGTGGAGAGGATGGAGAGTGAGAAACTGACGAGGAGAGTGTATGCGAGTGAGGTGGAGGGGGGGAGAGGGAGGGGGAGTCCAAGGATGAGATGGGGGGATGGAGTGGGAAGGTATATGACAGAGGGGTGTGTGAGCTGGGAGCAGGGCAATGAAATGGCGGGGGACAGGGTGACATGGAGGCGATTTGTTTGTGGCCACCCCTAACGGGATTAAGGCGTCTGGCAATCGATAGATACATAGATAGAATTTAGGGTTACTCTTGGTTTTCCCACCCTAAAAGCCTCTCTTCTTAACAGTGACCTGCTCTTAAGGTATCACGTGTCTTACTCTTTATAAACAAGGTATAACACAGCATAATGACCTAACTTCTTCAGCTGCTTCCTAGTGCTATTTTATTGTCATATCTGATTGTGATAGGAATACGAGCCAAATTACCAATCGTTACCAAGATATGTTATGGGGAGATGTAGGCCTGTGTGGTGTAAGGTATAAGAAAGAGAGAGAGAGAGAGAGAGAGAGAGAGAGATTAGGCTGTTTACTGTCAAATAGTTTTTAATTACAGTAGTCAGAAAGTGTTAATACTGCCATACATATTTTCATTAATTATTAAAATAAATATCAAATCAGGAAAGCACCCCACACCCGCCTTACCCTCCAGTCGAAGCCAAGCACAATTTACCCGTCTGGTATTTACCTTCATCATCTTGCATGTGACACCATACATGCTGGTGAGTTGAGGACCTGTATGTCGTTTGTCATTGTTGTACACCTCCATAGGATAGTCACTCGTAATTACCCTACGTTTAATATTCATGATTGAATATTATCTCAGTAGACAGTCCACTAAGTTGTGATAGAATGGTAACTTTGCCTTACACTTTGCACAGCACAGCCTGTCAGTTATCTTCTTGTAATTCGAGGCTGCCTTCTGTTGTGTTCCTCAGTTTCCAGTCATATAGCCCATCTTGTACGCTATACTGTCATTTCCTTTGAGTCACAGAAAAGATCACACAATCATAGTCTTCTCTCAAACCAACAGCCTGGAGGAGATCATTAAGTCTTTTATTGCATGTTTTCCTTTGCACTTTGTGCCCAGTTAATCTTCCACTTTCTTGTTAGTCGAACTTCCTCTCGTCTCGTTTGTCATCATCTTGATTTGTTTCCTTTCCGTTATATAGTTCTTCATCTCTCTCTTCTCACTTTGTTTTCCTCTCTCTCTCTCTCTCTCTCTCTCTCTCTCTCTCTCTCACCTGCCTCCCCCATGCACTCCATCTCCACACCCTCACAATATGCACTTCACTGCGACAGGTCCGATGCTACACTATAACTCAGGAACACAGATCACCCGCCAGCCAGTTGTCTGATATAAGAGGCAGGGACAAATAGGGCATCGTGTGGGCTGAAAGAGGGAGGGTGGCGTGTTTTGAGAAGAACCATCGATGGTGAGTAGGGACCATCGATGTTGAGTAGGGATAGAAGTGACTACAGTGTATTATACTGTGGTTTTAAGTTGAAGGTTTTTGTGTTGAAAGCAGATAGACAGACAAGGAAATAGACAGGCAGACAGATAATTGGATAGATAGATAAAGATAGAGAGATGAATAAATGAATGGATACACAATTATCTATAGTTACTTAAGCAGGAGGAATTGACTGTTGAGCCTTGTAAAGCAGCTAGAAATGCCAGTCACATATTATCATCTTCGGAATAGACAGGGACCGAAAACAGACGACATCTTCCTGTTTCGGCTCCCTGGCATCATTTAACATACCATATCAGAAACAGTTCACTCACTCACCACGAAAGTTTAAGCTGCTGTGCGTAAGGTATGACCCTCATCCCTGACCCTTACTTGACTTCAGGCCGACAGGTAAATAGATATATATGTGGGTCGATAGATAGAGTAGATGAACTGAAAAGAAGGTAGATAGATAGATAGATAGATATGGCGATAGAGAGACATGTAAGGTAGATAAACATACTGATAGGGAAAGAGAGAAATGGGTAATTATCTCTTCTCTGCCTATTCGTTCTTTTCAGCTGTCTCGTATTCCTTCGTTCATATTCATCTCAGTCCCACTCTCAGTTGTGGTACACACCTTTTAACACCCCGCTTCCTATCTTCCCTCACTCTGTCCCTCAGCCCCTCCCCACCCCCGCCAACCACACACACACTGCTGTTCATTTTGTGCAACATACTCGTATGCAGTTTGTTCAGTTCCTGTCAGTTTCCTGGTGAACAAGTTAGTCGCCACCGCAGACGAACGGTGCTTTCCTTTTTCTTTAAACAACTCTCGAAGCGTCATATGGCCTTGCCGGGTGGACGTAACTGTCACAGACATAACTGTGCTTGTGACTTATATCCGAAAGCGGAAGGCAGACCCCTAAGTTTCGCCTAATTGTAATGGAAATCTTTGATACCTTGCTTTGGACTGCCAGCATCCCACATTATAGAGGCATCATAACCTGTAGAGAGACATTAGACATGTTGTATCTTGGTCTAGTGCTTTGGAAATATTCGTACAAATTGCAGGTTTGCCTTAACCGTCGTGATTTGAGTCGTAGGTAAAGAATGTGGCTACAGTCTGTAGTTCATGATTCTTAATTCAGAGAAACCTCACGGGATGAATATATTAGCTGGTTGTTAGATCTGAAACATGTAATATCCTGATTATTCCTGAGAGCCTACCGAGCTGAGTTTCAGCTTACCGCGTCCACATGAATCTTAAGAAGGCCTTAATAGCTTAGTATAACTGTTAGTTATACGAACACAATAGAATGTTATTTAGCAACGAAATACAGTTCATCATTACGGACGGCTTGGTAACTGCTCAGCTGATGCATTTGTGCTTAGCCGCTTAATCTCCAGTAATTGATACATCTGTCGGTCGGGGTGGTAACCTGTGCGTATGTCTGCTAATTTGCCTGATCTGGGCTCAATCCCACCTGGAGAGGGATATTGTGAATGGTGGAGTGGTATGACCTTTCATGTAATATCACAAGATCATACATTATCGAGGATCTCTGGATGACGTACAAAAATGACTACAACGGCACTTTTCTACATGCACTTTCCATTCCACACTCCAAAAGCCTTCGACTCATACAGTATGTCCATGAGTGAAACACTGGGTGGGGTGGGGTCACTTCTCCGGTGACAAAGTGGTGCTCCTTGGCCCTGCGGATCAGTTATCCTTCAGGACCCGCAAAACACAACCTGGATGTGTTTAATAGGTCTCTCGAACATATGAGGCATGCACATGATGGTTGTTACAATACCTGGTAGATGCTTACCCCGTTGACAGTATTTAAGTCTTGCTGCTACCAGACGAACAGCCCCACAGTAGTTACGTCATTCACACAGGTGTATCGTGTATCTAATCCACCCAGTTCAACATTCTCTCCTAAGGTAAATAAGAACGCCTCGCGGAAGCAAGGAACGGTTGCATAATACTGCCCTGTACCAATGGGCTTGATGGGATTTACAGAATCTATATTCATACTGGCACCATTTAACTTAGAGAATTTTTAGGATTCTTGCCTAGTGTGACTTACCTTTACTGGTTCATTTTATTATTTATGTATGGTTATCCTGTATCTGCAAGCAAAATTATTAGCCTCTTCACTAAGATGACGTGTTCCTTTCAGTCGCGCTGCGTCGAAACAGTATTGCTTAAGTTTTAGAGACGGTATGTGAAGACGGGATGAGAAACAGTCGCCATGACTCCGTCACGACCTGTTCTCTCCCTAAGCCGAATAAAATCGTCGGAAAGAAGAAAGGATAATATTTACAAATGCTAGTGTCATGGGGGAGTTACGAGCCTCATATTTTCCCATTAGGTTACCAATATTCATTTAAGCGCTCACCGGGTCGCCAATCTGTTACTTTATTGCACTGTTCCACGGGTAAAATTTCTCGTGCACGTGGGATTAATGCTCAGTTTCCGTCGACATTGCCAACATTTCCATGGAAGTCTGGCAGTCTGTGAACCCTCAGACATGCGGCATACAGTCTGCTTTGTTCATGAAACTGAATATGAGGAACCCGGATCTACAGTTATTTTTATTCCTAGAAAAAGGATATACTAGTAACACCTTGGAGTACGTGTTTCCAATCACAGTACCGTGACGTACTGAAAGGAAAAAAAATAATAATACCAGCGTACGGATTTTTGTGTTAAATGTAAAGAAACATCTGTTATAAGTTCTCATTGAAGGGGGTAATGGAGAGTGATTCTCGTCCCTTCACAACGTAAGTTATTCCCTCAGCTGTATTAAATCATCTGAAGTAGCAGAATGAAACATAAAAACCTTCATCTCACTGAAGGTGTTAACTGGCCAAAACTGTGCTTCTTTTGTTCATCTTAATACCCATGTAGATCTTAGTGTATACGGTTTTCATTTGTAATGATAAATGTTACGAATTTAGGATATATGAAATATAAATACCCCCAAATCCCCATAAAATACAATGAACAAATAACCGTAAAGAAATAAAAAACACAAGGGTACACTCTGCTTTCTGTTGCCTCCATGTGAAAACCAAAAGAGTCTTCCTTTCTTACCAGGCCACATACCGTCCACCAGCGTCGTTTCCCCTCCCCTGACCACGTCCCGCGCCAAATTAACACTCACAACTCACAGGAACGCTCTCTCCAAGGTGAAGTTTTCGGTTTTGCAGATTCCCCCCCCCCTTTTTTTTTTTTTCTTAGTCATGGTTTGCAGCATAGCCGACGGTTTTCAAAATGTGATGATCCATTTTTGCATCACCAGAAAATTTATTGTCCCATCACAAGTGTACAGACCCAGGATTAAGCTAATCAATCCTGATTTTTAATGACGTAATTCAGATTTCGTTGCGTGACAGCCACATATATTTAAGCTTTGCTTGAATATTTAACGTGTTCAAGTGTGACTGTAAAGTTGCTTTTGGCGAATGTTGACAAATTTAGGCAAATCTTAAGAAAATATAACTAAAAATAGCATTTTGAACATTTTTTTTCTAAATTCTAAATATTCTAAAGTGATTCAGATGATTTTCTTCAACATGGTAATGGTAAATGAGGGCATCTGAATGAACAAATGATGACTAGCAAAATTATCTACGTCTAAAAAATCTTGCTGATTAATTACCAATAATAGAAGAGTTTTATGTGTCAAAAGTGAAACGTTAAAATTACGAAAAAAACAAAAAAGCTCATGAATATTTGTTCTTCGCCGCTTATATAATATGTCAGACGCTTTACAGACACTAACAGCATTAAAACTGATGCACCCAGTGAATTTACGCAAATGTAATGTACACATACGTAGTTTAAATAAAGTGTGCATCCTTTTTCCTGGTACCTGCACCTCATGAACTGCCAATGACATATTGTCTAAGGACTCATACATAAATGGTGGTCTTTGCCAGTTATAAAGCTTTACTCATTGAGAACTTAGTTTTTTTTTTTCCTGCGACAAGTAACTTCTTTTCCATTTTTGCTTTTAAATAAGTTACCATTTAGTGTTCTCCAGGTGCATAGACAAACAACTTGCTCAGCTGCTTTATTACCTGAGATGATTCCGTGACCTTGTGCTATTCTCGAGGGGAATTAAAATGTCTCATTGTCAAAGGCCTTTCGCAATTGCCCTTTCTAACAAGGAGCGTAGAAAATCTGGCTTGATTATGCCACAACAAAGTCATGAAAGGACCAGCTGAATCTTTTCGCCTTAAAACAGTTTAAAGATGCGACCATGGACGCATTCCCTTGGGGTTCTAATCCTCCTCCTTATATAATGAAATGCCCTACAGAAAGAAATATTCAATCAGAATAGAAAATATCGTCGTACCAAGCTCAAGTATGTACAGCATGTTGCCATAAGTTGACACTATTACCCCATTGTCTCAGCTCATTTCATGTGGATGACTGATTATCGGTAAGAAAGGGGTAGATTATATCCTTAAGGAGAAAACGATCATTTGCGTTTCCATGAGTTTCATTATGTCAGTAACATACCCTAATCACCCCTACACTCCCAGACGTCTATTTGTTGGTTATATAAGTACCAGCCAACAAAATAAATGGTTTTCTGGGCTTAGGGAAACCACTTGGCTCGTTACTCAGGCGTCTTGTATGTAAGAACACAGCCACGATTGCCACTTATTTTTGTGTTTATGATCTACCTACGTAAAGTTTCATAACTGTTGAAAGAACTTTTATTAACCTTCAGTTAAGTCAGTTAAGTGCTACTTGACCCCCCCCCCTCCTTCCCCGCCTCCGACTTGGTTCACAGGTGTTCTCAGTTCTCAGCTCCACCACTGGTTAGTGTTATTATCGTATTACTGGAACAAGCAAACTAGCAAAATGGAGAGGTTAATGGAGATATTTGTAAGAAATAGGCGTAGAAACGTAGGACTTATAAATAACTTTTGTAAGAAGTGATAGATTCTCTTGGAAAAAAAAAAGATACTAAGACAAATAAATACTGGAAATAAAAGTAAGGCAGTTATTCCCCTTCCGATAAAGACTACCTCTGAATCTAGGGACGTGTTATTATTTCCATCTAAACGTCTCTTATTTTGCTTAGATTTTTTGAACTGAGAGAGATTGCTAGTGCCACGGCACAGCCTTTATAAACCCATGTAAAGCAAGGAGTCTTTTCTAAACTAAATAAAATCATACAGGTGTAGCAAGAAGTTAAACAAATATGTTCTCTTGCTATGGCGGCAATTATTTCTCTGTCTGTCTAAATATCTATTTGTTTGTGTCTCTAAGCATCTGTCTTCTTATGAGTACCTGGCCATTGCTCGCCCCTGCATCCTGTGAGAGGCTGCCACAGCCACAGCACCTGTTAATGATTGCCTCACTTTTTTCATATTAATCAGGCTAAGCTGATTAAAAAAGCCTAATGTTGGCAGTAAAAAAAAATCGAGCCGATACTTTACTGAGTGGTTAATAATGGGAGTTTCTAGTCACTTCAGGGAGAGAGAGAGAGAAGGGGGGGAGGAGGGAAGTCTGTGAAAGATAGAAGAGGTGGAGAGGGAACTATAATTCTTTACTTACCCTACTTTCCCTCCCATCCCCCTCCTCCCCCTCCTCTTAACTGGTCTCAGCTCCCCTTCTACTCTTATTTCCCGTTCTTTCTCGCCCTTCCCTCGCCTCTCTTCCCTCCTATACCCTTTCCTCTCCTCTTCTTCCCTTTCCTTCTCTTTCTTCCTCCCTCCTCCCTCTGTCTTTCCATTCACTCTGAGAATTAATCCTTTGGGACTAACTGCACTCTCTCTCTCTCTCTCTCTCTCTCTCTCTCTCTCTCTCTCTCACACACACACACACACACACACACACACACACACACACACACACACACACACACACACACACACACACACACACACACACACACACACACACACACACACACACACACACACACACACACACACACACACCACTTACTACTCCCCATTCACTTTCCCTAGCTATCCCCCAACCTAGTACTGTTCCCTGCTGTTTCCCTTTCTTCCATCTCTTGACCTGAACTCATCTTACCCTATTCTTCTTTCTGCTATTCTTTTTTTTTTCTTTCCTCAGTTAATTCCTCACTCCCAATGATCCACTTTTTTCTTCCATTTCCTTGACTCTTCTCTCTTGTCCCTATCCATTTCCTCTATGCCTCCCTCGCTTTCTTCTTTATTCTTCGTTCCTTCCTCCATCACCTCTTCCCCCTCATGCACACCTTTCACCCTATACGGAAGTGTGTCCTCCTTCCCTGCCACAGGTTACTCCCTGCCTCCTTCTGATGGTTTGCAGTGTTTCTCCCTCCTTTCCTCGCTTTAGCTTCCTTCCTTTGTACACTAATCTGTTATTTCGATGGTGTGCTACTTTATGATGATGATGATGATTATTATTATTACCAACCGCGAAGCGAAGCTGGAATCTGTGTGTGTGTGTGTGTGTGTGTGTGTGTGTGTGTGTGTGTGTGTGTGTGTGTGTGTGTTTGCGTGATAACTTCGCAACCGCTCAAGGTATCATTAACAAAATTTTACAGGTGGGTGATAGGGAAAAAAAGCTATCATGAGTTCGAAAATGGTGAAAATAGGTGAAGGGCGGTCTTTCTGTTACCAGGATAACTTCGCAACCGCTCAAGATATCACCTTATTTTACAGGTGTGCAGTAGGGATGAATATGTGTTACGAGTATTGTTTTCAGTTTGTCTGTGTGTCTGTGTCTGTTAGCACCATAACTTCTTAACCGTTGAAGATATCATCACAAAAATTTACAGGTGTGTAGTTGGGATGAAAATCTCCTGTGAGTTCGAAATTTGTGGAAGTAGGTCAAGGTCTGTGTGTTACCACGATAACTTCGCAACCGCTCAGTATATCATCACATAATTTTGCAGGTGTCTAGTAGGAATGAAAGTCTCCAAAGAGTTCGAAATTGATGAAAGTAGGTCATGGTCAAGGTCATATTCCAAGCCGCGCTGGATATGTATCGGCTTGAGGAGAATGTTATTCCCCCTGTGGAGGCCTCTGGTTATTATTATTACTATTATTATTATTATTATTATTATTATTAATATTATTTTTTTATTATTATATTATTATTATTATCTATTATTATTTATTATTATTATTATTATTATTACTATTATCATGATTTCCTTATCATTATTATTATTCTTCCCTTCCTCTTTTTTTCATTTCCTCATCATTATTATTGCTCCCTTCTCTCTTTTTCTTTTCCTCTCTTCCCCTTTTTTCATACTGTTCCATGGTTTGAGTCTCTCTCTCTCTCTCTCTCTCTCTCTCTCTCTCTCTCTCCAGTGTTCTCAGAATATACATCCTCCTCCTCTTCCATCTTCTGCCCTCTACGGTTACCCTTCCTTTCCTGCCTTAACACATCTCCCGTCTTTCTCTTCAGACTCTCCTCCTGCTGGTTTACCTCTACAATCCATTCCCATTGATTCACCCTTCCTCCTTCGCCATTTCCTTCGCCTTTCTCTTGCCCCTGAATCTGCACTTATATGTCATTCTCTCTTCCATACTCTCCCATTCACTTCTCCAGTCCTCTCTTTCCCTCTCATAGCCATTTCTCTCTCGATCCCCTTTCCTCTCGTCTCTATTTCACTCATTGAGCTTTCACTTTGCCTGCACTTTCTTTCTCCACTTATTCCCACTTTCCTTCCTTCCGTGAATCTAGCCGTTCCTTCATCTCTCACCTCAAACTGCTTCCCTCCTCCATCCCCCGGACCAACTGAATATTTCTCATACATCTCGTGAGCTTCATCTGTTTTTATACTTTCATTTTCAGGCCTGCACCCGGTGGCGGCCACTGTTATTGTCCATTATTGAGGACGGCACCGACCTCCTGAAATTTGAGAGAGAGAGAGAGAGAGAGAGAGAGAGAGAGAGAGAGAGAGAGAGAGAGAGAATAATGTCAATAGGGTTTTTGTATGAAAATGTGTGTGTGTGTGTGTGTGTGTGTGTGTGTGTGTTGAGGGGGGAGGGAGGAGAGGTCTAATATATTTAAGAGTATTGCATGATGGAACAACTTGAATTCATTATTTTGGGTTGGGCCCGATATGCAGGACAAGATCGTCACTTTACCTGAGACACTGTCTGCATAGTATATATAAATATTTAGAAATATATACGGTATATATATATATATATATATATATATATATATATATATATATACTTTATATATATATATATATATATATATATATATATATATATGAAGTGCGAAGGAAGGTAAAACAAATGAACAAAGAAAAAAATCCACACACTAGAATACAGGTGTTCTGCATTCATAAAAAATCTGTTACTGTTGGACTTGAACAGCCGTAGGATGAAGTTCGGGGGGAAATCACTCTGGAGAAGCGAGTTCCAAAGAGATACAGTTCGGGGAATAAAAGAATTCTGATAGACAGTTGTTCCGCAATATGGCAGTGTGACAGTCCAGTCATTAACTATACGAGATGCCCGTGTAGCCTAGCGCGGGGGAAGGTGTGGAAAGGTGGCACCATGGACGCAACTTCGTCTCAGCATTTGCCATAAAAGTATCTGTAAAACAGTGCAAGGAAGGCAACATTCCTTCTCACTTGTAGGGGAGGTAGTTTATTAATAATAGCAGAGTTATCAGTAATTCTAACAGCTTTGTTCTGAATTCTGTCCAGTTGTTGTAGTGCAACCTCTTCACATCCATTCCACAAGGGTGAGCAATAATCACACTGAAGCACACATGATTCTAGTAACTATAGCTAACCGCTCATCAGTAAAGAAGTTACGGACTCCGTACAATAATCCAAGTTTCTTTGAGGCGGTTTTAACAAGTGAGCTAACATGAGTGGTCCACCTGAGGGCATTGTTGAGTGAAACACCGTGAATTTCGCTACATTTAGAGATAAGAATATTAATAGCATTAAAGGTAACATTGGAATCAGGCAATATCTGCCTATTAGTGAAATGTATATATTTGCTTTTCTAGTGTTAAATGAGTCAGTGTTATTCTGTCCCCATTCGGTGATCTTAGATAAGTCTTGATTTATGGAGTTTGCTGTATTGAGTTTTGAGTCAGAAACATTAAGCTTTGTAAATGGTTGTTTAAGTGTGAATGAACTGTGAAGTGTTGAGTCATCTGTAAACAGGGTAGTTATGATTTAAATCGGAGTGAAAAAATCACGATATAAATCAAAATGGATTGTTTTTAAAATTAATACAGTAAAAATGAAAAATACAGAGAATGTGATGGACGTGTATTGTACAGATGCATGAAGTCTGCTTGGCCTGTACTCTTCCTGTACCGGTACCGATATTTATCATGTCAGGTACCAGTGATTGCCTTTTGTTACACGGCAAAAATATATTTAAAAAAAAAAAAAAACAGAGGAGAGAAGGCTCTTTGATAATAACAATAAATGTGATTATACTCAGTGTTAACATATGAACTAATCTCTTCATTGAATACATAGTAACATGATTCAATCTAATGATTATGAGTCCTAATTTGACAAAATATAAAAGACAAGTTGGCAACTTTCTTTAGTATCTGACAGCGTAACCTCCCCCATACCAAGAAGTGCTGCCTGTGATGCACTGCCTTACTCCCACTTCCCATTCACATTATTATTTTCAGTTTTGTAAGGAAGTTTATATGAACAGTGATATATAATCATGCCTAATGGACTCATTGCAGCAAGTGGGAGGAAAAAAGACCTGGTATGATACTTTTTTGACAGAATAACAGGGTTGGAAAAAAAATAAGTCACAGATTTTTAAAAAATCCGATTTATATAAAAAAATCTGATTTAAAAAATAGATTTTTTTTTATTAAAAAAATCAGTGATTTTTATCCAACCCTGTCTGCAAATGAATGGATGTGATTATGGATGACACGTAAGAGACCATTAATATGAATTAGGAATAGGGTTGGAGCCAGAACTGATCCTTGTGGCATGCTGGCATTAACTGAGTGGAAATTGGAATATATATCATCTACTTTTACTCCCATCTTTCTGTTGCTAAAGTATGAGGAATTAAGAGGAACAAAAGATGATAGGTCAGAACAAGGGAGTTTGGATAGCAGGGAACGGTTCAACACTGTCAAAGCTTAAGAAATATCAAGGGCTATTGCATGAGCTTCTTCATGTTGGTCAACTGACTGATTGATGGTATGAGTCAGGAGATTGAGTATATCAACAGTGGAGTTTTCGTGACGAAAACATGCTGTCTATCACTAATTAAGTTGTTGGATTCAAGAAGTTTAACTATGTGCTTTTAAACTGCAACTTCAAATACTTTACCAATAGAAGATGTGATAGCTGTTGGTCTGTAATCAGATGGGTCAGAGGAATTTCCATTCTTCGGAATTAGGGGGATATTGTTTTTTTTTTTTTTTTTTTCAGGAATTAAGGATTGAATAAGCACGTATGCATAGTCTAATAAATTAGCTAGAATAGGAGCATATTCTTGGGGACACTTTTTCAAACAGCAGGAGGAATTCTTTCTGGACCTGGGGCTTTCTTGGTTGGTAAATTGTCTAGGATAGATTTTACGTGTCTAGTCTGTAACTAAAGTGGAATAATTTCGGGAGAGTCAGGTTTCAGTACAAAGACATTCTGGCTGACATCCTTGAAGGCAGATTTTTTATTAAGGCAAGGAAGAGGAAACCAAAGGCCAGGAGCCCGCAAAAGTACTTGTTAAGATGTTCTGGTCATTTATAGTGTTACTCTCTGAAGATTTTAGTGGGAACTGGTGATGACTTGTTAAAGTTATTACTGAAATAACCGAAATTTGACCAGAATATTCTACTGTCACTAGGATTATTTAATAGTTTGGATGCTTAGTTATGAAGAAAGTTTAATTTAACGAGATTTATTCCTGCTTTTGCGTGGTTTCTAGCAATCTTAAATTCACAGCGATTCGAATGTTTCTGATTTGAAATAAAAGTTATATGCTAAGGACTTTTGGGTCGTTGCTCTGGAACAATTGCTGTCAAACCATTTTGGGGAGTCCGATATTTTAGTGAAATGTTGATTGGGTATGAACAATTCCATACCATCTTGTATGAATTCACTAATGTGGGACTGGATAGAATTGATGCTAGTAGAGAAGAAAAAGTGCCATGGAATATCAACAAGATCATTTCAAAACCATCCCAGTCTGCACTATCAAAGTGCCATCTGGTCACTCTGACAAGTTAAGACGGGAAGGTTTGGGGGAACTGACTAATGAGGCTTTGATGAGATTGTGGTCGGAGGATCGAAGTGGTGACAGTACTTCTATCCAATATTGATCTGGATTATAACGCAATCCATGTCAGAAAACTGAAAATTCATTCCCACCCTTACCAACCACTATGGGAGAATACTGCATAGTAATACAATCCTCACTCAGCTTCCAGTGTTACATGCATGGCTAAATTTATTGATACTTCAATAAGGTTTCAAAAAATCTAGACTGCCCAGTATTTTGACTTTCCTTAATAACGAAACATAGGGAAAAATAGAAAAAAGGAATAAATGAATAAATATATTTGTTTACTCACTCATTTATTTACCGTACACTCACCAACCCCCTACCTCACCTCATTCCCTGCTAACCTACCCTACCCACCCTTCCCCGCCAACCCATCAATCCCACTACCCTTGCCTGCCCACCAACCTCACTCACACTGTTCACTCTGCCCATCTCATCCACCCACCAACTTCCTGCAGCTGAATAACTATGTTTGCAAACACACACACACACACACACACACACACACACACACACACACACACACACACACACACACACACACACACACACACACACACACACACACACACACACACACACACACACACACACACACACACACACACACACACACACACACACACACACACACACACACACACACACACACACAGAAATGATAACTGTTCCAGTACACACACACACACACACACACACACACAGAAAGGATAACTGTTCCAGTACACACACACACACACACACACACACACACACAGAGAAAGGATAACTGTTCCAGTACAAAAGAAGTTTTCCCAATCGTACTTTTTCATTCCTACTATCAATTAGGCGTTGTTCTTCAGTAGGCCAACAGTCCTCACCACCAGTCTTCAAGTATCGTTCCACCTGGATTTAATTGCTCATAATTTCTGGATGAGGGAACTTACCTAGGAGCGGATTGATCAGCCAGTCACATCCTAAGGTTCAGATGATTTACCATAAAAGTTCCATATTATTCCTCACTGTAACTTCTCAAGGGTTTCAGACGCATGTGTATATCATTAGTGAAGCCCATATGGTGTTTCACTCTAGTATAATCCCATATGGTCCCTCATCTACCCTTATAGTGTTTACTCTTAGTTCAGATTTTCGTCTTTTTGCAGTTTATATCACAGGGCACAGTGACAGAATAAAGTCAATGTTTCGGATCTATGTCTTTTCCATGGCATTCTTTGTGACTAATACCTTTTTCTGATGTTGATCTATTGTTGCAGCACAGCACTAAAGAGGAAGAGAGAGCAATATTAGCCAGAGCTGGAGCAGAAACACTATTGTACTTAACCAATTATCTTGTCATGATTACCAAATAAACAGGAATACCATCACATGTACCTGCCTATATTGCATTGTTATCCCACATGCTGGAGATAATTACTGATACTTCTGAGTCAGGTAAGACGCAGGCAAAATATAATCAACTCTCCTATTCAAGCAGAGAGAGAGAGAGAGAGAGAGAGAGAGAGTGAGACAGACAGACAGACAAAGACAGAGAGAGAAACTGATTATTTATATTAAGAGATGGTATATTATTTCAAACATCAACCATCTCTTCAAACTTGAGCAGAAAAGGTGATCTTCGAAATTTTGTCCTTGTGCAGTTTATTTCACATGGCTCAGTGATAAAAAGTCAGTGTATCGGATCTTCATCTTTTCCATGGCACTTCTTCGTGACTAATCCCATATTCTGGCGTTTATCTTTTGTTGCAACACAGCACTCAAGATGAAGAGAGAGCAGTATTAGCCAGTTACGTGTGATGGCATTCGAGTTTATTTTGTAATCAAGACAAGATAAATGATTAAGTACAATAGTAATTTTTGCTCCTCCTCTCTCTCTCTCTCTCTCTCTCTCTCTCTCTCTCTCTCTCTTCATCTTGATTTCTGTGTTGCAACAATATATAACGAATTCCTCGTTTTGGTCAGTTCACGCCAAAAAGTAAACTAATGCATTAATAAACAAATCAGTGAATAATAAAAGAAATCTTCAGTACATCATGTCATCATCATGGATGTAGAAGTAATCCTCCACGAACACTGACAAAAAGAATAATAATAATAATAAATACAAAATCTTACCCTTCACTCAGAGCCTTTAAAGATCTTTGGTATATTCGACCACCAAAAAATTCCTCAAAGTTAAATAGAAAAAGCACCCCGGCAGATTAAGGCAAAAAGTAACTCTTCACTTATTTTATGCAAGGGGAAAAAATGAGAGAAAGAAAAGAGAAGTAGATCGGCAGTGGAATATTCAAATTTCCCCTCAAGCATCCATTTAAATTTGGGAAGACTGGCGGAACTTTCGGCGGCGAAAATGAAGTGTGGCGAATTACCCCACGAGACGAAAGCATTGCCTCGGGCGTGGGAGAGAGACAAGACGTCAGATTTCATTAGTGTTAAATTAGACTCTGTTAGGCCAATTGTTTCGGTTGAGATGATTCGTTCGGTATCAATGAGGAGGAGTTGGAATGAAAGGGAGGTGGGGGGAGGGGGAAGAAGAGGAGGGACGATGGGTTGGGGAGGGAAGAAGTGAGAGGGAATAGATGGGTAAAAGTCTCTGAAGGGAAGAAGTGTGTATTGGACGGTGAAGAGTAAGGACTGGTGAAAAGGAACAGAGTTGGGGAAAGAAGATGAGAAGAAAATGGGAGAGGAGAGAAAAGAAAGAGAGAGAGAGAGAGGAAGGGAAATTCGTGAAGATAAAATTAGGACAGTGCGCGTTGAAGGAAAGAGCGTTAGAAGATTTGCTAGTTGGGAGATATTAAGAAACAAATGGATGGAAAAGTTCGGAGGAAGAGATGAAAAATACGGGAAAAGTTGGGGAGAGACGGGAAGTGAAACTTGTGAGAGGAGGAGGAGAGAACATTGTGTGGGTGGGAGGAGAGAAAGATGGGAGGGGAAAAGTTAAGAGGAAGAGTGAGGAGGAAAGTGTGAGAGAGACTGGGAGGGAAAAGTAGAGAAGGCGGTGTGTGTGTGTGTGTGTGTGTGTGTGTGTGTGTGTGTCGGTGGGTGGGTGGGAATGTGGAAGCTTCACGTAAACTTTGGAAGCATATATTGCTCACGCAAAAATCATAGTCTGCTAATTTTCTTTCACTTTTGAATGAAGAGAGTTGAAGAGAAAACTATCATAATGAAATTTCATGCAGATTCTAAATATTAAAATAAGGGGCATCCAGAAAGCTATATTTACATTCATTTTCTTCACTGTTTTGAATGGAAGCCGTCGAGGAGAAAGAAAATAACTAGAGGGGCACTCAGTGGAACACATCTCTTCGACAAGGGCAACGTAATTTCCAAACCACTTTTCATAATGGGTTAGATTTTCTCATCACTGATTAGGACTCACAAAAAGGGTTTTTCGGATCCAGAATCTGTAATACGATCCGGATCAGTCGCAAAAGTTTACTGATTATTCCGTGGGATATGGGCTATCTACCTACAAAGTTTGGTTAAAATCTCTCTCTTAGTTTTTGAGTAATCCTGATAATAGATAAACAAACAAACAAACAAACAGGGGTGAAAACATAATCTTCTTGTCGGAGAATATAAATGGACACTGATGGCCAATGAAACTTTCCTTGGAAATATCAGAAAAGAAACATGATTCACCCAATAGGACTATTCACAAAAATTACCCAGCCGGTCAGAGCACTTGCTTATAAAAAAAAAATATCGGAGTTTATGGACATTTGTCAGTGCTTATAAACATAAACATATACATTTCTCCCTAAAAGGTCTTTCCACAAAATTTGCCCTCGCTTGGGAGAGCAGGTGCATGCTGAAATTATGATTCCCGTTTAGAAAATGGCATGGAAAAAACTGATTGTCATATAAACACAGCTGTACAGTTCATTGTAAGTGAGTAAGAGAGAGAGCTGGGATGAAGAAAGCGAAGATGAGATAGAGCAGTGAGGTTGAAAAATATATCCTTGGAGGCAGGGAGTCTGATGGCAGCGAACAGAGTGAGATGAAGATGGGGCAATTTGTTTATGTCCACCCTGTCCGGGATTCAGGTGTCTGTCCATCTGGTAAAAGAATACATAAGATAATTTCAGACATCCATATCCTCCCATTAATATTGTACCGTTAACCTTTAAGGCAGGGGGATGTGTGTGTGTGTGTGTGTGTGTGTGTGTGTGTGTGTGTGTGTGTGTGTGTGTGTGTTTAACCCACGCCGTCGGTGCAGCAAACAGGGGGATACAGAGTGTTTTCTCGAGCTGTTTTGACCCACTTATGCTTAACCAAACGTGGTTGAACTTTAGCTACCCAAACTTTATTTTCCACCAACCTTTGAAACAAACTGGAGGTTCCTAGATGGTCCAGGGCTGTAGGGAGAGGGAAATGAAGAGGGGATGTTTTGTGCGGGCGTGAGTATGGATCTCCGAGGAAGGCGCGAGGCAGCAAAGCAAGTAGCTACCATGCCAGTTGCAGGGCAAAGTTTGAGAGGTGACGTCCGTGCTTTATAGACATAAAAACAAGTTAGCCATTAATTTTTAACTAAAAGGAAACTTGTTGCACTGAACTGTGATAAGGATGTAATCTACAAGAGAAAAATCACTAGTGATATACTTACAGTAGTGCTAAATATTCCATGAGAGCGTAATAGTAACTGAAGTTGCAACACAACGTTTTCCTTTTAGTATTTGCATTTTTTCACTAAATATATCGCATCCTTATCATTTGATACCACAAAATAATTGACAGTACTGAAGTAACAATTATGCAGGAATGCCATGTGAAAAAAAAAAATGTAGCTCTTGACCACCAAAAAGTTAGATATTGACTTATTTTTCAGCTACTTAATACTAGTTATGCAATTACAAGGTAGTTTTCTGTCTGTAAATACTTATCCTTGGTTTTATAAAATTACAACAATCCAGAGAGGATGGGAAGCAGAGGCACTGAGGAAGATCAGAGTCAGAATAGAGAGTTATATGTAAAGAAGAGAGAGATGAAAAGATTGGTACGAGGGATTGAGAAGAAAGTGGATGAGGAAATTGGAAGGAATTTTAGTGCATAGTGGAGGGAATGTAAGAAAATGTTCTGGAAGGAGATTAAGGGGGCAAGACAGGATGATAAAGTAATAGGAAAGTGAAATATAAAACTAGCCGATTGCTGGTAGAGAAGGGAGAAAAGGTGAGCGGATGGAGAGAACACGTTAAGGATTTGTTACACTTAGAGAATGAAAATAACGCTAGTATAGGTGGCTGGGGAATGGCTGGGAGGAGGAGGGAAATGAGAAGGGAGGAGGAGGTCAGTGGGATGGAAGTAGTGGAAGCAATGGAGAAAGTCAAAATGGGGAAAGCCCCAGGAGTTGATGGAGTGTGTAGTGAAATGCTGAATCATGGGGGTGAGATAGTAATAGAATGGAAATGGAAATGTGGAGATTTGCCTAGGAGGAAGGTTGAGTCATGGGGAATTAGAAGTCAGGTATAATTATTTCCCTGTAACGAAAATGAGAAAACGAAGTGTATGGTAAACATAAGGTCATTTGTCTTCTTAGTGTAATGGGAAAAGTTTGTGGTAGGATACTTACTGGCAGAGTTTAGGAAATAACTGGGAAATCAGTTGGAGACGAACAGGGAGGTTTCAGGAATGGAGGAGGTTGTGTAGATCAGATATTCATCTTAAAGTATATAGTGGAAAAGTTCATAGAGAAGGGAAAGAAGTTGTATGCGGTCCTCAAGGATTTGGAAAAAGGATACCACAAAGTGAATAGGCAAGGAATGTGGAAAATATTAAATTATATGGAACAAATGGGAAGCTGTTGAATGCCATGAAGGGTATGTACAGTATAAAGGTGCTAGGGCTGCAGTGCGTAGGGATGGTGACCTGAGCGATTTTTCTATCTGAATATTGGATTGAAACGGGGATGAGTCATGTCTCCATGGTTGTTCAATTTGTATATGGATAAAGTAAAAAAAGAGATGCAAGGTAGGACAGTGGATGTTGGAGTGGCCCTAAGGAACGACGATAACGTTTGGGAATTTATTGTTCTGTTGTTGCACATGAAAATGTATTGTTAAGTGAAGACAAAGGGAAAGTGCAGGGTTGGTGAATGAGTTTGGGTGAGTTTGTAGGAAATGCAATCCATAGGTGAATGCAGGGAAGAATAAAGTTGTGGTCTTCGAAAGAAATGAAATCAGTGGATGCACAGTGAGGCTGAATAGTGAGGATATTGAAAATAATGAGTGCATTTAAGTACTTGGGTAGTGTGATGAGTAAGGCTGGTAGTTTGGAGGATGAAGTATTGAAAGGGTACAGCAGGGAAGAAAGGTTGCTGGTTCATTGAAAGCAATAATAAGAAATAGGGAAGTGAGAATGGCAGTAAAAAAAAAAAAAATGTCGCTGTGTGACAGTATTGTGGGCCCCACTCTAACGTATGGACTCCATCCACTCACTGGATGTAATGCTGCTCTCAGGTGTCTGCCCTTTCTCTCCTCCATATTCTCTCCTTCCATCCTCTTCTGTCTTTCATTCCTTCATTCTATCCTCGTCCATCTGCCTACGGGTGACTTTACACTCTCTCTTCTGTCTTTCTTTCCTTTATTCTCTCCTATTCCTTCTGTCTGTGGATGACTCTGTACTGAGTGGCAAGCCTAATGGTTTCCTGTACACCATAGTCCACATGTTGGATCCCTTTTTGATAGTTTCATTTTTGTCTTGTTCATTCCTGATTCAGACCATCCGTCAATCAATTTACTAACATGGAGAAACTCATGCAGTAGGCCTTGAAATTTCTAGAGCTTTTGACAGAGTGCGGCACCGTTCCCTACCCTCCACACCTCCTTGCTTTGGCCTATCATCTTTTGTTCCACTGATTTCTTCAAATCTGAGACAGAAAGATAGGAGTAAAAGTAGATGATATATATTCGTATTTCCACTCGATTAAGGTCGGCGTGAAACAAGAATCATGCTCCAACCCTGTTCCTAAATCACGTTAATGATCTCTTATCTGTCACCTATAATTCCATTCACTCATATGCTGATGACCCAACACCTCACGGTTCATTCGCACTTAGGCCTAAACACACATTCACAAAGTTTACTCGTAAAACCTTTGTGTCTAATTTGTGCCTCCTTCCAAGTGGGCAAGTGATTATCCTCATCGATGTGAATATTGTGTTTTTCTTAACCTCCCTATAGAATGCATTTGTCAGTATGGAACATTCATATATATATATATATATATATATATATATATATATATATATATATATATATATATATATATATATATATATATATATATATATATAATATATATATATATATATATATATATATATATATATATATATATATATATATATATATATATATATATATATATATATATATATATATATATATATATATATATATATATATATATATATATATATATATATATATATATATATATATATATATATATATATATATATATATATATATATATAATATATATATATATATATATATATATATATATATATATATATATATATAATATATATAATATATATAATATATATATTATATATATATATATATATATATATATAATATATATATAATATATATATATATATATATATATATATATATATATATATATAATATATATATAATATATATATATATATATATATATATATATATATATATATATATATATATATATATATATATATATACATATATATATATATATATATATATAGATATATAATATATATATATATATATATATATATATATATATATATATATATATATATATATATATAATATATATAATATATATATATATATATATATATATATATATATATATATATATATATATACATATATATATATATATATATATATATATATATATATATATATATATATATATATATATATATATATATATATATATATATATATATATATATATATATATATATATATATATATATATATATATATATATAATGTTTAACCCATTCGCTCTCCGAGTCTACAACATGGGACGGAGGTGGGCATTTTCAGCACTTAATAAAGAAGGGAACCCCCGGGGGGACCTATAAGCTTCGCGACTATGAGCCGATAGGCGGAGGGTGGTGAGCCTGGCACCCGTCCAGCAGAGTCCCTCGCACAAATCATCGCCATCATCATCATCATCATCAGCCGTTTGAGTATCCACTGCAGGACAGGCCTATCTCGACCGAAGTCGGCACGATACAGCCCATGTATCACTACCAAGTGGCTTAGGCTGTCTGGTACTCATAGAGATTGTATGTAGGGTGAGAAGTGTTTGTAAGTGTAATTATAGTGTTGGAGTGGCTTTGGATGTGTGTGTAGTCTGTGAACCAAGTGTAATCGGCCCGCACAAGCCGAATGGGTGCAAGCATACTTTATAGTAAGCGACACTGGTTCAACCACAGCACGCCTTGTGTCCGCCAATGCAGTACGTGGCCGGGTGAACACTCCCAGAGTTTATTACCCTGGCGGGTCGCGAGCCCTGGCTCACCGGTGTACAAAAAGCACACTCTACCACTGTACCACAGAGGCTCCATATATATATAGAGAGAGAGAGAGTGAGAGAGAGAAAATTTTTTTTTTTCTTTTTTTTTATGCGAGGAAGAAGGAACCAAAGGCCATGAGCCCGCAGATTACAGTTCCCTCCAAGAGAAAAACAAAATACAATATAGAGCCAAATTCAAGATCCGATCATTTTGAGATGCCTGGACACACTGCGTTTGAAAGACTGGAGATCATAGGCAGCAGGAAATACAGACAGAGGGAGACAGTTCCAGAGCTGACCTGTTGCATAAATGAAAGACTGGGAGTAACGGTTAACTCTTGCATTAGAGAGTTGGACAGAAAAAGGATGAGAGTTTGCTGCCAGACGGGTGCTAGGCGCCCGTCGTAGAGGTGGAGGAATGCAAGCAGACAGTTCAGAGGAGCAGTGACCATTAAAGTAGCGATAGAAAAAAGATAAAGATGCAACAGTGCGGCGAAGAGACAGAGGTTGAAGGGAGTCAGTAAGAGGAGAGTTAATGAGATGAAAAGCCTTTGACTCCACCCTATTGAGAAGAGCTGTATGTGGAGAGCCTCCCCACACATGAGAGTTGTACTCCACACAGGGGCGGATAAAACCCCTGTATAGAGTCAACAATTGTGCAGGGGTAAAGAAAGAGCAGAGTCGGCTTAGCACACCCAATCTCTTGGAAGCAGATTTTACAAGAGATGTAATATGATCTTTCCAAGATAAGTCCCGAGTAAATGAAACCCCAAGCATGTTCAAGGATGATGCAGGATTAAGCTGAATATTATTAAACATTAGTGGGTATACCCGTGGAAGATTTTGTCGGGTTGATAGGTGTAAGAACTGAGTCTTAGATGCATTAATCAATCAATCAATCAATTGATTGATTGATTGATAGGTGTAAGAACTGAGTCTTAGATGCATTAAAGACAACCATATTATTTTTACCCCAGTCAGAGATACGAGCCAAGTCAGACATTAGGTGTGCCATAGCCTCATCCCTTGTTTCTTGAAGTAACTGTTGAGATGGGCGTTGCGGGAACCGAATGGAAAGGTGAAGGGTGGAGTCATCAGCGTATGAGTGGATAGGGTTAGATGTACAGCTTAGAAGATCATTGATGAATAAAAGGAAGAGAGTTGGTGATAGGACAGAGCCCTGAGGAACACCACTGTTGATAGATCTAGGAGAAGAACGATGGCCGTCTACAACAGCGGCTATAGAACGACCAGAAAGGAAGCTAGCGATGAAGGCACAGATAGAAGGATAGAAACCGTAGGAGGGCAGTTTGGAAATTAAAGATTTATGCCAGACTCGATCGAAAGCCTTTGAGATGTCAAGTGCAATGGCAAAGCTTTCGCCAAAGTCCCGATAGGAGGATGACCAGGAGTCTGAAAGGTAGGTGAGAAGATCGCCAGTGGAGCGTCCCTGACGGTACCCATACTGACAATCGGAAAGAAGGTTGTGATAGGAAAGATGCTTTAAAATTTTTCTATTAAGAATTGACTCGAAAACTTTTGAAATACAGGACGTTAAAGCAATTGGACGATAGTTGGAGGGTTGGGAGTGGTCACCCTTCTTTGGGACTGGCTGAATGAGAGCAAACTTCCAGCAAGAAGGAAAGGTACAAGTTGACAGACAAAGACGAAAGAGTTTGCCTAGGTAGGGTGTAAGCACAGAAGTACAGTTCTTGAGAACAACAGGAGGGACCCCATCAGTCCCATATGCCTTGTTAGTACTGAGGCCAGTGATGGCAGAAAATACATCAACTGAAGAAATTTTAATGTCAGCCATGAGGAAGTCAGAGGGGGGAAGTGATGGAGGAACAGCACCGGAATCGTCTAAGGTAGAATTGGAGGAGAAAGTCTGTGTGAAGAGATCTGCTTTATCAGTAGAAGAAATAGCTACAGAACCATCAGAGTAGAAAAGAGGAGGGAAGGATGATGAGGTAAAGTTGTTAGAAAGATTTTTGGCAAGATGCCAGAAGGAGCGGGAAGAATTCGAGTTGGAGAGTTGAGAGCATTTAGTATGGATGAAATTATTTTTAGCAGAGCGAAGAACAGACTTAGCACGATTCCGGGCAGAAACGTAAAGATGATGTGATTCGGGGGTGGGTTGGCTCCGGTACCTTTTGTAGGCCCTCTCCTTGTTGCGGACAGCATTAGAACAAGCGTGATTAAACCAAGGCTTTCTTGCGTTAGTCAAAGGATATGAGAAAGGAATGTATGCTTCCATGCCCAAGAGAATAACCTCCGTAATGCACAAGGCACACTGAGATGGCTCACGGCCATGGAAGCAATAATCATTCCAGGGAAAATCAAAGAAGTACTGCCTGAGGGCCTCCCAGTCTGCGGCTCCAAAATGCCACAGACGACGTTTCCCTGGAGGGTCCACAGGCCGTACCGGAGTGATAGGACAGGTTAAGGTAATAAGGTTGTGATCGGAAGAGCCCAACGGAGAGAAAAGATTAACAGAGTAAGCAGAAGGATTAGTTGCGAGGAAGAGGTCAAGTATGTTGGAGCTCTCTCCAAGGCGGTCAGGGATACGGGTAGGGTGCTGTACAAGCTGCTCTAGGTCATTAAGGATAGAAAAGATGTAGGCTTGTTCACCAGGTGGATCCGTGAAAGGAGAGGAGAGCCAAAGGTGGTGGTGAACATTGAAATCTCCAAGAATGGAGATTTCAGAGAAAGGAGAAATGGATAGAATGTTTTCCATCGTAGAAGTAAGATAGTCGAAGAATTTTTGATAGTCAGTAGAATTAGGGGATAAGTAAACAGCACAGATATATTTAGTCAGAGAATGACAGGAAAGCCGAAGCCAGAGTGTGGAGAATTCAGAAGAATCAAGTTCAGGAACACGAGAGCAAGATAAGTCGTTGCATATATATATACACAACAGCCACCTTTGGCTTTGAAATGAGTATAGAGAAAGTAGGAGGATACAGAAAAGGGTTTACTGTCAGTTGCCTCAGACAGCTGAGTCTCCGTTAGAAAAAGAAGGTGAGGTTTAGAGGAGGAGAGGTGGTGCTCAACAGAGCGAAAGTTAGAAGAAAGGCCGCGAATGTTGCAGAAATGAAGAAGAAGAAGAGAGTCAGACAGTGGTTCCAGGCACCTTGAGTCGTCACCGGGAGAGGGGCAGATGGTGGGGGCATTTATGGTCCCCCCCCCTGGGGACTCCGAGGCTTGATAAAACGACGCCATTTTTGGTAAATTTTGAATAGGAAGTGTAGTGTGTACTGTGCATGTAGTTTGGTGAAGATAGTTAGAGAAATTTGTACTGGAGAGCATGCTGAGACACTGAAAAAGTTCAGCAAAGGGGGATGGTCAGGAACTAGTCCTGAGGGCTGATGAAACGGGAGCTCCAGCACTCCCTGTCATCAGCTTTCCATCCACCTCTGCAGTACTGCCCTGCTCGACTGGTGCTACAGTCTACTCCTCTATATGTATTACATATATTGTATATATATTTATAAATATATATTACATGTGTATAATATGTTATTCCGGTATTTATGTTTGTTTTACATATATATATATATATATATATATATATATATATATATATATATATATATATATATATATATATACATATATATATATATATATATATATATATATATATATATATATATATATATATATATATATATATATATATATATATATATATATATATATATATATATATATATATATATATATATATATATATATATATATATATATATATATATATATATATATATATATATATATATATATATATATATATATATATATATATATATATATATATAATCTCTATACTTGGCATTCATCCATTCTCTCTCTCTCTCTCTCTCTGGTAGTGGGATAATGCCCGTTAGCAAGATCAACATATGCACATATTTCATACGTTTAGTGTTGTAAACAGAATTAACTCTTATGATCATTTTAAGAGATTTATCCTCAAGCGGGTGATTGGTAAATGTATTGTAGTGGACTGCATGCCAGTATAAAGAGATGTTTTCTGTTTTCCGCTGCTAGTCCGATGAAGCAGGTAGCAGCGAATAATGAATGTATCCATAATTATACAGTAAGAATATGTTCTTTCATATTTTGTTAACTATAATGTATAATGATGATACAGAAGGCTCAGGAGGAGTAGGAAATCCGAATTCTCGTTGCTCGGGCTAAAATAATCCTTCGAGTTGTAGCCAAATAATTTGTTGTAATTAGTTTGTCGGATTCATCCTCGAGAAACCAATCAGCATTTTCCCTGATAATCTAGCTTCCCCAGGTAATAAGCCCCTTCACTACCACAACGCGTTACTGTAGTTCATCATTCATACTTTGCAATTCAGCTTAGGAGAAACACCGAACTGGAGAGCATAGAAATATACCTCACTGATTCCGATACTTCCTCGGGGTTCTAATTCGCTGAACAACATGGCCTGGCCGCAGCTATCGTTTAAATTTTCGGTAAGTTGGGTCGGTGTTGATTTTACCACTTACTTGTTGTTTGGGGCTCACGTAGTAGATACTTAAGGCAATTTACGACTGGTTAAATTTGTTCCTCAGTTGCAAATAACAGAAAATAAAATAGTCCAGTTTTAGGATGCTGGTTTGTTTTTGCGGAAATGGTTTCAGAAAAATTATCTATATTATACTTGTTAAGTAATTAATTGCTCATTAAGTTTGGTTTTCTTAAAGATAAAAACAAAACTCAGTGAAGAAAGAAAGAAAGGAAACACAAATCATGAGGAGGTAGTTCGCATTCCAGGCATGATTACCAAAGAGAAAAATTATCTCGCGTTTTTTATTTTTTTCTTTCTTTTTAAGCTTTGCCCAAACCTAGCATAACATTTTTGCCACCCAGGTCGTATCGCAGCCTAATCACGTATCCGTAAAAAATGAAAGGAAAACAAGATAAAAAGAAAACAGGAAAAAAACGTAAATTCTTCAGACCCGTGATTGCAGTGGTATCGAGTCAGATTTTAACCACTTGCATCAGGTAAGGTGTTTTTGGTTAATTATTCCCACTTCCTGGTGATTTTATCCAGCTTAGGAGATACTTACTAATTAACTGGCTTAAATACAGCCACTGTCATGCCCTTCACTACTAGGGTTCTCTCTCTCTCTCTCTCTCTCTCTCTCTCTCTCTCTCTCTCTCTCTCTCTCTCTCTCTCTCAACTTGCTACCATTAGATGATTACATTTAACTTATGATAGATCTCTGCTACTGAAGGAGTCAGTGTAGTAATGACGGGATTATTTAAAAAGGAAATCGGGCTGAAGGGATTAATGAACTTTACCTCAACAAATGATGCTTCCTATCCTTGAATAAAGTCGCCTCGAGATAACAACGTTAAAATCAAAACTGCGCCAAAAGACTGAAGGTTTTTAATAAATTTGCTGATTACAAAGCTTAATGCTGGGTGGAGTCTTGGAACGCGTGGGTGCATTGAAAGAGTTTAGTGCTCGATGTCAGAGTTTCAGAACTTCAGATACCTGGTTCCAATAATTTCCCGTCGCCCAGCCATTTTGCGCTCGCCTAATTTGATCGTGTTTCATTAGGCGATATTTTACACTGTTGCTCTTGTGGTACTTCCACTATGACAAGCCTTTATGGGGTGAGCCTTTGTTCTTGCGAAATATGAGATTATTTTTATTATTATTATTATTATTATTATTATTATTATTATTATTATCATCATCATCTGTACCCTCAAAAAATTTATGTGGCTACTTTATTCATTATCATCATCATCATCGTCTGCACCTCCTTTCCCATTCTAGGGCAGGATGAAGAGTAGCAACGTCCATAAAGCCAAAGTTTGCCCTAATTCAATGGGCCACGCTTCCATTCACTCATCATTCAAGCCCTTGCAATCCTGGCTCCATCTGATAGGCCAAAATATTTCACCACGTTCTGTAGCTTCGCGTATACCTATCTGAAAGATAGGTGTTCCGAACGCTGTCACGTTAAAAAGGGATGCCAAATCCCTGGTCATGCATTTCTCCGCACAAAAATCATCCAGCCAGCTCGATTTCATGCCAGTTTCCTAGCCTCACCAGCTTCCATACCTCTCTTCCTCATACACTCATCCACCATAACCCTCCACCTTCATTGCCTACCTCGCCTACTCCTTTTTTCAAATTCGCTCAGATATACCTTTTTTCACCACTCTATTGTCATCCATTCTCTCCACATGACCATACCATCTCAGTACACTCTCTTCAGTTCTGGTGTCCACAGACCTCCTTACTCCGCATCCTTCACGTATCACATTATTCCGCATCCTATTCACTCTCTGAACTCCACATACATTCCTCAGTTGTCCCATCTCCACTGCTCTTGCTCTTGACTTTTCATTTTCATGCCACACCATAGTCTCAACATCCGTATGTTAAAGTTACTGCTAACACTCTTTCATGTAAGCCTTGCACAGCCGCAGCACTTAAGCCTCTGTTTCTTAGCAAGGCCATCATAGCACCAGCTACTTTCCTTCCTTGCGTCACTCTACTTTCCACTTCTTTTGCACATTTTCCTCTCTTTTCTATCATTGAACCCAGGTATTTGAACCCTCTCACCAATTCCAGTCTCTCCCCATGCTCGTGCGAAAATTATAATTACTACTGCTATGCCATTAACGACGACGACAAAATAATAATAATAATAAATAAATAAATAAATAATAGCAGCAGCAACAGTAGCAACAGTTCTAGCGGTAGTAGCAGTAGCAGCAGCAGCAGCAGTTGTAGTAGTAGTAGTAGTAGTAGTAGCAATAATAATATCAATACCGATGGCGTGATCAAGGTCATTGTTATCTTTTTAGGACTGATGGCAGAGGAAGTACTACCACCACCACCACCACTGAGCCGCCGTGTCGTGCTGCCGCTGCCACTGACCCTCTTGATGGCAGGTACGTCACTCACACCTCTTGACTCATTTTATCTCTCCTTGTGTCCTGTCACTTCACTTCATGTCGCTTTGCTTTATATCGCTGTACTACATTTTCCTCACTTCACTGTCATTTCATCTCATATCTCATGTTCATTTCACATCTTGTTACATCACCTAACTCACCTTGTGATCTCATCCTTATTAACTTATTGTCTCCTCACTTCATTACTTTATTACATTTTCCATATTTCACATAGTGCTACTTCCCCTACTTAATTTCACATCTCATTCCCATACTTCCTTTCACATCGTGCTACTTTACTTAACTCTCACTTTGCTCCTGTGTTCCTGCTCCCGCTGCTGATGTTCATGATGGCAGGCAGGTCACATCCACAAAATATTCTCTATACTTAACCTGGCCCAAATTGCTGTCCCTTCTGCATCTTATTTCAAGGAACAGCAAACCATTTCTTAGTGGCTGGCATCCTTTTCTAGTGTTACGTGTAATCTTTTGCTACAAGTCAGTGGCAGAATAAGAAACGCAGTGAATCTACATCCTTTGCATAGCACTTCTTCGTGATAAGCACCATACTTAAAAAAAAAAAAATCCTACCTCACAATTGTGGAAAAAGACAATGTTACGAGTACATAATTTCCATAGCTCTTCTTCCTGACTAGCACCGTAATGTTTTGTCTATCACTCATTATTTGGCCTATCAGGGTCGTAGGAACCTGGGGCTAAGTTACTCAATCCCGATCTAAAAGGCAAGGCAGACCGGCCTCGCTCGCCCTCTGAATCGCATGATGTAATAAGGTGAAGAGAGCATAACTTAATATTTCTTTATCATCTGTCGTTGCCTCATGTCACTTTGTTTTGTCATGTTACACATTTTTTCTTTACCCCAGTTAATTGTCACTACACACTGTCCTTTAATTTCATATTCCTAACCACTTGATCTAATTACTTCATGTCATTTCATGTCACCTCTTCCTTCATCTTACATTACTTCATTTTCCCATTTCACTTTGTTAAATTTTCGCTTCACCTTAACAGCGTATGTCTTCCCGCCGTATGATTTCAAACGATTAGCTCTTGTCATGTTGCATCACCTTTTCATGCCTTCTTGTTTTTCATTACGTTATTTTTCTCATTAAATTCATCTGCATATCCTGGCATCGATGGTCAGCATTGGTAGCCAGATGATGTCACGTGAAGGAATTTGTTGCTGTCTGTTATGTGGACTACGTGGTCCTGATGGCATCTGTTGCGCGGACTGCGAGTTCTGCCGTTGTGTGAACTGCTAGTCTTTATGGCACTGTGCGAACTATGAGTCCTTATGTGCGAAATGCAAATCCTGATATTGTGTGAACTGCGATTCCTTATGGCATTTGTTGTGCGAACTGTGAGTCCTAATACTGAGTGAACTATGAGTCCTGATGTGCGAAATGCGAGTCCTGATATTGTGTGAACTGTGAATCCTGATGTTGTGTGAACTGCGAGTCCTGATGTTGTGTGAACTACGAGTCCTGATGCGTGAACTGCGAATCCTGGTGTTGTGTGAACTGCGAATCCTGGTATTGTATGAACTACCAGTCCTGATGGGCGTTTTTTGTGTGGACTACTAAACACTGAAACGCTATGCACAGTTATGCCTTAATTATCCAGGCGTTCAACTGTCTCACTTTCTCCCCCTCTTACCTCCACCACCACCCTCCCCTCCCCATTCCACCACCCTCACAGCGGGGAGGGAGAGGGAAGAGAAGGTGGGAGAGAGGCCCTGGTCAAGGAAGAATTAGGAGGAGAGAAGGGAAAGAAGTGGGAAATTCACCTTGTCAATCGCAATAGACCTCTCGCAATAGCAGCCTCTGAGTCCACCTGGAAGGGAAGGCAGCCATGAAGTGTTTGACGCTGCATCCTGTCAATGAGTAGGTGAGCTGGGGTTTTACTGTGCTCCAAAGGGTTAAGTGCTGAGCATCATGGGGTTAATTATGTTAGTGTGCTCCAGAGATGCTCGCGAGAATTAATTTTTGCACACAGGAAGGTTAATAAAAGATCTGTGGTATATTTTCCTGCTTCACAGGGATAATCATTTTGCGTGAGAGGTTTTAACATGTTTTCGGGTGATAACTAATATGCTGCAAAGGGTTACTTAATGGACTCCAGAAGGCTAATTAGTTTGCCCCCAGAGAGTTAATTAAGGTATTCCAGGTGGTAAGATTAATGAGTTATCTGCTATGGAGGGTTCACCAATGTAGTACAGAAGGTTAATTACTGTGCTTCTTACTGTTTATTGATGGGCTCGGCAAGGCTCATTAGAGTTGTTCAAAGGTTAATTAGTGTTCATATGTATAATTAGTGTGGATTAGTATGGTTCAGAGGGCTGAGTACTGTGTTCTAGTGGGTTCAATAGTGTACACGGGAAGGATCAATTGTTCTAAACCCATATTTGTGTTTCATTGTTAATCAGTGGACATTGGAGGGTTAATAGAGGGTTAATTACTGTGCATCAAACAGTTAACTGCGGTTCTTCATCCAGGTTATTTTTCATTGAGTTTATCATTCTAATTTCGTTCCAGAGGTAGATTTAGTGTCTTTTAGAGAGAGAGAGAGAGAGAGAAATTGAAGAAAGGTGGAGAATGGTGCGACGAGCAATAAAACAAACCATTATGAGTGGAATGATGTAAATATACAATAAATAAATAGGGTATTAGAAAAAAAAGGTAGACAGTTTAGAGTAAGCGAGGGACTTGATAGGAGAAGCGCAAGTGGAGGAGAAATAAAGAAGTAAAAGAGCAATTGAGAAGCGAGTTGGAAGGAAGAAGGTGAGAAGATACAGCGTAATGCAGGAAGGAGACAAGTGGAGAAAAATAGTGAAGGAGGAAGGACGGAAGCATGAAGGGGAGAGGGAGAGAAAGGACGAAGAGTAATAAAAGTGTGACATGGGATTATATATATATATATATATATATATATATATATATATATATATATATATATATATATATATATTTGGGCAGAAGAGAAGGTAGTGGATTACCCTCATCCGAAAATAGCGGGTTAACCTTAAATGACGTCTTCCTGTTGTCAGACAGGAGGACTGTGTCCTGGCAAAGGCTTAAGAAACTCCAGGTAAACACGACCTAGTATTCATGTTGTGGGAGTGGCTCAGTTACACCAGGCGAAAACAAATCAACTACTCACTATCCTCCCAGTTTTTCGCACCCACCGGTCTCCACCAGTCCTCATTAGTCCAAGGAGACCTGAATTAACATCTCAGTTCAGATACGTTGCCGAATTATGTCAAGCATTTAAGATAGGCTGCAGATATGTCTCATGTAGACCAGATGCTCTGCAGTGTCACTGGCGTTCAGTTAAGCAGGTATGTTGCACATAGCTTTATTTTTAGGTCAGACATGCTGCCGAGTCTATCGGTCGCAGTTGGGATATATTGCTTTTTCATTGGTTTGTATCTGAGAAAAGGTATAAATACATTATTAGCTGTTAAAATGCAGAGTAAAATTTACTGCAATCACTTTGAATACGTAGCAGAAATTGTTAGCTGCAATTTTAATTCTTTTCGTAGTTGCCTTACGGGCTTTTAGTTGAGTAATATTGTGAGTTCTGTTACCGGCAGGTGTGATCCGATGAAAATATGATCAGTAGCAATTGCAAAACTACATGCTGGAAATAGGGCTTCCGCATTAACGCCACTGACTTCAGTATGCGTTGAATAGTAAATCTATTACACCTCGGATTCACTGAAAAATTAGTGGCTTACTGCCAAGATAAACTGCAAATACCTTTAAATATAGTCGGTTCCAATTACACTGGGACACAAAATATTTTTCGTGTCCCAGGTCCCACTCGTTTCTTTGCTCTTTGCTGTCGTGAGGGGCGGGGGGGTATTCGGAGACGTCGATTGGGACGATGTGTGGGGGAGCCATAGCAGGGTACCTTAATGAACTCCACTGTGTGTGGAAGTTTGGTTACAAGATGGATGCCGCACTTATGTCTCCACTCTGTCCTGACCTCTCTCCCCTCCTGGGTCTCTGTCACGGCTGTAACTAATTTTACAATTCTCTTTTCTTCTACCGTTGCTTCTTCCTTCCATTTTTTCCTATTCTTTCTCTTCTGTCTTTGACTTTAAATATAGTGGAGTTTTCCTCACTCATCGTAATTTCCATCAATGATCTATAGTAAGCTGCAACAGGAAAGATTAGGATTTGCCCGTTGGCTATTAGTCTGACCAGTTGTAGGGATCATGGTGGTTCGGCACCACCTTAGTGTGTGGACCTCTGTGGAGGTGGACCTCTACGGAGGCAGAACTGCTGCTGAGCTGCTGCTTTCGGATCCGGGGTTGCTGTTGCATGGTGGTTGGACTCTCGGCCATTGGCCCATCATTGTGCTGGGAGACTTTGCTTTCCCACACGGTGTTCCTATTCCTCTTGGGTAGGGCAGGGAATGCGTGCTTGGAGCTTGTATCCCACTTAGGTCGTTGGCCAGGCCTCTAGACTCCGGGTTCCATTCAAACAATCTTTTCATTTCAGCAGCCATTCTGAGTCTTTTCCTTCCCAAAGAAAATTATGGAAATTGTTTTTGGTTCCCCCTTCCCCGGTTCTGCCAATGTTTTCACCCCATGGCTACCCTGGCATCTCTTCCTGATGCTTCTCTGGCTCTTTTCACTGTTTCTCAACCTGTTGCATCCTGCTTAACTACGCCATCTCTCGCCTCCCGGTCTCTTCCGTGTACAAATCTGTCCACCTGTTCATGTTTTAATGTAACTTTTGAACCTTATCTGTCTCTGCCCCCTCCTCCATCCACCCGTCCTGTTTCTTCGGGTTCCTCGTCCCGTCCTCATACTCCTTCCTCACTCACTAACCCTGTCTTGACCACATCTCATTTTGGACCCCCTACCTGGTCTCAATATTTCATCATAATTTCCCAAATAGATGATCCCTCGCTTCGCCTCTCACTGTTACGACAGGTAGGCTCAAGTATTACATTCACTGTAATACAGAATGGCTTTCGTCTCCTCAAAGCACAAAATACAGCTGAAGCCGAAAAACCCATATCTTTAATTGACCCTTCAGGCAATCCGATCTCAGTCTCTCCAGATATACAGTTAAATTCAGTCACAGGCACTGTTTGTCTTCCCTCTTTCTTGCTTTTTGGCAATAGAAACTTTATTGTTTGCTCAGAAGATATCAGACTCATTCTTTTTGAACAAAGCCACCAGACTCTTTCATTTCATTGTTACACAATCCCTCCCCGAGGACACGGCCAACAACCAACCAACCTTGCCAAGATTGTACTTAAATCTCGAGATCTTCCCAGTTCCGTTATCATCAGAGGCACAGTCGTCTCTGTTAAAGAATACGTTCCTCATCCACGTCAATGTACTTCTTGCTGGAGTTTTGGCCATCCAGCAAAATACTGCCAATCATAGGCTGTCTGCCCCAACTGCTCACAGCCTGCGCACTCTGCGTGCACATGTGAATCAACCTTCCAGTCCTGCCCGAACTGCGGGGGACATCATACAGCCTTCTACACAGAATGAGCTACTTATATTTTTGATGCTGAAGTGTCCCATATCCGATGGTATACAGGTCTTATCCTGCGAGAAGTCCATCGACAAGCACGTCGCATGAGGTACTCCTCTGGCATCTCATATGCACACGTAGCCTGACCCATTCCTATATCGAAGGTTCCCAGCTCATCCAGTGTCTACTTCTGTACCTCTCACAAATTCTTTCACTGATCTTGCCTCTTTTCCTGATTCCTCTTCCTCTTTTCCCTCTCTTGTACGTTCTACTTCCTCCACTCCACCACCTTCTACAGTATACTCCCGTTGTTCTCCTCTCTTTCCTTCTCTCCGATCCAACAAGCATAAACGTGCCGTTAAATCCTCTCCCCCTTCATTTACTGTCCAGCCTATCCAGTATTCTTCATCCTCCAAACATCGCCATAATGCTATGTCACCAGCTCACACCCAACCTCTGTCTCTCCTATGGAAGCAGAATCCCTGCAAAGTATCATCAATTATCTTCACTGTACTTTTTCCTTGCCAACCCTTGTCACTGCAGAAACACTTTTCCCCCTTTCCCCACTCTCTCCTACTCCCATTCCTCCTACTTCTCCTGAACCTTCCCCTCCCATCCGTTCTACCTCACCTGCATCTCTTTTTCACCTCTCTTCTGTTGCTCACTCCTCCTATATCCAGCCACCCACTTCCTCTATGATCACTATGCCCTTCCTATCTTCTCCGATCTTTTCCTTAGTTCTTGATTTACTGATGCCACTTGGATACTTTCTTCCTCAACACCGTAAACAATCTCTGTCCTCCTCTCACACTTGATTCTTCAAAGTCATGGCACTTTTTCAGTGGAGTATTAGAGACTTCCGCATCCATCTTACAAACATTTGTTTTATTTCCTCCCACAATCCTCTTCTTATCTCTCTTCAAGAAACATTTCTTCATACTTGCTGGTTCCTGCTCCTGGCAGTACTTTTCTTGGATCTCCTCTCTCATATGACACTGCCCTCCATATCGCGATGATGTCCCTTTTGAACCTCTTTCTGTTTCTTCTTCTATCCCTCATACTTCTGTTTCTGTCTTTCTACGTCGGTGGATCATTGATCTCTAGTTCTCTCCTTCTCCCCCTCTTGATTTTCGTAACGTTGTCTTGTTCCTTCATTCCCTTTCCTCTCCGATTCTTCTTCTTGGTGGCTTCGGTTGCCGGCATTCCATGTGGGGTGACTTTAAGAACAACACTAGAGGAAGATTTCTTTCTTCTCAAGACCTTTTTATCCTTAACACTGGCATTCCTACTCACTTTGATCTCCGTAATCATTTCCTCTCTTGTTTGGATCTGTTTCATTGCCCAACTTTGGTATCTCTCAGTTTTCATTGGTTGATATTAGAAGACAGTCCTTTTAGTGATCACTTCCCTGTCAAACTCTCCTTGCCTCTTGCTGTCCTCTCCCTCGTCCCCTTAATTGGCAGTTCCATGCTGCATAATGGGAGTTATTTTCTTCCCTTACAGTGTCCCCTCTTCCTCCTTCCTTTTTTTCGTCTCCACAATATATGTTGTCCATCTTTGTTCTAGGTCTTAAGTGATGATCTCACCGCCATTCCCCTTGATACACGGCCGTCTACTGCCAAATGCGTTCCCTGGTGAACTCCTGTTTGTCAGCGATCCCTCCGTGTGAAACGTGCAGCCTGGAAAAATTTTCGTCGTAAACAGTCCACCTCTGATCGGATTTGTAGCTTTCTCATATTTCACTTACCTTCCGCCGCCTTCCACTGTACCCTTCGTCAGGCTAAACGTTCTAGTAATTTTGTGCATGCAGCAACTTAGATCCTCTCCTCAAACTCGAATATTTTATGCATTTTGTTTTTTCACTCTGCTAGTGGGTCAGCGTCATCATTTATTTTATTTAGAAAAGGCCTGCAATACGACATGGAGATACCATATTATTTCCTGTCTCCATTTGCTTGGTCTGCATGGTAACATGGGTGTCTTTCTTCAAAATTTTCTTTCCCTCCAGACTTTTCATGTCCATCTAAGAGACCAGCTTCCTCGTGTCTTTCCCCAACATGAAGGTGTCCCTCAAGGCTGCATCCCTACTACTACCCATTTTCTTATAGCTGTAAATGGTATTGTCTCTTTTCTACCCCCATCTGTTTCGGCCTCTTTATATGCTGATAATTTACCTACTTCTGCTGCAAAATCAGATCTGCCTCGTGTCCAATCCCTTCTTTGGTCCGCCATCGATGCTGCCTCCACATGGGCTACAACTCATGGTTTTCGTGTTTCTACCTCTAAGGCCCGTGCAATAACGTTTATTTGTTCGCAAACCATACTACAGCCTTCTCAGTACTTGTTTAGCATCCCTCTTCCCCTCCGATTTCCTACCACATTTCATGGCCTCTTAATTGACTCTTGGTTAAACTGCAGTGCGCATATATCTTCCCTCAATTAGTCGTCTACTTGCATCGTCATCGTTTGCTGCAAACCCTGTCTCACCTTTCATGGGGTGCTGATCGTGTCACACTTCGTCCGTATTCTTTCCAAATTCGATTATGGTTACCAAGTCTACTCCTTTGCCTCCACTCGCTCTCTTTCAGTGCTTGATTCTGTTCATCATACTGGTCTTCGTTTAGCTATCAGTGTTTTGGGTCAACTCCTGCTACAAGTCTTTGGGCTGAATCAGGCATTTTCCACCTCTCTTACCGTCGTTCTATTCTCAGGACCTATATACATCCTCAGTTTCCTAAAAGTAAGTTACTCCGTCCTCCCAGCCTTCTCCGACGCTCTTTTCACTCGGTCTCCCATCTCCTTGCATTCCCCCTTCGGGTCCCCACCCCTCTTCAGTCTATTGATTTTACCTTTCCTCCTATTCCTCCACTACGTCCAGTTACCTTTCCCACCTTGGCGTCTGCCTCCCGTTGTGGTCTGCCCTTCTTTTCTTCCTTCTTCAAAGTCCCTCAGACACCCTTTGCACCCTTTTCCTAAAATATATGTACTGTTTCTGCCACACTTATCTTTGGCTAAAAATTTTGTCGTGGTGTTGGGTTAGCTGTTGTGTTCCCAGACTCCCCCTTCCAAAGTACTTCCCTCCATTGCAAGTATCCTCGCTGCAGAACTGTATGCTATTTTTGCTCTGAAGTCTCTTCTTAGGTTCACTTTCTCCACCTTTGTTATCTTCTCCGATTCTCTCAGTTCGTTCACTTTCTTACACAGCACGCCTTCTCATCGTCTAATCACCGAAATTCAGGCATAGCTGGTCCACCTTTCTGTTCGAAAAAAATCAGTTCGCTTCTGCTGGGTTGCTAAAGATAGTGGGATTACAGGTAATGAAAAAGCTGACTCACTGGCACTTTCTGCTACTTTCTCCTCTAGGTCCTTCCTCCGTCCCATTCCTGCCATTGATTGTTTCCCTCTTCTAACCCGTCTCTTCCGTGATCTTTGGTAATCTTTGTGGAACCAACAGGTTCACAACAAACTCCATAGTGTTAGACCCTCTGTTCTTCCCTGGCACACATCAACCCACCCCAATCATCAATGGACGATTATGTTTGTACTTACAAGGCAAAAATGTACAGAGTCCGTAACTTCTTCACTGACGAGCAGTTTGCTGTAATTTATAAAAGTCATGTGAGCTCTTAGCTTGAATACTGCTCACCCTTGTGGAATGGATGTGGAGAGGTTGCATTAAAACAACTAGACAAAATTCAGAACAAAGCTGTTAGAATTATTAATAACCCTGCTATTACTAACAAACTACCTCCCCTACAAGTAAGGAGGAATGTTGCCTCCCTTGCATTATTTTACAGATATTTTTATAGCAAATGCTCAGACGAAGTTGCGTCCATGGTGCCACCTGTCCATGCCTTCCCTCGTGCTACACGGGCATCTGGCAGCGCTCATGACTGGAATGTCACTCAGCCATATTGCAGAACTTCTGCCTATCAGACTTCTTTCATTCCCCGAACTGCATCTCATTGGAACTCGCTTCCCCAGAGTTGTTTCCCTCCAAACTTCAACCTACAGCTGTTCAAGTCTAACTGTTACAGATATTTTATGAACAGAGGACACCAGTAATCAGGTGTATGGATTATTATTTTTTTATTCATTTGTTTTTCCTTCCTCTGTTCTGTTATTAAAAAAAAAAAATCCTTGCTCGTCTTCGCTTGGACCATACCCGCCTAACTCATGGCCATTTAATGAGCCATGACCCTCAGCTCGTCTGCTCACACTGTAACTGCGCTATGGCAATCCATCACCTTTTTCTTGAATGCTTGTCTACACTCCAACAACGTCTCTCAGTTTTCCCCTTCCTTTCCTCAATACGTCTACCCCCACAACTTATTGATTACTTAGGTGACTCTCCTACTATTTGTATTTCGAATATTATCACTTTTCTTACTGCACTTCACATCGTACATTTAATATAATTATTTACCCCACTCCCTTCTGCCTTAGTGCCATATAGCTATATTTTGGCTTAGTACGGTACTAGTTCTTTATTATTCCTTCTTTCCTTTCTGTCCCAAGGATGAAAATAGTTGAGACTTAAAGCATTTTTTGTGCTGAATCCAAATATGTTTGTGCAATTTCTCTACCAGATAAGATTTTTGAGTGGCATGCAATTTAATTATGAAATCTCCATTTATTTACATACTAATTAAAATCTGACCAAGAAGACAAACTTGTGGTTTAAAAAGTAGCTATGCTTGATTTGCTGTGGTACTTTGCCTCAAGAATTTTTTCCTAGTCCAGCAGTAGTCAGCCAGCAGACTGGGGTTTCAGTTGCCTTGGTAACGCATTTCCATGTTAGAAATATGCTAATGAAAACACTCACCGTGTTCATCGCTCACCGCTCCTAGGTTTTTTGGGAAAAATCTAAGTGAGAGTTCAAAAACTGATTCTCTAATGACATACTGCACCCCACTGCTTGGTAAGACTTATGATCATTCACTGTTTCAGGATAGTTTTCAGCCTTATGATTTCCCCAAAAGTTTGTGCAGATGCTTTTGAAACTCTGCCACTCTGCTTTTTCAACTTCATTCAACTATCCTTCAGATCTGTCATCTCTTAACAATTCTGTGATCTGAGAGTCCACAAAAATACCTTCTTTAGTCTTGGCACCACTGTTCTGGGGAATTTTATTTCTCAAGTATGTGAATCCGGTTCTCATTTTATCTATCGCTGTAACATTTTTTTTTTTTTCTAATGAGTCAAAGCCTGATATGCAGCAGAGGAGGAGCAGAGGAAAGTACACTTTCTCAGGGTCAACAAACGGACTGTTCACAGTATTTTTCTTGCCTGGAACAAGTGAGGTAGGTTTTGGCCAATCCTTCTGAATGTCGTGTTTTTGCTTTTCGACTCACCCTGACATAGAAAAAACAACAGTACTTTGTGTAACTAAGCTGCAGCCCTAGCAAACGTGCATGACCTTTAGAATTCCATAGATATCCCACTTATATTTCTGATACTGAACTCCTTCTAAAAGCAGCTTCATGTTGTGTGACTCTTTATGTTCGCAGCATGTCCAATAAATACAGAAGGAAATGTATTTCTCTTATGAAGATGGATTGCTTTCAAGCTGGCTTTTAAGTACCACTCGTCCACATTTTGTTCATGACCAAGAGCCCCCCTCCCTCGTGACTGAATTAACATCATTACAAAACACTAGTTCATCCCCTTGAGAGAGGCATTCTTTGAAATTATCATGGTGGCTGTGGAAAAAGAAAAAAAAAATAACAGACTTTAGTGTCAAGCTGCAGTAGATTCCAACCCTTTAATCTTGAACCTAAGAGTTCAGCCTGATTCTTAGACAAATTCCGGCCACGAACAAGGTCATTCAGCTCTCCTTGTGACAGTAAATGTGGTTTATTGGAAGAACGAGTAACCTAGATGATTGGATCAGAAATGTCTTCATCTTTTTCCTGGTGATATGCTCCAGCTTAGTTTGATTCCTCATCACTGAAAGTTACATGCTTTGGAGAACGTAGTGCTGGAAGTTCAGCACTGTGGGGAATCGGTCTCACTACAGATGGTAGATTAGCATATACCACGAAGCTCTTTGTTGTCGAAGTAGTCTTGTTTGTACCTACAAGGCAGAAATAGCAGTCTGTTACGTGATATATGGGTTCCCTCGAAATCACTGGACCAGCAAACGGCATGTAACGTGAACTGATTATCCATGGTGTGAGTAGTCTTGCACATGTCACACAACAAATGTGAGGGGCCCATCTCTTGTCTTGAACATCCACTTTACATCCGAAATAAAGTTCACAGCATTATTAAAATAATGGTTTAAATTCCATTGCTAGAAGTTAGCCCACCACATACACAGCAGAAGAAATTGGGCTGATGAAGACGTGATCTAAAATCCTAGATGAACGTAAGTGTAAAATAAATACTTGAGAATGGAGCGACACATACTAGCTGTTAACACTGTGGCACCCACAAGCAGACTGACTTCAAGCTGCTGTACACGCAGAAATTAGATTCATGTCTAAAACGGTCTAATTATGTTCCACATGCACAGTCTGCTGCTCTGATCATATTTATCCTTCAACCATTATCAGATTTTTCTCCCCAAATTAATTAATTATATCCAATTTCCAGAAAAAAAAATCTGCATACCATTAAGAAATTAATAAATTTTTTATTTTTTATCCCGTGGTTATGCTAAATGACGCACATTTGAACATGGCGCCCACCAGAAAACGAAGCCTGATGGGAGAAATCTGCTTTCAAATTTGGATTCAACATGAAAAAACTATGCTTACAGCACCCATCAATACCCTTCGGGCAAAATTGTTAGTGGCCAGTGTTATTTGTCTGCATAGTTACAGGCTTACAACTGAGGTGTGTTGCTGAATATGTCGGTGGCAGGTGAAGACATGCAAAGTTTATAAATACAAATTTGGATGCGTTATATTTGCAGAGACTTGTAGGTGTGATGTATAGCTGATATCGCCAGTGGCAACTCAGGTGCACTTGAAAAATGTATCTTACTGCAATATCGGTCGGTGTATATTCTCAGGCTTGCAGCTGACATGTTGCAAATGCCGTCCAAGACGGTTTAAGATACATACAAAAAATTATCGGTTTCAGTTAGAATTCATAGCATACTCGCTGGCTTCCAATTATGATACAGTATATTGCACATAATTACTTCTACTATACTTCTGCTGTAGGTGGGTGTACCCACCATCAGCACACGCGATATGGTTCTATTTTCAGGTGACCACTAAGTGACAAAACCATATGGTTTCCTGTAAACCAGTAAACCCATTACTATGATGGGTAACAACCATAATCCAGATGACGCGTAACTGTTTAATGGCTTATGGCACTCCAGCGGAATTGAGCCTGTAAGGATCAATGTCCGAGTAGCGGCTTGGATTTAGTGTCTACATGACATCACTCAGGGGCAAGTGAGGATGTCACTCTGGCCTTAAAAGTCGGGTCTGCAGGTGCAAAAAGAAAAAAAAAATAACGGTTTATATAATGGATGGATTAATGGATGAACGGATGGTTGTGTTTTCTTTGGATACGTTGCAAGTCACTGGGTCACTTGGACAGGCTATACTACATAAATCCAAGGTTTGTGGAGTACTGTCAAATGTTGCAGAATCTGTCACTGCTAGATCGACAACGTTAAATTTTCACGGACTTGCAAATCAGGCATGTTTGATATTCTTGACCATCCGATTCAAGAACAATTACGCTGGATTCTCACGCTGATACACTGCATATCTACCAACTTCCCGAACTGCATCTCTCTGGAACTCGCTTACCCAGAGTTGTTTCCCTCCAAATTTCAACCTACAGCTGTTCAAGTCTAACTGTTACAGATATTTTATGAACAGGGGACACCAGTAATCTGGTGTATGGATTATTTTTTTTTTTATTCATATGTTTTTCCTTCCTCCGTTCTATTTATTTAAAAAAAAAAAAAAAAAAAAAAAAAAAAAACTTCCAGGACATTGCAGGTGCAGTTATTTGGATACGCTGCAAAATGGTCACCTTTTCAGAGATAGATAATATACACGACTATTGGTAGGTAGGTAGGTAGGAATAGTGGTTGGGTGAATTGTTATCTGGTTGGTAGGGAGGTAGGTAGGTAGGTAGGCAGTTAAACAAATAGGTACTCTGGTAAGTAGGAATGTAGGTTAGAAAAGTGAAATGTAAGTTTATAAACACGGGGGGAAGGTATAATGGTAGGTAGGTAAGTAAATGGGTGGTTGGTTGGTTGGTGGGAAGTTCGGTAGTTAGATCAATAGGTAATTTGGTATGCAGGTAGGTAAGTAGGTAGAAAGGAAGTACAGAAGATCGGTAGGTAGAATGATATACATGGAGGGAGGCAGGCTGGTAATTGGGTAGGCAGTTAAGTAGATTAGTTAGTTGGTTGGTTGGTAGGAAAGCAATGTACAGTAGGTACTGTAATATAAGTTGGTATGTAGGAAGTTTAGCAAATTTGTGTGTAGGATTATAAACCGGGGGAAAGGTAAGAGGGTACGGTATGTAGATAGTGTGGTAGGTGGGTAGACTAGTTGGTAGGATGGTAATAGGTACAGTAGGTAGGCAGGCAATTCTAAGTAGATAAATAGGTAGCCAGTTTGGTAGACACGAAGCCTAGTAGCTTAGATGGTTTGTTAATTGAATGATTGGTTGGTAAGTAGGCATATAGACAGGTAGCCAGGCAGGTAGAACGATAGGTATTAGGTAGGTAGATAAATTGGCAGGTCGGCTGGTAGGTAGACAGGTTTGTAGGTGCGTAGGTATATGGGTAAGTTAGTTGGCAGAGAGGTGGGTAGGTACTTAGGTAGATATGAAGGTAGAGTCGTAAGCAGTTTAGATAGGTTGTTAAGTAGGTAGGTAGGTAGGCTGGTAGATAGATAGGTAGGTTCGTAGTTATGTAGGAGTAGCCTATAGGTAGAAAGAAGGAAGGTAGGCAAGCAAGAACATAGATAAACTGCTTGAGTGACCAAAAGACAGAAACATATATGCAGACAGACACATGGTAACCTGCAGGTGTATAACTCACACTATGGCACACGGAGAGAGAGAGAGAGAGAGAGAGAGAGAGAGAGAATGGTCACATCTCGGCTTATTCAACTATGAGTCGAAAAATACAACGGTTATTGAAACAGCAGCAGATTGGACAAAGTACTACGACTCCAACTCTTCTCTCTCTCTCTCTCTCTCTCTCTCTCTCTCTCTCTCTCTCTCTCTCTCTCTCTCTCAAGTTTTGAGTTTATACCGAACAGCCTTATATTTACTACCGATTGATTATTATTTTTTATACTTGGTAACCGACAAGGTACCATGGTTCAGTGTATTCTTCCACTCAAAGGGTGGTCCATATATAGCATTATATTACCCGATTCTCGTGTGTTGTGGGGACGGCTTGGTTAACAATACCAATATCTACCTTGCATCATTCACTACCACCCAAAATCTATTTTTATGTTTTGTTTTTTTCGGCTTCTAACCCCAGCGGACTCAGTCGTTCCCGTATCACGCAAGATTGGAACCACTTTCATGGACAACCCTGTATTTTTGCTACGAAGGCACTGTTTTATTCGGCTAAGAAGGGACGTTTTCAATGTGGAGATGTTAGGTGTGTTAGATATAGCCTCCAGCAACCCCGTCACTGCGTCGGGTCTCTCCTAGGGAACAAAATCGTGTGGCAGCGGCAGCAAGAATGAAACATACAAGGTGTCACCGTACTTAAGGCTTGAAACTTCTGCACTCCGAAATGTGTCCTAATGTAAATAATGGCGTGTGATACTGGAAGCAGGAGTAGACTAAGAAGGAAGATGGTTTTGATAAGATTACTGAATACAGTTTCTAAGTATTGTGTGTGAGATGTCTTTGCTACGTGAAATACAATTGCCCGGCAGAAGCAAGAATAAAATACGCTATACGACGTTTCACTTAAATGCAGGTCTGACTTGGGCTGAATAGCATCCTCGGACGATGGGGGAAAAATGTAACGCGAAATATCATCATCCAGATATTGTGTGTGCTTGTTTAGCAAGGGTTTCTGTTTGATTTTTTTCTTTCTTTTTTCCTGTCCTGCGAAGCGAGAGTTGGGTATTATGTCAGGTATCGGTCTGTCTGTCGGTATGTTATTTGTACAAGTATGTACACCTGTTGTACTTAACCTTTTTCGGCTGCGATCCACATTTTGGAATAGTGATGGTCCGAATGTATGTTTTCAACATTCGCTGATGCGAATGCGAATATGATATTCAGTACTTGCGAATACCAATGTGACTGTGAATATTCTGATGATATAAAGACGTGAGTTATTGATTTTTTTTTCCCACGAATTAATATCTTTGTAAAATTTTCAGCCATAGAAAACTGGATGAACAAATTTTCATAAATTTTCTGTGTTATCAGGATGCGGGACGAGGACCCAACTCTCATGTATCCCCCGGGGATATCAGACGCGTCCTGGACGAACTTCGAACGGACCCTGGACACATCACATCAGGCAGGCGTTCTCTCCGTCCCCCCCTCCCCCTCCCTCTCCCTCCCTCTCTCTCTCTCTCTCTCTCTCTCAGAAATTCTTGAGATTTAGAGTGCTTTTTCTGGTTATGAGCTAAAAATCTGGAGATTACCCACTTATTTATGAGAAATTCTGAAAATCTGTTATTAGTAAGAGAGAAAGAGAGAGAGAGATTCAGACATTTTGGGGAATCTGGCAAGACTGCATGAAGCACAAGCAGCTCTAGCTAGCTTGTCACAGCTGCTTGGTTGGCAACACTAGCCTAGAACACTCGCTCAACAAATGATTTCAATTCTTATTTGATTTTCTATAAACTTTATAAAGCTACATTATTTATATTCGCAAATTACTTACATGACATTATGCGAATGCAAATGCGAATGCGAATATAGAAAGAGATACGCGAATATTTGCGAATACGAAGGCGAATATTCGGACCGTCACTATTCTGGACGTGAGGCAAGCATGGCGACCCGTGACATCCGACGGATATATTACACAGGTAATATAGCCAGGTTAACACAGATGCTAGTGAAGTAATTTATCGGTAATATTACATGCTTACCTTAAACGTACTTTAATATCACGAGTCTGAAGAATATTATCACCTGATACTACATTCGTGGATGCGTATATCTGCATAATCATATATATCTTTAATAATATATGCATGTACATCTTGTTTTATGCTTTCATTTTACATATGTGTACTGTTTACACACACACACACACACACACTGTCCCTGGCATTCAGACATACAGCCCCATGGATTCTACGCCTAAGCTTGGCATCCAGGTAGTTGATGGCTTAGAAGTCGACATTGAGAACAATGTACTGTATTTGGTCATGGTTACATGTCTTAAAATCAGGAGACGAATCCATTCAGCGAAGGGCAAACAGTGCCATAAATAAAGTTACTTTGCTAGTTAAAATACATATGTACCTAAAGACTGCTCAGAGGTAACTAAGGCAGACATCATCTAAATAGGTTACGAACCGAGAAGAGAAAGTTCAGTTATCTCAACCTCCCTCTCTCCAGTAAAGAGTAATTTTAATCACAGTAAAGTGAGGGCGCTGCAAATCCTCGGTGCAGTCACAGATGGAATACAGATGAAGGTTCAGACCAGCACGGCAGATTCCTGCCGACCCACTCGATACGGTCCAGCTACTCAGTTTGGAGAGCGACTCAAGGGTTAAGAATCACAAATGTATACATATATTCATCATTGTGTTAACAGAATGACTCAAACAGTTTACATCCGATTTTAACCAAATCTGGTGGAAGGACTAAGAGCCAGCCAAGGAGTAAATCATATTTCTTTTTCTAGAATAATAGGCCTCATACCAAACTTTCGGAACTAGGTCAAATTTGCCAGAGTAAGATGATCTCATGCAGTTTTCATCTGGCTTAAACCATACCTGGTGGAAGGGTTGGACATAAGTCAGAAACAAAGAGATTCAGTTCTGAGAACACTCAGTTAAAGGTCGTCACGGGGCAAGGTCAAAGTTCGACTCGTGTTTTTGTGTATAGAACAAAATAACCTAAGATTTTTTATCTCATTTCGCCAAACCTGGTGGAAATGCTGAGGGTGAACGGAGATGTTGACCTCCATTTTTTCCCCCCAGTTTTATGTCAAAGGCCAATGTAACAAAGGATGGTTAACTTAAATGACTTGGACCAAACACTGTGAAAGTGTTCAGGATAGGCCGAGAGTAACGGAATATAATTTTCGAAACAGTTAAGTAATTGTAAAGGTCACAGGGAACATCGAAAGTCAGGGTCACAATGCAACGGCACTACACACAGTGTCACTCTGATTTAGAGAAAACATTGTGGGAGTGCTCAGGGAAATGCAAGGACGATGGGATGCTTTTTTGAGATAGATCCGAATAAGGTTATGGTCACAGGGCAGTGTCAAATATTTGGCCCTGTAACTTAAACACAGCAGTTTCTCAGAACCAGGACCTTTCTAAAATTAATCAATTGGGACAAACAAATCTGGTCTCATTAATGGTCAGAAAACTAAATACATTAATTTTTCCAACAGAAAGAATCCCTCAGAAACCCACATAATTTTGAATGATGTCAGTATTCCCATATCCACTACAGTTGATATCGTAGGTGTCACACTAAACACCAACCTAAGCTGGACAGCTTATGTTAAATCCCTTGCTAAAAATGCTTATAAAAAATTGGGACTTCTGTACAGATTTCGTGAATTCTTAACTAACGAACAGTTGGCCATATTATACAAAAGTCATGTGCTTTCTCAGATCGAATACTGTACGCCATTGTGGAGTGGATGTGGGACAGTTGCATTGAGGCAGTTGAACAAAATTCAAAATAAAGCCTTTAGATTAATCAATAAGCCTGCCATTACGCAAGAGCTTCCTCCATTATCAGTACGTAGAGATGTTGCCTCTTTAGCATTATTTACCGATATTTTTACCGTAAGTGCTCTGACGAACTGGCTTCAGTGTGCCTTCTTTTCACATTTTCTCCCGAAATACACGGGCAGCTGGGAGCGCACATGAACTCACACTCTCTCCCCCGCAATGCATCTAAATTCATTTATCCCCAGAACTACAATTCTCTGGAATTCACTTCCTGGGAGTTGCTTCCTACAAACATTTAATCCATCTTTATTTTAATCCAGTTATTATAAATATTTTATGAATGGAGGATGCCTTTAGGCACATGGACTTGTTTTTGTTTATGTCCTTTGTTTTTCCTTCCTCCATTCATTGTCTCTTAAAAAAAAAAATCGATTTTATTCACTTTGAACCAAGCAGTGAAACGAATGAAGAGAGGCTGTTCAAATATCTAGGTCACAATACAAGGTCAACAAACAGTTTTGACATCATTTAGATCTAAACTGGCGAAAGCATTAGGCGTCATGCAATAGGGAACCAAGTCGATATTAAGGTCATCAGTCGGTAGTCTGGGTCACAAGATATAGTCAAATATTCGGAGCATCAGATCAATTTGTGGTCATGGATGTTGCTCTCTCTTGGGTGTTCCATTTTGTACTGTTTATTGTGTTTGCCATGTTTCCTATTTATACAGCCTTCTTTGTCTTGCTTGTCATTTATTTTTAGTATTTTGCTATATTTTCATACTTCCTAAACTTTATTTTGTCATGCTATGCCTTTTGATTGCTTTAAGCGTTGTTGGGCGTTATTGTTTTGCCTTGCCTTGAAGTTTTATTATTAACGTAAGTGTGAGGCGCAGGAGACCATGCGTGATATTACGAGAGAGAGAGAGAGAGAGAGAGAGCATGGTGGAATACATGATAGGTCATATGTGTGAAAAGATTTGATAGCAGAAGCGGAAGGGACAGAACGAGAGAAAAGTAAAGAGAACAGGAATGAGAAAGAAGAATGACAAAAGAATGGGAAGAAAAGTAAGGAAGGAACAAAGGAGGACAAGGAAAGAGACGAGAAGGGAGGATAGGAAGCTGAAAGGAGGAGAGAATGAAATGAATTACTGTGAAGAAGAGGTATAACGAAGGATGCAGTTTTACACACACACACACACACACACACACACACACACACACACACACACACACACACACACACACACACACACACACACACACACACACAAAGAGAAAACAAGGACAGAGTAGAAAGAACAGTAATGTTAAAGGAAACTAGAAAGCACTCAGATAGTGCATACCTCCACCAATGCCATATTGCCATTAAAAAGGATCTGGATCCGGATAGGCTACGTGAAGATATTTTGTGGAATACGTAGGATCCAAATCCGGTCCAAAATTCAATCAATTGTTCCATGGCCCATGGCCCACGCTTCCAGGAAATTTTATTCAAATTAATTGAGAACTTATGGAGATACTGTGCGGGATACTCCGGATCGGGATCGGGATCCACCCTAAAATGTAATGGACCTTTTCTTGGTCCATGGCCCACCCCTCCACAAAATTTCGTTGAAATTCATTGAGAACTTCTGGAGATATTGTGCAGGATACTCCGAATCCTGATCTGCCCCCAAATGTAATCAATTCTTACTTGGTCCATGGCCCACTCCTCCACAAAATTTCATTGAAATTCCTTGAGAACTTTTAGAGATATCGTGTGGACAAACAAATAGACAAACACAGGAGAATACATAACCTCCTCCAACTTCTTTGGCGGAGGTAAGAAAGGTGGAGGGAAGCAAGGAATGAAGGTGTAAGGATAATGTGTAATATGGCAGCAAGACAAGCCACACACAGTCTCTGTCTGTCTCACACACGCACACTGTGTGTGTGTGTGTGTGTGTGTGTGTGTGTGTGTGTGTGTGTGTGTGTGTGTGTGTTGAAATATTGGTTTGCTTCCATATATTGGTTTCGGTCCGTCTATGAAATTGCCGAGTTAATGAACTGAGCAATAACCTCTCCATTCATTGACTAAGCAATGTAACTTACCAATTCATGAACTGGATAAACTTGCTTCCCAGTTCATGAACTGGACGAATTGGATTTTGCCCGTTTCATAAACTGGGTAAACTTCATGAATGTAGAGTGATATATGTATTTTTTTTCTTTTTGAAAATCTTGTATGAATTATGTATAACTCAACTAAATAAAACAGAAAAGTATATATACTACAGCCAATGAGTATCTTCTTTTCTACTCCTCGTCTTTTGTAAGCCTCTAACACAGCTTCTTGTATTGCTGTATATGTGACTGTGCTGCTTACACAGTGCTCTGTATTTTTCTCTTCAGTGCCCTGTTTCAATTTTGATGATTTATTTAAGATTTGCCATATAAATGACGAAGCTTACTGTTTTTGTCAGTATTATTATTTTTCTTTGTACCTTTTTTCCTTTGATCTTGATGATATTGCACATGAAGGTATGTTTGGGTAACCTAAGTCCTTGTGTTAAATATAATTGACCTTGACTTATTTTGAAGATGTATATCTATCTATCTATCTCTCTATTGCCAGACACCTCAATCCTAAACAAATCGCCTCCATGTCGCCTTGTCCCGCGCCGTTTCACCGCCCTTGTCCCAACTCACCCTCCCCCCTCCTCTCTCATGTACTTCACTCCATCCCTCCCTCTCATCCTTGGCCTCACCCTCCCTCTCCCACTCTCCACCTCACTCACATACACTCTCATTGTCATATACACTCTCCTCATCAGTCTCTCACTCCCCGTCCTCTCCACATGGCCAAACCACCTCAGTGTGTTTCTCCTAATGCTTCCTATCACATCCACATCCACACCACAATGCTCCTTCACTTCCTCATTTGTCAGTCTCCATGTGACTCCCCAGGCTCCTCTCAAATAACTCATTTCCACTGCTCTCACTCATGACTTGTGTCCCTCCAGCAATGTCCAAGCTTCACTTTCATACGCTGAAGTTGGTATCACAATACTGTCATATCGTAACCTTTTGACTTCTATGCTCACTTCCCTGTTTCTTATCACTGCTTTCAAGGAACCAGCAACCTTTCTTCCTTGTTGTACCCATTCAAGCACTTCGCCCTCTAAACTTTCATCCTTACTCATCACACTACCTAAGTACTTAAACACACTCAAATTTTACATTTCCTCCTCATCCAACCTTACAGTACATTCACTGACTTTATTTCTCTCGAAGACCGTAACTTTACTCATCCTTACATTCACCTTTAGATTCCGTTTCTTACACACACTTCCTGACTCATCCACCAAGCCTTGCAGCTTGGTGGATGAGTTTGGGAGAGCTCATTTCTAATCTGAAATTAGAGTTAACATCGCCTTGCTACGCTTGCCCACTTCGCTTGTTGCGCTCGCTCGCTCGCAATAATATTTTAACTAACACTTTTTACAGAGAGCATTTATATTTCTTTTTTCCTGTACTGCGGGAAGATAACACTATAAATTCAGTACCAGGTAGTCTGCTGTAAATATATTCTTTATGGAGTTTTAAATGTTGCCCAGCAATATCATGGCAGTGCTGTCAGTAACTTATTAAAATGATAATCCGATTACTTAGAAATGCCCTGACATATTGCATTAAAAGTCTGGAGGTCATAGACAGTGAGAAAAAAGAATAACGGATCGAAAATGACTTCCAGAATGGGCCAGTTGTGTACTGTATGGTTCAAAAGTTCGCCTTGTATTTAACCTCATCTGTTTTTCACTTCCCCCTCCTGGCTAACATCCTACAGCTGAGAGAGCTTTGGTATGGTACACAGCCCATACGGTATATTGTTTCTGTTATAATACGTCAAGGAGAAAAGTGACCCAGTTGACCATACCCTTTATATTCTAACGACTTAAAATTGCCATCTCTCCATCTTGAATTCTGAGTTTGTGACAACAGATTAACGATAGAATACGATGATATTCAATAAGACGCGTTATGGAAAGGATGTTGATTCGTAGCATTGCCTTTTTCTGCCATTGAGCTACATGAAATAAGCAACAAAAGAACAAAAATCTGGACCAAGTTAAACACAGTATAGTTCTCATACTTCTATTCTTGACTGTACATGAAAGACTTGCAGAACTATTTGATGTGTGCATTGCGAAATAAATGTTTTTTCGCAGGTCATCACTTGGGTACTAATATCCACCGTCGATATTATGGTATGTTTAGGATACTGCATATGATGTGATGGTTTATATAACGTAACGGCTGCTTTCATGGAACAGCAGTGTATAAGGCTTTACAGAAATTCGAATCATTAACCCCCTCAAGCCGCTGACATCTTTTCTTTAATTATTGCTTCTTTCACACGATTTTATTAAGAGAGATCTACCGTACTGAAGGGGTTCATGAACGGTTTTTTGGACCACAATAGTTCGAAAAGTCGATCCTGAAGAGAAATTAACTTGTTGAAAAGCAGAACAAATAAAATGAAGAATATGTTTTGGGAATGAGGAGGCTAAACGTTAGTGCAGTACCAGGGCCGGTATTTATCAAAGCACTTAAGTCCTTATGACTACTTGTAAGTCCATATGAGTGTTCATAAACTTGCGAGAAATCCTAAGAGCAATCTTTGAAACCTCACAAGCGCTATGACGTTTCACATCACGAGGGTTCAATTGGGAGTGGTGGGTAGCTGCCACAAGGACTTAATTTTTCAATAGCTCTAGATGAAGCAAGATGGTAGACAAACAACAACTTCGAATTCGGTATCTGTGCTATTGTCGCCCTCGCAGAGACGTTGTTGATGTATACGATGATGGTAGACGCAAGAAAGGTATAGACTGGATCGTACTGACCTCGTTCATGTGACTGAGTTCCAGAGTAAATGGCAACCAATAGTCAGCTTGTTATTACCTAATGGGATGGAGCCATCCTATCAATTACCATATACGTCTCTCTAATTACTAGTTAAATCAACCTTCCCGTCTGACTACGTTTCATCATTAACTAAGCTAAAAGGGATCGCAAACCTTCATAAGGTTAAAATGAAAGCTGTGTGATATCTTCTTTTTCAAACACTACGCCGGCATACTGCACCATTAATGCAATTATAGCTCACCAGTGCATGTATATCTATATCTATCTATCTATCTATCTATCTATCTATATCTATATCAATATCTATCTATCAATCTATCTATCTATCTATCTATATCTATATCAATATCTATCTATCAATCTATCTATCTATTTATCTATCTATCTATTTTTTATCTATCCATCTATCTATCTATCTATCTATACCACTTTAGTTCAGAGAATAATTAATTATACTAATTCATATGAAGTCTAGCAGAAGATAAAATAACATTAAAAAAGTCATCTCTCTCTCTCTCAAAAAAAAAAAAAAGTATGATAGTGACATTAAATAGAATCTGGACATATACAGTATAATCATCCATTTCACCTTGATCTATAAGAAGAAAATGTCTTCCAAAACCCAAACATGTGTGTATGAGATATGTAACTGATACAAAAGATGGAGTGATAGTTCTGTGCAGAAGCGTACACTACTGTACAAAAGGTACACATAAAATATCCATTATTGGTAAACTGCCTTCTATACCGCCATTAAAAGCAAAGCTGCATGTAACCTCCAGGAAATGCTGTGTATGCCCGTGGTTCAGAGACATTTTGGCTGAACTACAACATTTCATAAATATAATTGATATGAAAAATGTGCAGGAATATTATAATGTCAGAATTCTCCCCGTCTCTGTCTGTCTGTCTGTCTGTCTGTCTCTCTCTCTCTCTCTCTCTCTCTCTCTCTCTCTCCCCACACATATAAAGGAGGGGTATTACATGATGGAGTAAAAGGTTGGCGTGCCTGAGGGACAGCTTGTGGAAGAGGATTTACATTCATATCATCATCATCATCATCATCATGCAATAGAAATCCACTGCTGGATATAGAAATCTTTTCACCCTTTCCATGACTCACATTTTGCTCGTCTATGCCCAGTTAGGCTACTCCTTCGCTTTTTTCTATCTCATCTCTCCACCTTGTGTCTGGTCGTTTCCTGCTACGTTTTCCATCTCAAGGGGTCCAGTCAGTTCGTTCCTTACTGTACTCTACCTGTTGTCCTCCCTTCTTGCTACAAGTCCCGCCCATCTCCATTTCTGCTCTTTTATCACTTCCTAAACATCTTTCACTTTGGTTTGCTGTCTTATCCATCATGGTCTCTTCTGGTCTGTCACTCCCGTCACCGATCTCTCCATTGTTCTCTGTGCATTGCTATATTTGTCACTGCTTTTAGTTTCCAGGTTTTAGGACCATAGGTCATGGTTGATAATATGCACTGATGGTACACTTTACGTTTAAGACAATATGGTAGCGAGCTTTTCATGGAGTTCCTGTCCTTACCAAATGCTTGCCATCCCAGGGTGATTCGACATTCTGTTTCATGGTCCTTATCCTTTGTTACCGATGTCAGGACTCCATATTATAAATACAAATCATAATAGATAGATAGATAGATAGATAGATAGACAGATAGAAGCAGCAAGTCAGGCGATGAGATAGGTAGTGTGTCAGCGAGAATCGAGCAATGGTAAACATGCTTACACACTCTAACTCAAGGAATGCTTGATAGGCACACGACAGCGCCTCGTGACCATACACACACACATACACACATACTCACACACAGGCTTCTAGAAGCTTCACATCAGAATATTCCACGTAACACGACCCCTGCTACACCAGAATGTAGGATTCTGAGATGAGAAGGAGACTGCCCATAGAACCGACAGGTAGTAGGGGGAAGGAGCCTAGCAACGTGGGCGAGAGGGTGGAAGAGAGAGAGAGAGAGAGAGAGAGGAGGTAGCTCGCGGGACTCTATACTTCACTCGCGTGTGAGAGACTTTGTTAATATTTCCAAGACAAATACAAATAGTCCCATACTATTCTTTACCTCTCCTGTCATTGCATGACAAAAGGGAACCAAGATTATCTACTTACAAAGCTCCTCACGTATAACAACCGCTCGTCCACGAGTCTAATATATGTATAACTGATCTACAAAACACACTACAAGAAGCTACAAATTATACTGTAAGACCTTAATCAGTTGGCCTAGGTAGTTGTACTATTCTGCTTCGTCATGAACTACTTCTACTCTGATAACTCTGCAGTGAGCATTATCACTGTATATGACTTTTGTTTTATTTATGTTCATTTTCAGATCTACTCTAAGGCTTTATTTATTTAAGTCATTCAGCATAATCTGTAACTCTTCTGGGTTTTCTGATATTAGAACGGTATCATCTGCAAATCATAGATGGTTAAGATTCTCCTTATCAGTGTTAGTCTTTTATTTTCCCTTGGGAGTTTTCTAAAAATGCTTTCAAGGCATGCTGTGAACAGCTTAGGTGAGACTGTGTATCCCTGCCGCATCCCTTTGCCGATCTTGATTTCTCTGTCTTTGTTTAGCGGTGCCACTGCTGTGCCCTCCATCTACATATTCTCTAGGAGCTTTTTATTTGTTTCAATTATGCCTTGTTCCTGCAATGAGTTCAGTATAGCCGTTGTTTCCACAGAATCGAAAGGCTTTTCATAATCCACGAAAGCTAAGAATATTGAATTGGTATACTCTGTAGTTTTCTTAATTAGCTAATTCATTGTATGTAAGTGGTCCATGGTCCAGTATCCACTTCGAAATCCAGCTTGTTCTCGAGGATGGTTTTCATCAAGGATGATTTTGAACCTATTTGTGAAAATTTTAGAGAACAGCTTATAGGTAACTGACAGTAGACTTGTGGGGCGGTAGTTGCTTAGATCTTTCGTATCTCGTTTCTTGTGAAGTAGTATTACAATTGCATTACATCAAGCTTCAGGCATATCTCTTTTATCTAAACACATGTTGAATAATTGAGGTAATTCTGAGTGAACTTCAGTGCCTCCCTCCTTCAATAGATCAGTTGTTATACCATCATCTCCTGAGGCTAAACCCTTTTTTATTCCACTGAAGGCAAACTTTACTTCGTCAACTGATACTTCTGGGACTTCATTGGAATCTTGTACTACATTTACTGATGGAACTGCAGTACTTGAGGAGTACAACTTTTCATAGAAATCTTTAACTCTAGCCAACATTGTTCTCAACAGTTAATGATTTCTCCGTCACTTTTTCACAGAGAAGTCATTTGTTGTTTTCCTGTGGTTAGTTTTTGTTGTGCTACCTTGAGACGTTTCCCTTGTTTGATGGTATCGTGGATCAAGTCCATGTTTCTTTTCCTCTCTTCTCTCTGTCTTTTGTTGATTAGCTTGTTCAGTTCTGCACTCTCTACTTCATCTCTTCTGGTTTTGATTTTCATAGTTTTTCTGTTCTTCTTGAGGTTCATTGTTGTTTGAGAATACTTTTTTTTTTTTTTTGGTGTTTGTGCTGCCGATTTTCTCTGCTGCTTCTTTTATTGCTGTTGTTAGATGTTCATTTGTCTTTTTTATGTCATTTTCCTAATCACCAAGCATTTGAAATTTGTTCCGAATTTCTAGCTGGAATTCCATCCAATTTTCTTTAATTTTTGCTGAACATATTTCCTTTCTGAGTACAAGTTTACTTTCTTTTGATCTAAAATTGAGTTTAGCTGTACATCCCACCATTCTGTGATCACTCCCGATGTTTACTTTATTGATGACCGTGACAATGGTTACACTGTTGTTTTCGTCATCAGTAATGAAACAAATATCATTATTTTTTTCATTCCATTTGGGCTGCTTCAGATCCACTTACAACGTTTCCTCTTTGGGAAAAAAGTGTTCGCAATTCTGAAATCGTACTTTTCTGCGAAGCTGACAAGAACTTCGCCCCTGTCATTGCGTTAACCCACTCCGAATTTCCCAGTGCATGATTCTCCTGCTTCATTTTTTCCAACTTTCGCATTAAAGTCACCAATAGTCAATGTATAGTATTTTTTCGTGCTCTGTTATGCTTGTGATCTCCTTATCGAAGGTTTTGAGTTCTTCATCAGAGCATTGTGAAGTGGGCACATATATCTGAATTACTTTAAGGCAGTATCTGATGCTGAGTTTAATTACACACACACACACACACACACACACACACACACACACATGCAACAAGGAGATGGCCTATAAAAGGTACCAGAACCAACCCACCACCGAATCACATCTTGCTTATGTTTCTGCCCGGAATCGTGCTAAGTCTGCACTCCGCTCTGCTAAAAGTAATTTCATCTGTTCTAAATGCTCTCAACTCTCCAACTCGAATTCTTCCCGCTCCTTCTGGCACCTTGCCAAAAACCTTTCTAACAACTTACCTCATCATCCTGCCCTCCTCTTTTCTACTCTGATGGCTCTGTAGCTGTCTCTTCTACTGATAAAGCAGATCTCTTCGCTCAGACTTTCTCCTCCAATTCCACCTTAGACGATTCCGGTGCAGTTCCTTCCTTACTTCCCCCCCTCTGACTTCCTCGTGGCTGACATTAAAATTTCTTCAGCTGATGTATTTTCTGCCATCACTGGCCTCAGTACTAACAAGGCATATGGGCCTGATGGGATCGTTTCTTTTGTCCTCATGAACTGTGCTTCTGTGTTTACACCCTACCTAGGCAAACTCTTTCGCCTTTGTCTTTCTTCTTGTACCCTTCCTTCTTGCTGGAGGTTTGTCTCATTCAGCCGGTCCCAAAGAAGGGTGACCGTTCCCAACCCTCTAACTATCATCTAATTGCTTTAACATACTGTGTTTCAAAAGTTCTTGAGTCCATTCTTAACAGAGAAATTTTAAAGCATCTTTCCTATTACAACCTTCTTTCTGATCGTCAGTATGGGTTCCGTCAGGGATGCTCCACTGGCGATCATCTCACCTACCTTTCAGATTCCTGGTCATCCTCCATTCGGAACTTTGGAGAAAGCTTTGCCATTGCACTTGACATCTCAAAGGCTTTCGATCGAGTCTGACATAAATCTTTAATTTCCAAACTGCCCTCTTACAGTTTCTAACCTTCTATCTGTGCCTTCATCTATAGCTTCCTTTCCGGTCGTTCTGTAGCTGCTGTTGGAGACGGCCATCGTTCTTCTCTTAGATCTATTAACAGTGGTGTTTCTCAGGGCTGTGTCCTATCACCAACTCTCTTCCTTTTATTCATCAATGATCTTCTAAGCTGTACATCTAACCCTATCCACTGGTATGCTGATGATTCCAGCCTTCACCTTTCCATTCGGTTCCCTCAACGTCCATCTCAACAGTTACTTCAACAAACAAGGGATGAGGCTATGGCACACCTAATGTCTGACTTGGCTCGTATCTCTGACTGGGGTAAAAATAATCTTGTTGTTTTTAATGCATCAAAGACTCAGTTTTTACACCTATCAACCCGCCAAAATCTTCCACATGAATACCCACTAATGTTTAATAATATCCATTTCAATCCTGCTTCGTCCTTGAACATACTTGGGGTTTCATTCACACGTGACTTATCTTGGAAAGATCATATTTCATCTCTTGTGAAATCTGCTTCCAAGAGATTGGGTGTGCTAAGCCGACTCCATGCCTTCTTTACTCCTGCACAGTTGTTGACTTTATACAGGGGTTTTATTCGCCCCTGTTTAGAGTACAACTCTCATGTGTGGGGAGGCTCACCACATACAGCTCTTCTCAATAGGGTGGAGTCAAAGGCTATTCGTCTCATCAACTCTCCTCCTCTTACTGGCTCCCTTCAACCTTTGTCTTCGCCGCGCTGTTGCTTCTTTATCTCTTTTCTATCGCTACTTCAATGGTCACTGCTCCTCTGAACTGTCTGCTTGCATCCCTTCACCTCTACGACGGTGCGTAGCACCCGTCTAGCAACAAACTCTCATCCCTTTGCTGTCCAACTCTCTAATGCAAGAATTAACCGTTACTCTCAGTTCTTCATTTATGCAACAAGTCAACTCTGGAACTGTCTCCCTCTGTCTGTATTTCCTACTTCCTATGATCTCCAGTCTTTCAAACGCAGTGTGTCCAGGCATCTCGAAATGAATGGATCTTGAATTTGGCTCACTTTTGTATTGTTTTTGTTTCTTTCTTGGAAGGAACGTTAATGCGGGCTCATCCTTTGGTTCCTTCTTCCTCGCATAATATATATATATATATATATATATATATATATATATATATATATATATATAGATATATATATATATATATATATATGAGAGAGTGAGAGAGAGACTAGTATGATAAGAGGATGGACTGAAGCTCTCATGAATAATGTTGAATTAGAGACAAGACAGAAATATCGTTCCACTCTTCTGTCGTGTAGTTATGAAACTTGTAGCATACCGTTCTGAAAATTATTGTGAGATCCCAAATCGCATCACTGGGTTTTGGAAGAGATTAACCATTGTCATTTTTAGTGATATGAAGTGTGTGTGTGTGTGTGTGTGTGTGTGTGTGTGTGTGTGTGTGTGTGTTTGAAACTACAACTGTTTCCCCGCCACTTGACTGAGGCAGAAAAAGAAAAAGGAATGATAGAAGAATGAAGAAGGGGAATTCGAGAGGAGAAAAAGAAGAGGAGGGAAAGTGAGGGACACTAGACGATAGGATAAGTGATGTGGAGAGGAGCGGAGAACAGCTGAAGGACAGGGGGAAGCAGAGATTAGGCAAGTGGATTGAGTGGGGTGAGAAGAGGAAGGGGAGGAGAGAAGAACAAGGGAGTGGAGGGAGCTGGGAATGAGAGAGATGGGGAGTGGATTCTAGTTGAGTGGAGTGGAGACAAAAGAACATTTCAAAACATTGTCAACATCATGATCGTTCTCAACATTATCATCACACCAGCCCTTGATCCCAATAATGCAAGACAGGTAGAACCAAGGAACATATAAAAGGACAACAAAAACACAATGGAACTACGCCTCCTTTCATTAATTAATTCATTCATTCATCATCTAATCCTCTGTTGCCCTATGTTGAGCGTAGAAACCCGGACCAGCCTTACTTCTCCTTGAGTGGCATTACGTGAGCAATAAACCCCAACCGTCCCTTGGATATAAACCTGCCCAGGCTCAATCCGACTGGAACGCCTTAATTACCCACTAAACCACCAGGCGCCATGATTTGGCTATATCGTTACCACCCAGCGCAGTAAATGCTTTCCTGGTGGACAGGAAACCATTTAGCTTGTCATTCAGTATAGAGTCACCCGAAGACAGAAGGAAGAGGAAAGAAAGAGGTGAAAGGAAGGAAAGAAGGATGGAAGAGATAAAAAAGGCAGTTACTAGAGAGCAGCACTACATCGAGTGAGTGGATGGTGAGCGCCCCCACCTGCCACTAACTGGAGGATTAGACTTTCCAATCAAAACACACCAGTCATCATCTTCAGACCAAGGACTGGACTTACAATTCTTTGTTGCCAATATTTGATAATCTGCTTGGGGGAAATAACGTGCAGTGATTGTTAAGGAATGGTAGGTCTAATCTCTCGGTTAGAAAATTTCACCTGTATTTCAATGGAATCTTATGATGGTAGAAGAATAAACGAAAATTACATTAAGACATTACCCTTATATGTCTGCCTGTCCCCCCCACCCTCCCAGTTCATAAATAAAAGCAGCCACTATATATGCAGTAATTCCAGGTGACTATGGACGCCTTAGATTCTGCCTTGGACTGAAGCGAGTACCCTCATGTTTGCATATAGATACAGGTATTAATACTGTATGACATAGCCTGTGTCCTTGCCTCACACACACACACACACACACACACACACACACACACACACACTCTCTCTCTCTCTCTCTCTCTCTCTCTCTCTCTTACTTTATAGCTATTTGGGTATAGAGAGAGCATTGTTCACCAGGAAAGCACTCATCATGTCGGAAGAAAGAAGGACAGAGGAAGACCCATGTAGAGAGCAGGTGAAATACTAAGGAAGGAACGAGTGTCGGAACGTTAACCAAAAATGCGAGGATTGCAGTAATATTATATCCATCCATCCACCATAATATTATATAACTATTATTATTCTCACCTTTAGAAGGCGGAACTATAATGTTTTTGCCTGCCTCTGTGTGTGTGTGTGTGTGTGTGTGTGTGTGTGTGTGTGTGTGTGTGTGTGTGTGTGAGAGAGAGAGAGAGAGAGAGAGAGAGAGGGGAAATTTTATAAAGGATTAGTCATAAATTATGGCAACCCGCCTCCAGACCCTCACCTCTCTCTGCCTCTCTCTCTCTCTCTCTCTCTCTCTCTCTCTCTCACACACACACACACACACACACACACACACACACACACACACACACACACACTCAACTGACCAGTACAACATCTCCCCACCACCACCTCCTCCTTGTCCATCTCTTTCCTTTCTCTCGCTTCCTCCATTCCTCTGTGTCCTCCACTATCTCCACTTTTTATCTACTTGCAGTAATTTCTCCTCTTTTGCTCTTCTTTCTTCCATCTTCTTTCTCCTTCTCAAAAATTCCTTTATCGTTTCCTCTTTTTCAGTTTCTTCCATCTCTCTCCCCTTTCCCTCACATATTTATTCCTTAATGTTATTTTTTTATATTCATCCTTCTTCTTCCTTTTTTCTTCATTTTTATATACTTTTTATATCACTGACCTTCTTCCTTCTGTCACGAATCAATTCGCGACATTTCCCTTTTGTGAGAAGCCACGAACTATTAGTGGAAAACTCACTGTGTATCGCTCAGCTAACCGTTTCTCCCTCCATTTCGGAGTACACTTTTCAAAACATTCGTCACTGTTTTCAAGAGTGACCGATTTAATGCACGTCACTAAGTGCTGTACTGAGCGATACTATTGTTTTCTTTATTGTTCGCCCCTGCTTGCACTTGACCGTTAAAAATGCGGCCGAGTGCTCCGCTTTTGTTCCCACGACTTACTCAGTCGAGTGTTTGTTGTGACGGAGGAAGGTCCTGTGCTCCAAGAAGTGTGAGAGGACGCTAGCACCCAAGCTCCACTGAGACAGTTAATCCAGTCCTCCCACCTCGGGTGATACACAGCATTCATCGACCGGTATTTCCTTTTGTATAATCCTAGTTTTAAGAGCTTAGTTAAGGTGTTTTTCCTAGGCGTAAGTATTTAGCTATTGCGTGAGTGAGTGCGTCTCATTTATTTGATTTGAAATGTAACGTTAAATTTATTCTTGTAATTAATAAATTTAACAGTTCTTTTCCTTGAGCTTAATGTAAAGTAAACTCTTGTTTCATTTCTCCGTAATTAAGCTTATTTCCCACATAGCTCCTAGCTTGCATAGACGTTTTACTATTCATAACTGGTACTTAGACCAGTCTTGTTGTATTAACTTAAAATCCGTTGTGCCAGATAGGAGTTAATGCATCAGCAAGAACCTGATGTTATTATTATTAGTATTAGTTATTTATTGTCAGGGGTGATGTAACTTTCTCCAGAGGCTAACAGTACAGTAATTCAGCAATTGTGAGAAATTAGTCTCTGCTGTGTACTGTTGAGAAAGTTTGTAAATTCTCGTTCTGAGAGAATCGTGCGAAGCAAGCCAGCGTAAAGTAATCGTTGCTTGATGTAGCAAGACAACCATTGTCTCTGCTCTTCAATATTATTGAATATAAATATCAATTTAAATAATATTTAACCCTTTATTATAAAAACACAGTGATATTATATAAAACCCCGTGACAATTGGCGACCTCATTCCAGGATATTAACTCCTAGCTATAAAGCTATTCACAAGATAGTGCTCACTCATTCATATTTAGGTATTTATCATTAAAGTTTATAGGCACAAGTTTACTGGTGGTTACCGTTGATTTAGCAAGTGAAATTTTGCTTTATTAATCAATAGAATACTTAACTCTAGTTTATTCTTGGTAACGCCAGACGATTTTATTCGCTCCTGGGAAGTCGGCGTACCCGTTGTGTTTATTATTGTCTTCCCAGTCATTTACATTTTTTATTTATTCTTTGCCAATTAACTAGATAAGACTGGTCACCACTAGCTTGTGTCTGTATTCTTTATTTGTATTATTAGCATTCGTTTGCGAAGCAGTCAGTACTCAATTTCGGTTTTGCTTAATAAATTAGCGCCATGGCTACTACTGTATTTTTACAGGAAGCCAAAGAAATGGGTCTTTCGGACCCAACCGAAATTAAAGAGTATATACTCTCACGGCATAATCAGGAGCAGCAGCGCGAGAATGATGCCCGTGAAGAGCGTAAGATTCAGCGCGAATACGAGCGAGAACAGCGCGAACAACGTGAAAGAGAGCGTGCATATGAACAAGAGCAGCGTGAAAAGGAGCGCGAGTACGAGCAAAAACAGCGCGAACTCGACTTAGAAAAAGAGCGAGAACAGCGCGAACACGAGCGAGAACAGCGCGAATACGAGCGTGAACAACGAGACAGAGAACGAGAGCATGAACGTGCCGAGCGAGAAGCACGTGAAAAACACGAATATGAAATGATGAAGCTCAAGCGAGATTCCTTGGCTTCAGACACGTCTGGTGCAGTTGGTCCAAGCTCCACGAGCGTTCTCCCTGCACATGTCCTGGCGACCCCACGCATCAAGCTTCCTTCATACAAGGAAAGCGAGCGAATCGAGCCGTACATAGCTCGTTTTGAGGACATGGCAGACATGTATCAACTGGATGAGGCAGCTAAGCGGCTTCAGTTTCTTAGCCTATTTGAGGGCCCTGCCCTCGATATTCTCCACAGAATTCGTGGAGACAATCTCACATATGAGATGATGAAAGCTGCACTCATTAAGGCATATGGTCTCACAGTAGACGGCGCCAAAGTTCAGTTCATGCGAGCTCGTCTCCAAGACAAGGAGACAGCTGTTCAGTTCCTTGATCGTCTCACAGCTTACTTAAATGAGTGGATGGAGAAAGATGAAACTCCTTCCACGCGTGAGGGGATAATTGACCTTATGCTGCATACACAGCTAGAGAGGTCGTGGCCTGCTGAGCTCATAGCACAGCTTAAGATCTGCCAGGTGAAAGATGCCAGCCAAATGGCAGAGAAGGCTGACGCATTCTTTACTGCATACGGGTATCAAGCTCTTAAGCAAAACACCTGGAGCAGAAAAGATACTGCCAAGTCTGGGAAGCCGTCTCAGACTGAATCCCAGCACCAAGGCCGTTCTCAGAGTAATGGCCAAGGTCCAAAACCGCAGTGGAAGGACCAGGGGCAAAACACTCAGAAACCTGAGTGGAAGGGGTACAACAAGTACCCTAACCAGCAGCAGTATCAGCCACGCAACCGACCGTCGGGACAAACTTTTTCACCACCAGCTCAAAAGAGGCAGGAAGCGAATGCAGCCTTCATTCCTCAGCAGCAGCACGGTGGTCACGTCCCTACCAGTGTGGGTACTTCCCCACAGTTCACTAGTCCCACAGTGACAGTGAATCCCCCTCCACAGATGGCCAATGTTCCATCTTATAATCCTCAAGGCACAATGTTTGCCGCATCAATTCAGCAGCCTCATGAGTGGCTAGCTGCTTCCTCCACAGGCTCTCCCACAGGTGACAGTACCTTCCTTGTTCAGCCAGAGTTTGTGGGAGGCATTCCTGTGAAGGTCCTGAGAGACAATGGTTCCTCAGGTTGCTCTGTTAAGCAGAGTTTAGTTCGGCCTGAGCAGTATACAGGTCGACAGATCCATGCAAAGCTTATTGATGGATCAGTGAGATTGTTCCCTGAGGCATGTATCCAGGTGGCATCTCCATTTTATACTGGTACGACACTTGCGGTTGTCATGCCAGAGCCTCTATTTGACTTTATAGTAGGCAATATTAATGGAGTCAAGGATAGTTGCTCCGATGACGCTACTCAGACTTCGGCTGCTGCGGTAACACGAGCCATGGCTGAGGCTCCAGACTGTGTCACCCCAGTGATCATTGAATCGCCGCAAGATCTGATGTGTAGTCAACTTGTTGTGCAAGAACAACATTCTGACCCGACACTTGCTACCGTGCGGAACAAACAAAAGGGTCGAGTGATAAAGTATTCACGGGGAGGTCGAGCCAAGTTCCTTCGCAAACAAGGACGGCTCTACCGTGAGTCACGAACACCCGAGGGCGAGGTTCGACTGCGGTTTGTCGTTCCCGCCAAGTACCGCCTAGCAGTGTTGCAATGGGGTCATTGTTCAGTCTCAGGAGGTCACATGGGCAAAAGGAAGACCCAGGGCCGTATCCGAGCTGACATTTTCTGGCCAGGGATGGGACGGGACATAGATAGTTTTGTCCGTTCTTGCAGTGTGTGCCAAAGTATCGCCACTAATCAGGGACATTCCCTTCCTGTGCCATTTGTAACTACACCTGTAATCTCTGAGTCAGTTGAGAGACAAGGTAGTGGTGAAGTGGGTGCAGACCTGACGTCTCGCCCATTGGCCCCACAGGACACATTATGTCCAGGGCCTGTACATACATATTATGTACCGTAAGTTAAGGGGGAAGTTGAGAGGCGACTTGAGGCTATGGAAGACCCAAGTTTGCATAAGGATTCTCAGCTTCCCGGTACTAATAGAAGTACTGTAGGTTAAGGGGGAAGTTCGAGAGAGAACTCCGCAGAGGCGACTTGAGGCTATGGAAGACCCAAGTTTGCATAAGGATTCTCAGCTTCCCGGTACTAATAGAAGTACTGTAGGTTAAGGGGGAAGTTCTAGAGAGAACTCCGCAAAGGCGACTTGAGGCTATGGAAGACCCAAGTTTGCACAAGGATTCTCAGCTTTCCGGTACTAATATAAGTATTGTACTGTAGGTTAAGGGGGAAGTGAGAACTCCGCAGAGGCGACTTGAGGCTATGGAAGACCCAAGTTTGCACAAGGATTCTCAGCTCCCCGATATTAATATAAGAACTGTAGGTTAAGGCACAGGTTGAGGACCCGTGTGCAGTTCGAGGCTATGGAAGACCCGAGTTTGCACAAGGATTCTCAACTTGCCGACACTAATCGTGTGCTAAAATTAATGGCGACCTCGAGTGTACTTTTCGTAGCATGTACTGATTGCTAGGCAGAGAGAGTAATTGTAACGTAATAAGAATTTTGTCTCATTGACACTTTTGATGCTCCACCTTAATTGGTTTTGCAGGTTCAGCAATGGGTGTAGCAGTTTTGCTGTGCGGGCCAGCTGATCGTCTGCCGCACGCTGCACTCTTCTCTTCTCATCGTCATACGTCGCCATATTATTATTTACTGTCATTTTACACGTAGGTACAGTTACACTACAACTGTCACACCTACACCGTGTATTACATACACCACGCTACACAACAATTAGTTGTCAGTGTAAATGTAGCGAATTTTCGCTCAGTTTGACCTGAGTACAGGATTTTCACCGTCGTCACGGAGTTTTTCCCTCAAGCTTGCTTCTATTAACGTAAATACGAGTTTTTTTTTTTTTTTTTCGCTCACTGGCGACTGCGACTTTCTCCTGTAGCAGGATAGCACACACACCACAGTGTGAATCTTGTGTGAATGACTTAGGATGTGTACATATATATATATATATCCACAAATTTTTTCCCATAAGGAAAAAATTTAATTTCGTAGGGGCGTAATGTCACGAATCAATTCGCGACATTTCCCTTTTGTGAGAAGCCACGAACTATTAGTGGAAAACTCACTGTGTATCGCTCAGCTAACCGTTTCTCCCTCCATTTCGGAGTACACTTTTCAAAACATTCGTCACTGTTTTCAAGAGTGACCGATTTAATGCACGTCACTAAGTGCTGTACTGAGCGATACTATTGTTTTCTTTATTGTTCGCCCCTGCTTGCACTTGACCGTTAAAAATGCGGCCGAGTGCTCCGCTTTTGTTCCCACGACTTAGTCGAGTGTTTGTTGTGACGGAGGAAGGTCCTGTGCTCCAAGAAGTGTGAGAGGTCGCTAGCACCCAAGCTCCACTGAGACAGTTAATCCAGTCCTCCCACCTCGGGTGATACACAGCATTCATCGACCGGTATTTCCTTTTGTATAATCTTAGTTTTAAGAGCTTAGTTAAGGTGTTTTTCCTAGGCGTAAGTATTTAGCTATTGCGTGAGTGAGTGAGTGCGTCTCATTTATTTGATTTGAAATGTAACGTTAAATTTATTCTTGTAATTAATAAATTTAACAGTTCTTTTCCTTGAGCTTAATGTAAAGTAAACTCTTGTTTCATTTCTCCGTAATTAAGCTTATTTCCCACATAGCTCCTAGCTTGCATAGACGTTTTACTATTCATAACTGGTACTTAGACCAGTCTTGTTGTATTAACTTAAAATCCGTTGTGCCAGATAGGAGTTAATGCATCAGCAAGAACCTGATGTTATTATTATTAGTATTAGTTATTTATTGTCAGGGGTGATGTAACTTTCTCCAGAGGCTAACAGTACAGTAATTCAGCAATTGTGAGTAATTAGTCTCTGCTGTGTACTGTTGAGAAAGTTTGTAAATTCTCGTTCTGAGAGAATCGTGCGAAGCAAGTCAGCGTAAAGTAATCATTGCTTGATGTAGCAAGACAATCATTGTCTCTGCTCTTCAATATTATTGAATATTAATATCAATTTAAATAATATTTAACCATTTATTTCAAAAACACCGTGATATTATAAAAACCCCGTGACACCTTCCTCTTTCCTTCTACTGCTTTCGTCTCACTTTTCTCTTTCCCTCTGTACCTTTCCCTTCCTTTTGTCCCTCTGCTCACTTCTTTTCTCTTTCATTTTCTTTCTTGCCCACTCACTTTTACGTACCTTTTCTCATCCTTTCATTACTGTCTTTCTTTTTCTCTCTTCTTCTTATCTGTTCAGTTCTTTTCAACTTTTTTTCTTACTAATTGTATCGTATTTTCAATGCTATGGGAGACTTTTTACATTCTCTCTCTCTCTCTCTCTCTCTCTCTCTCTCTCTCTCTCTCACCACACACACCTCATCACCTCGCACCTGTCACCCAGTCAGAACACTAATACCCTTCAGGTAATAAGAATAAGATGATTATATGAGTGCCTATCTATCTTTTGTGCAAGCTTTGGCAGGTAAGTAGAATAAGGAAAATTGTGTGTGCGCGCGGGCATGCGTGCGTGTGTGTGTGTGTGTGTGTGTGTGTGTGTGTGTGTGTGTGTGTGTGTGTGTGTGTTATATCTGTGTACAGTATATATGAATTAATGCACTTATCTATGGGTGGATGTGCGCGTATGTCTCAATGGATTAGGTATAAAGTTTTACTGTGTGCAAGTATGAAAGTATAAAAGACATCTGCTACAATATACCTGCCACTGTATGTGTTAATAAACATGTGTGTAAGTATATGTATAGAGCCTCAAGTATTGTTTTTCTTTATATGTGAGAAAATTTTAATAAATGCTCTAATCCTTTCCAGCTTGCATCGACGTTAAGATTTTTGTTTATCATCTTTATATAAGGAACAGAAGGAAAAGAAGGAGGAGGAGGAAGAGGAGGAGGAGGAGGAGGAGGAGGACATGTGGGGATAAAAATACATTATAAGATAAAGAATGGGATTGTAAAAATGAAAATAAAAATGATAATAATAATTGTGATGGGAAAACAGAGAGAGAGAGAGAGAGAGAGAGAGAGAGCGAGAGAGAGTATGGACGATATAGGAATAAGGATATGCATTAGCGAAGAATGAAAAAACGGGGGGAGAGAGAATGGAAAAAGGAGGAAGGTATGGAGGAGGAAAATGGAGGAGACTGGAGGAAGGGAGAGAATAGGGGTAATGAGGTGAGCTGTGTAGGCACGGGGGAGGAGGGGGAGGGGGACAGGTGGGTGGAGGGAGCGTGAAGGGAGTGTAGAATTTGGAACTGGTGAAGAGAGAGAGAGAGAGAGAGAGAGAGAGAGAGAGAGAGAGAGAGAGTAAATAATAAGTGTTTCTTACATACCGTCAATAATTTTTTGCTTCCGTGCATAGTATATACACCTACGATATTGACGACTGTACCTAATTCACTACCTACTTACTTACCGGACTACTTACCAATATATCTGTCTGTGCACATACCGTACCTTCCTATAGTGCTTTTGTTATAACCGGACTAAGATCTCTAACCTTTCAAGTCAGTTGGTGGCCAGGTGTAGTTAGACTGGAGGGTTGATTTTAAGAAGAAACAAAGGAGACTCATTCATACGCGTTACCCAACTGTTATCGTATTTTATGCAACAGTGAATTAGTGTTCAAGTTGACCCAATTCAGTCGGATGAAATAACGGGTTGTACTTTTTTTTTTTCTTAGGACACAATTACTTCCTAACTATTTACTGCACAAATAAGCACTCACTGATACATGGAGTAAAGCTGGTTTAGTGGGTATCATGTTTGCATCCTGATCTGCGGTGCCTTGGGTGAGGGGTCAAATTCAATCTTATGGAGCAATTACACTCGGTACTGCCGGTATGTTCCTAAATCTGACACTCAGTAGTTTATGTCGTGAATTATACTCACTGACATAAGAGGAGCCTGTGGAGTCACATGGAGAGACAGGCTGACAAATGAGGATATAAAGGAGCGTTGTGGTGTGTCTGTGGATGTGATAGGAAGCGTTAGGAGGCATACACTGAGGTGGTTTGGCCATATGGAGAGGATGGAGGGTGAGAGACTGACGAAGAGAGTGTATGTGAGAGAGGTGGAGGGAGGAAGAGGGAGGGGGAGGCCGAGGATGAGATGGAGGGATGGGGTGGAGAGGTATATGAGAGAGGGGGATGTGTGAGTTGGGAGCGGGGCAGTGAAATGGCGGGGGACAGAGCGACATGGATGCGATTTGTTTGTGGCCACCCCGGACGGGAGTGAGGCGTCTGGCAATAGATAGATAGATAGTCATACTCGTACGCTACACAACGAAAGTATTGTACTTTTTCCTTAGTATGCACAGCTGTCACTGCAAACACCCATTTCTATTCCCCAGTTGGACAGCATGGAAAAGGGTGTGCTGTAATTATGAGTGTCCTTCATAGATTGTTTTGTTTCCTCAGTACACCTCAGTGAAGCAAGGGTGATGTTAACATTCATACATAAGTATATTCATTGATACATAAGCACAAATGCACATTCATAGATGCGTATATAATCATACATGTATTTCTTCACTTGTTCACACACACACACACACACACACACACACACACACACACACACACACACACACACACACACACACACACACACACACACACACACACAAAACTGCAAGAGTAACTGCTGAATCTGTAAAATTACTTACCCTGTGAGAGAAAGTGAAAAAGTGAGAGGGGGAGACACGAGACAAGGCGATGAGGAGAGAAGAACAATGATAGAGAGGGAGAAAGAAAGAGAGAGAAGAGGGGAGCTAAGAAGAGGAAGAAGGAGAAGAAGAAAAAGAAGAAGAAGAAAACCAGAATACTGTAGGAAGAAAGTGGAAAATTATATGACATCGAAAACGTAAAGAGGATAATGTTAGACGGGAATCGACAAAATTCCCTCTGCTCCCCATGAACCCAGCTTTTATCATTCGTATTCTAACTGCAACTCTATCTTTTCTTAGTATTTCTCCCACATCCGATCATTTCTCTCTCTCTCTCTCTCTCTCTCTCTCTCATACTTATATCCAATCTTTTATTTTTCCTTCTAGTCTCTCTCAGATTTACAGTTTCCACCAATTCTCTCTTCATCCTTTCATCTTCTATACTTTTTCAACTTTCTGCTTCCCTGACAGCTTCCACCTCTACTTTTTTCCTCTCATTTAATCCTACTCCCCAGTCTCCAACTTTCCTCCATCTTCTAGTTTTATGATAGTTTCCATCTCATTTCCTCCATCTCTTCACCCACTTCCCTGCTGCCCACCTCTTCTCAGCCTCTCAAACGTCGCAGTCTGTTTACACTCATACACAGGTTCAGTATATTGTAGGTTTAACTTCTTAATTTCTCTCCCGGTATTCCTTCTGCTTGCTCCCTGTTCTTGCACATCCCTCCTTTCCTCCTTCTAATAGGCAATGGCTGTAGAAAATTTTTATCAAAATTGTCCTTATGCGATTTTACATTCTAGTTTATTATTATGATGATGATGATGATGATGATTACTTTATATTTAGGAGAACAGTTTGAAACTCGTGGTTTACGTTTAAGTCACTACAACCCTTTCTCGAATAAGCCCTTCAACCCTAGAAAACATCATCTGGTGGTAGGGAAAATAATTTTTAAAATATGTCAGTGCACCGACGAATGAAATGGGTTTGGCAGAAGAGACGGTGCAAAATCTAGCAAGCCCTGGCCATAGACTTCATTAGCTTTATGGTGTGGGGGCTGCAGCGCAATAATAACAAGCCTCTTATTGTTATTACTGTACTCCGGTGGGGCCTGAGAGTGTACTGAATGCTGGTGCCATTTGTTTGGGAGTTTTAGTTTGTTTAATTGTTTGTTTATACAGCCAAACAGTTTATACACATTTCAACTCCTAGGCTGAAAAAAATTTGGGTTTCAGACAGGGTATAGCACTTCGTAATATATGGCTGCACTTTTTTCTCCATATGATCACACACACACACACACACACACACACACACACACACACACACACACACACAACTGGTATGCCAGATTGGGTCCCAGCTACTGCATATTGCTTGCGTGCATTACTGTGTCACCAAAGGGGTTTCCTGCTTTCAGTCGTTGGAGTTCAAGATCTGTGATTTTTTTAAGCGTCTGTTTAGCACATAATCGTCTTTCGTCTGATTTGTTTTTATTTGATTTATTACTAGTGTTATCTATTAATAGGTAACTAAAATTTTTGCGTTGCTTAGAATGGCGTATTGGAACTGGAGGAATTAGGTATATCCTTTCATTCCCCTCTGCACGATCACACATCTCCCCTAAATGAAATATATTGTCTATAGGAAGGAGGGACAAAGTATGAACTACGGCAATGGAGTGGAGGACTACTCTGTCACCACGAGAGGTGTTTGCTATGCTTAATATAATCGTCTTCAGTTAGCACGTATACGCGAAAATAAGGAATCGTCTTAAGGGTTAAACTTTTGAATTAGCTGAATATCGTATGTGTATTTTGACTTCCTTTATCTCTTCATGACCAACTTTTTTCTTCCTTTCTCATTTTTGTAGGTATGTACACGACAGCAAGAGGTTCCTGTTACTTAGAGGAATGTTTACCGGAGGATCTGTAGGGTAAGGTACGTCTTGGTTCTCTGCAGTCCTTTTTTCTTTTCTTGTTTATGTAGTTGTACATTTAAAAAGGTTTGGTTGGCACGTTTGGGGTTAGTACGTTTATGTTAAAATAAGTAATTCTCGTAGTGTACGGCCAATTCTGCTATGTTAACTGGATATTGAACTGAAGAATATGACTTCCTTTACCATTTGATGACTGATTTTATACTTCCCATTATTATTATTATTATTATTATTATTATTATTGTTATCATTATTATTATCATTATTATTATTATTTTATGTATGCGGACGACAGAACGCTGTTCCTGTAACATAAAGGAATATTTGACGGAGAAGCTGAAGGGTTAGGAAAATATTTGTTCATTGGAGTCCTTTTTCTTTTCCCCATAATATTGGTGCCTCAAAAAAAAAAAAAAAAAAAATCTATTGATCTGGTAGTCCAAATCGCTCCAACTGAATGTGGCTGGTAAGGACTTGCGAGGGTTGGATGGGATTTACTACTCACAGAATGCCTCTCAGTGAGGAGCGATGGGCCACTCTGAACGTAAATATGAAAACTAACAGCGTAGTCACGGGACTCTACGTTCCTGATGGAGCACTAGAAGATTCGATGATAGATAGAATAGACAGATGAATTATATTATGAGACCATCTTTCTGGCACCATAGTAGGTATAGAGGAGGACAAGAATATCGCTTGTTTTTTTTCATACTCCAACAATTCTAAAGTTCTTACACAGAATTCTGATAAGTTTTTGGGCCTGCGAAGATTGCATTGTTGTATACACACACACACACACACACACACACACACACACACACACACACACACACACACACACACACACAGGATCTGCTTAACAATGAGACAGAATCACAATGGTCTCCAAGAATTTTAAGATTTTTCAGTACCAGCTGATCTAAGCTCCTGAAAATGATCTCTCGAATACCCTTTGCTTCGTAAATGTTATATTGCTGTCTTAAGTGTGTGTGTGTGTGTGTGTGTGTGTGTGTGTGTGTGTGTGTGTGTGTGTGTGTGTGTGTGTAAATAATTCAGACTGATTCACGTGACTAGGAAATACGTGGGTATGCACAAGAATGGAAAAAAATACGATATTCCCAGATCTTTTTCGTAATCTCGTGGGAAATTACATGTTTAGCTTTATCTTGTAAATGTGTATATTTGTGTATTAATTTATCTGTATCTTTTCATCTATATATCTTGATTAGCTTATCTGTTTACCTGTCTATCTATCTATCTATCTATCTATTTTCTCTTTGTATGTCTGTCTGTCGGTCAGTCTATCTTTCCATCTCTTCAGTGGAACAGGTATAATGTTCTTAAGTTTCTTTCACATAAAATTATGTGCTCATATTACCTCTGTTTTGTCACAAATCCTCCCCTTCATCCTCTTTCCCAGTCTTTCATTTCCATGAGAATTTCCTCGCTTCTCTGTCACTGGCTTACTCTCACTCTCGCTCACATTCTCACTTTAATCCAGCCTCCCCTCTCACTCTCTTTCTCTCACACCCCTTTGCTCTCCTCGTATGATTTTAATCTATCATTTATCTCTTCCCCTTTCCCTTGCTCTCACTTTTCCTGCCTCTTTTTCCGTCTGCCACTCTCTCTCTTTATTGACCTTTCATATTTTCTCTCTTTTACGTTGCTCATTTTTCCTTTATCCATCTTTCTCTATCTTCTTTCTGCTTCTACTGCGTTTCCTTCCACATACTTTCCTCCCTATTCTCTCTCTCTCTCTCTCTCTCTCTCTCTCTCTCTCTCTCGTGAAATGGAGCATAATGTGAGAGGCCTGGTTATTATTTTTTTTTTTTCATGGCCACTGTCAAATAATGTTATGAAGGTTAGCGTAGATCTCTTAAACTAAATGGGTTACAGACTCCATTGGCCCCCTATTCTTTACTACAGAATTCGCAAGATTATCATAAAAATGTCATCACACTAAGGATTGCTAGACATTGCTTTTGATCCCACACCGCTAGAGAGAGATGTCATTAGCCTGAATAAATTGGCCCGCACTTAGTCACTGATTCGTCCTTCATCGAATCCCCTGTAACTCCATTAGCGACTGGGACCAGACATTTCAGACGAGACTGATTATAATCTTTTCACTTAAACTTAGCCTACAGAGTAATTCCCATATGTGTTTTATCATTCTTGACCTATAGCACTAGCCTAACTTAAGAATATGTTGCTAGTCAATAAGAAGTGTTATGAAAGGTTCTGGAGCTGTAGCATTGTCATTTCTCCGAGCCAGGCGAAATAATCTACAAAATGACGAGAATCTGTGTCAGGTAACCGTAAAGAAGCACTGTTACTTTAACTTGAGTAGTACTGTGTAAGAAATAAATCGTACCGTTCCTTTGAACTTAAAGTCTTATCAGTAACATACGCTTAGAGAATCGTAGCCTACAAGACCACCAGGCTTCTTCTAATGGGTTTATTCCGTGGTCGTCCAACGTACCTTAAGAAAATCGTTCTTGGTGTACAGGAAATCATTTAGTGTGTCATGCTACTTAAAGCTATCTGATGGCAGCCATTCATTGCATGAAAGGATGGTGGGTAGGGACTAACTTAAAATACATTCTTGAATTATTATAACCATCAATAATTATTAGTCGATAACAAATCAGAAATTGAATACTATAACTTAAATTCAAGTACTCCAACCAGAGGCTTTGACTCCAGTACTATTTATGTCAAGATACTGTACGTTTTAAATTTCGGACTTGAAGAATTGTTTATCCCATCTGCGTTCTCGAAGAGAGCGTGGGTGTTGTTTTGCGCTGTGTGTGTGTGTGTGTGTGTGTGTGTGTGTGTGTGTGTGTGTGTGTGTGTGTGTGTGTGTGTGTGTGTGTGTGTGTATGTGTGTGTGTGTGTGTGTGTGTGTGTGCACTGTTGTTGACAATAATTAGTTATGTTAGGACTCCATATTATAATTACAAATCATAATAGACAAATAGATAAATAGATAGATAAATAGACAGATAGACAGCTCTATGCGAGCCTGGGAATGGGAAATGATCTTGCAAGTTACACTGAGGAAAAGCTGACGACAGACTAGGAAGTAGCCAGTCAGGAGATGATGCAGTTAGTTGGTCAGCGATCACCAGGTGAACACACATACACACATACTCACACACAGGCTTCTAGAACTTTCCAACCACAGGGAACACACATGATACGACTCCTGTTTCACCAGAATTTAGGAAAGAGAGCTCAGAAGGAGAGAGGCCATAGAAGCGGCAGGGAGTGGCAAGAAAGGCTTAGCAACTTGGGAGAGAGAGAGAGAGAGAGAGAGAGAGAGAGATAGCGGGACTCTACTTTATACTTCGCTATGTGTGAGAGACTTGTTAATATTTCTAAGACAAATAAAAATAGTCCCATACTATTCTTTACCTCTCGTTGTCATTGAATGACAAATGGGAAAGAAGATTATCTACTTACAAGGCTACTCAAGTATAACAACCGCTCGTCCACAAGTCTAATATATATAACTTCTCTACAAGTAATTACAAAGTTGTTTATGACATTTGGTAGCAGCGAAAAGAACGCACCTCGTCTTCGAATCAACAGTGAATTTCTACAAAAGCAGGCGACACTCTGCAAGATTAACTTCAGTTCTACAGTGAACGAACTACAACCATCTACAATCAACTACAAGTAACAACTCTACGAGCTAGGGGGACTCTACAAGATTAACTTCAGTTCTACAGTGAACGAACTACAACCATCTACAATCAACTACAAGTAACAACTCTACGAGTCGTCTGTATAATCTTCTACATGCACCTACAAGTAGCGGCAGTCTTCATCCTACAACGAGTAAATCACAAGAAAAAAGGACCAAGAATACATCAAGTAAGAAAATACAAAACAAACAAACGAAGAGTGAGACACGAGTCATAACTCATAACCACCAGACCTCACCCTCCTCTCTCTGCTACATCCAGTCAACCTCCACCGCTGACGCAGGAGTGAAGAGGTCAAGACGACGATGCAAATACCAAGTCCATATTCACAACTCATATTACTCACTCGTCTTCACTCAAGTCTCTCATTGCTACTCATTCACTTACCACAGCTACCAGTGTGGGAAGTCGACGTCATCATGCGTGCTTGCTGAAAAGACGCCACGTCAGTCAACTCACCACCTGCACCATCACTAACACCATTCCCACCACGGTAAAAATTAGTGAGTTACATAGTTACTTCATTTATACAATACACAGTGATAGACAATATGCTTCTGCACAGACATATAAAACGTGCTGTATAGTTACAGCTTAAATACACATACTTACTCTACGAGTAACAACTCAAACACTAAATAATCACCAACAATAAATATTCTACACTGTATATATTCATTCATTTATTATAACATTTATTTACTACCAACGAGTGTTACCATTTATACCTACATAAAATACGTGTTTCATACATACAGCCATACATTATTATATCTACAAAGTGATCAAGAAAATATACCATCACAGTTACTCAGTCAGCGATTAAAAGAACTGTATTAAACATTTATTAATTAAAGCTACCTAGTGGAAACATATAAATTAAGTTACAAGGTAAACTAGAAAAAAAATAAATAAATGGCCAACACAAATGACGTTAGCAAGAGTGAACATCTTCAACACAATCGTGAAGACAATGATTTCCACACAGTGCTGACACATATATTGCCCACGATAGGTAGAAGTGAACAACAAGTCAGTGTATATAGTTAATACTGTATATAGTGTATATATATTTTTTTTATATAAAATAACAAAATATGGGACTATATAATATCATTTTCAGTAATATCTGTGCAATATAAACTAAACTTTAACAAAGTATCCCAAGGAAATTAGCCAGTAATTATGCAACCATGAACAACATAGAAAAAGCGTACACAAGCGAAGAAAAACAAACTATAGAAAATCAATACATACAAAAAAAAAGAAAGAAAGAAAAAAGAGAGAAATAGAGTAAGATCACATAACAAACAAATGAAAATAAGTGTAAGTGTTACTACAAATGCCAAAATACCACATAAACTACAAACAAAAAAGCAAATTGTTGTCTCCATAAGCAAGTGGCATGGCACATCATCACTATCATCGACCGCAGCATGACCGGATTCATATGTCAGGACTGCAGTTATTACAATTATGTAACGACAAACGATTGCATTATGTTACACTTGCTACAATTATGTAACTACAAACGATATGTAACAATTATGTAACTCCATATTATAACTATGTAACGACAAACGATTGCATTATGTTACACTTGCTACAATTATGTAACTACAAACAATATGTACCATATATGTAACAGTTGCATTAACAAGATGTAACTTTTATGTAACTTTAACTACAATTATGTAACTACAAACGATATGTAACAATTATGTAACGACAAATGATTGCATTATGTTACACTTTGCCAATTATGTAACAGTTGCATTAACAAGATGTAACTTTTATGTAACTTTAACTACAATTATAAGGCCAAGACACTTATGTAACAGTTGCATTAACAAAATGTAACTACAATTATAAGGCCAACACAGTTATCATTACCACAATATTTTGTAACAATTCATAAAATGTTACAATTATGTATTACCACAATGCTACTACAAAGTTATAAGTCATACAACTATACCACAATTCTGTATTACCAGTATCATCTTACAAGTTAGGTGAAATATTAGACATTACTAAAGGTATAATTCAATATGTAATGTGTAACCTAGCAGTATTGCCATTGCACAATGATATGCGTACGTCTGTTGTACATGCACGTCTTACAAAGTGTCATACAACAGCAATTTACTATGAATATTATATGTATACAATATTATAATCAATATTATGTACTAATAGATTAGCATATGTCAATGATAATTGCTGTCGGAGGACCTCCAGTGGCGCGTACCGAGCATATGTTAGGACTCCATATTATAATTACAAATCATAATAGACAAATAGATAAATAGATAGATAAATAGACAGATAGACAGCTCTATGCGAGCCTGGGAATGGGAAATGATCTTGCAAGTTACACTGAGGAAAAGCTGACGACAGACTAGGAAGTAGCCAGTCAGGAGATGATGCAGTTAGTTGGTCAGCGATCACCAGGTGAACACACATACACACATACTCACACACAGGCTTCTAGAACTTTCCAACCACAGGGAACACACGTGATACGACTCCTGTTTCACCAGAATTTAGGAAAGAGAGCTCAGAAGGAGAGAGGCCATAGAAGCGGCAGGGAGTGGCAAGAAAGGCTTAGCAACTTGGGAGAGAGAGAGAGAGAGAGAGAGAGAGAGAGAGAGATAGGGAGATAGCTAGCGGGACTCTACTTTATACTTCGCTCTGTATGAGAGACTTGTTAATATTTCCAAGACAAATAAAAATAGTCCCATACTATTCTTTACCTCTCGTTGTCATTGAATGACAAATGGGAAAGAAGATTATCTACTTACAAGGCTACTCAAGTATAACAACCGCTCGTCCACAAGTCTAATATATATAACTTCTCTACAAGTAACTACAAAGTCCTTTTTTATGACAGTAAAAGGTAAGGATCACACGACAAAGACAATGTGATAGGATGAAGAGGATGATTGTGTAGTGAATGGAATCGTGTATTTTCCTAAATCACCCAATATTGTTCTCTTGACTGACAGCAAAGGAATAAATCAGCCATAACGCAAATTTTAATTGTGCTATCGGAGTTATTCTCAGAATCGTTCACCCCTCTTTCATTATATTTTAAATTACTAATTATAAATGCATCCTGAAATTCATGAAAGTGAGTTCACATTCATCGTTGCATAATTTGTAGGAACTTTTATATCCGGACTTGTGACACATGGGAAGACCTTGTGACTGGACCTTCAGAGAGAGTAACTGAGAAGGTCTGTGGTAGAGGAAGAAAGATCTTTATTTGTAGCTTCACAGTTCTAAAGTACCTGAGTCTACTACGCCTACCACTACAACTACTCGTTTCTGACCCCCTCCAATCAGTTCTAATCCACTTGTCAAAATGAACCAGATACAGTCACATAATTTTCTGTCATCCATCCACTCCCTCGCTGTGGGTCGAGAAGAGTTGCATCTGTGGACAAGTAAATATTAACTTTGAGTGTCCGAAAGTTGAGCTGATGTGAGGAAGGGAGAGGAGAGGAGGGAAGAAAAATTAAGGGAGGGATGAAAAGGTTGGGAAGGAAGAAGAGGGAGAGAGCAAACTTATATGAATGAAGACGGTAAGGGAAAAGGAACAAACGGAACGAAAGGACAAAAGGGTTGAATGGAGAAAGGGAAAGACAATAAGGAAAGGAAGTCGAAAAGAGGGGAAGAAGGACTGAGAAGAAAAAAGAAGAAGTATAGAAAGAAGAATAAAGTAGAAAGACAAGGAAGGAGGGAGAGAAGGACGAAGAGAGTAGGTAGGTACAAAGAGAAGGAAAGGTGGAGAGAGAGAGAGAGAGAAAATAAAAGAGATTTAAGTGGTAATGGGATTATGAATGGAATATTTCGGAGAGAGGAAGGAAAAGGAAAGCAAGAAGGGAAAAGAAAAGGTGAGGGGAGAAATAGGGAGGGAGTAAACACGAAAATGGATTAGACTGGAGGTAAAGTGGTAGGCAGAGGAGAGGAAAAGAGGAGAAGGGGTATAGTGGAGAAAGTAAAGGTGGAGGGAAGAGAGGATTGAGAGAGATGAGGAGGAAGACCTAAGGGATTGTGTGAGCCAAAGAGGAAGGTGATGAGGCAAGTAAGTAGAAAAACTCATTCAAACAGAAATGAAGAAGAAGAAAAAAAAAAAAAGAGAGGAAGAGGAGCAGGAGGAAGGGGAGCAGAAGAGGAGGATGAAGCAAAAGAGGAAGATGAAGAATAAAAAAACGAAGAAGAAGAAGAAGAAGAAGAAGAAGATGAAGAAGAAGAAGAAGAAGAAGAAGAAGATGATGATGATGATGATGATGAAGAAGAAGAAGAAGAAGAGGGAGGAGGAGGAGAAAGAGTAACAGAAAAGGAGAAAGAGTAAGAGGAAGAGGAACAAAACTAGGAAGAAGAGAGAGAGAGAGAGAGAGAGAGAGAGAGAGAGAGAGAATATGTTTGTGGACGCTGGAAGGAAGGCAAATTTAATTAATAATCCACAAAACAAGAGCAAAGCTAAATTTTTTTCTTATTCTTCTCTTTGTCCTTTTTCTTCCCGACTTCCTGGATGTGTTATGCTCGTTTATTCTCTCTTTGTGTGTGTGTGTGTGTGTGTGTGTGTGTGTGTGTGTGTGTGTGTGTGTGTGTGTCACTGTTATTATTATTATTATTATCATTATCATTATTATTATTATTATTATTATTATTATCATTATTAGGAACGCTGTACATTGGAAATACCATAACAATGTCCTTGAAATGTTCATTACAGTCATCGTTTAAAAAAATCTTTTCGACATCATCTTTTTAAAGAATCTCTGAAAAATTCCATCAGCAATCCAGTTCACAACAGGCTGCCTCCTCATAAAAATTTCCAAATTCCCTCAAAAAGAAGAAGAAAAAAAAAAAAACTCCTGTCCACAGATGCTAAGGATATTACAATGGGCATGGAAATTAAAGACAGAATGAAAGATATACCTACACTAGCATGTCCCTTGTGTAAACAAAAATAATAATAAACATAGTTAAAAATAATCACCAAAAATCGAAGAAATCTTAGGCTTGTAAAATCATTCCTATTAAAAAAAAAAAAAAGAGTAACTCAAAAATAACCTGAAATATACGCAAAATGACACAACTAATCTTTCATGAAATCTTTTACAAATCTAAATAGTAAAATCAGTCTGTGCATGTGTGTGTCTGTCTTGGTGCTTGTTCGTTTCTTTCACAAGAACGGTAATGGTTATTGCAGGAAATTATATTTGCATTCGTTGGAGTAAGTCCTTGGAGTGTTGGAAAAAGAGAAAACAACATTACTGACAATCGCGCGCGACATGAAGACAAAATTTTTGGAAATAGCGATACTCGGCAAGTCATATTTTAGACATTTTGGTCAGAATTGGTAACTATGGGATCAGTAACTGTATGGAAACAAAGATAATGGATTTGCAGACATTTTGTGATGGAAACACTATGAGTTAGTCCTGCAAATTTTAGCGGGCAAGGACTAGTTTTATAATAGAAGACTCCCGAAAATATCATGAAAACTTCTTGTCAATTTGCCGATAATTATCAAGCATAAACTCGAGGGGTGGGGGGGAAATCCACATTCGCCCCAGGTAACGTTGAGACAGTGATTGCAAAGAGAGGGGGGAGGGGGGTATTAAAGACTTGAAGAAAACACGTAGATTAGAGAGAGAGAGAGAGAGAGAGAGAGAGGATTTTCGTGGAAACATGATGGAGGGAAAAATTAAGGACCAAAAATTCAACACTAAATTAGAACAAAGCAAAATACCCTTAATATATTCTTCTTCCTCCTCGTCTCATTTCTTTTCCCTACGTCCTGGATGTGTTTTGCTCTCTCTCTCTCTCTCTCTCTCTCTCTCTCTCTCTCTCTCTCTCTCGACGGAAAATAGATATCAGAAATTTATTGAACCTGTGTGTGTGTGTGTGTGTGTGTGTGTGTGTGTGTGTGTGTGTGTTTTGGCAATGATAGATAAAAAGCCAGGTTCACACTGCAAGGTCAATCTGTGACAGGATAAAGAGGGTGACTGTGTTGTCTACTGATTCGCATATTTTACTTAACCAAATAATATTGTTTACATGACAGCAAAGGAACATATCTGCTTAAACACAAATTTCAGTTGTACTTTCGGAGTAATTTTCTGAATCGTTCACTTATCCTTAATTATTATTTAAATTACTAATTATAAATGCATCCTGAAATGCATGGAAGTGAGTTCAGATACATTGTTGCATAATTTGTACGACCGTTTACATCCGAACCTTTGACGCATGGGAAGATCTTGTGACTGGACCTTCAAAGATTGAAACTGAGAATGTCTGTGTTAGAGGAGGAAAAATCTTTATTTTGTAGCTTCACATTTCAAATTTCCTGGGTCTACTACGGCTACCACTGACACTAGTCCTTTTTGCCCTCCCAAAAACATTTCTCATCCACTTGTCAAAATGAACTCAGATACAGTCACATAATTATCTGTCATCCATCCACTCCCTCGGTGCGGGTCGAGGAGACTTGCGTCTGTTGACAAGCAAATATTATCTTTGAGTGTCCGAAGGCTAAATTGAGGTGAGGAAGGGAGAGGGGACGAAAGAAGAAGAATTAAGGGAGGGATGAAAAGGTGAGGAAGGATGAAGAAGGAAAGCAAACTAATGTGAATGAAGACAGTAAGGGAAAAGGGACAAATGAAACAGAATGATAAAAGGGTTGAACGGAGAAAGGGAAAGGGAGGAAGGAAAGGAAGTAGAAAAGATGGGAAGAAGGACTGAGAAGATAAGGGAGGAGGGAAAGGAGGAAGGAGAAAGTAAGTAGCGAGACAAGGAAGGAGGGACAGAAGGACCAAGACAGTAGGTAGGTACAAAGAGAAGTTAGGGTAGAGAGACCGAGAAAATAAAAGATATTTAAGTGGCAATGGGACTATGAACAGAAGATTTCGGAGAGAAGAAGGAAAAGGAAAGGAAGGAGGAAAAAAGGTAAGGGGAAAAATAGAGAGGGAGTAAACATGAAAATGGATTAGACTTGAAGTAAAGTGGGAGGCAGGGGAGGGAAAAAGAGGGAAAGGGGTTTAGTGGAGAACGTAAAGATGGAGGGAAGAGAGGATTGAGGGAGATGAGGAGGAAGGCCTAAGGGATTGTGTGAGCCAAAGAGGAAGGTGATGAGGCAAGTAAGTAGAAAAACTCATTCAAACAGAAATGAAGAAGAAGAAAAAAAAGAAGAAGAGGAGCAGGAGGAAGGGGAGCAGAAGAGGAGGATGAAGAAAAAGAGGAAGGTGAAGAAAAAAAGGAAGAAGAAGAAGAAGAAGAGGGAGGAGGAGGAGGAAGAGTAACAGAAAAGGAGAAATAGTAAGAGGAAGAGGAACAAAACTAGGAAGAAGAGAGAGAGAGAGAGAGAGAGAGAGAGAGAGAGAGAGGGGGGGGAGAAGGAATTTGTTTGTGGACGCTGGAAGGGAGGCAAATTTAATTAATAATCCACAAAACAAGACCAAAGCTAAATATCTTGATTATTTTGTTTTTCTTATTCTTCTCTTTGTCCTTTTTCTTCCCGACTTCCTGGATGTGTTATGATCATTTTCTCTCTCTCTTTGTGTGTGTGTGTGTGTGTGTGTGTGTGTGTGTGTGTGTGTGTGTGTGTGTGTAAGTTTGTCATTATTATTATTATTATTATTATAATTATTATTATTATTATTATTATTATTTTTATTATTATTAATATCATTATTACGAACGCTGTACATTAGAAATACCATAACAATGTCGTTTAAAAAAATCTTTTCGACAACATCTTTTTAAAGAATCTCTGAAAAATTCCATCAGCAATCCAGTTCACAACAGGCTGCCTCCTCATAAAAACTTCCAGATTCCCTCAAAAAGAAAGAAAGAAAAAAAAAAACTCCGGTCCACAGATGCTAAGGATATTACAATTGGCATGGAAATTTAAGACAAAATGAAAGATATACCTACACTAGCATGTCCCTTGTGTAAACAAAAATAATAATAATAATCATAGTTCAAAATACTCACCAAAAATCGAAGAAATCTTAGGCTTGTAAAATCATTCCTATTAAAAGAAAAAAAAAAAGAAGAGTAACTCAAAAATAACCTGAAATATACGCAAAATGACACAACTAATCTTTCATGAAATCTTTTACAAATCTAAACAGTAAAATCAGTCTGTGCGTGTGTGTGTCTGTCTCGGTGCTTGTTCGTTTCTTTCACAAGAACGGTAATGGTTATTGTAGGAAATTATATTTGCATTCGTTGGAGTAAGTCCTAGGAGTGTTGGAAAAAGAGAAAACAACATTACTGACAATCGCGCGCGACACGAAGACACAGTTTTTGGAAATAGCGATACTCGGCAAGTCATATTTTAGACATTTGGGTCAGAATTGGTCACTATGGGATCAGTAACGGTATGGAAACAAAGATAATGGATTTGCAGACATTTTGTGATGGAAACACTATGAGTTAGTCCTGTAAATTTTAGCGGGCAAGGACTAGTTTTATAATAGAAGACTCCCGAAAATATCATGAAAACTCCTTGTCAATTTGCCGATAATTATCAAGCAAAAACTCGAGGGGGGGGGAGGAATCCACATTCGCCCCAGGTAACGCTGAGACAGTGACTGCACAGAGAGGAGGGGGGAAAGACTTGAAGAAAACACGTAGATTAGAGAGAGAGAGAGAGAGAGAGAGAGAGAGAGAGAGAGAGAGAATTTTCGTGGAAACATGATGGAGGGAAAAATTAAGAACCAAAAATTCAACACTAATTTAGAACAAAGCAAAATACCCTTATTATATTCTTCTTCCTCCTCGTCTCATTTCTTTTCTCGACGTCCTGGATGTATTTTGCTCTCTCTCTCTCTCTCTCTCTCTCTCTCTCTCTCTCTCTCTCTCTCTCTCTCTCTCGACGGAAAATAGATACCAGAAATTTATTGAACCTGTGTGTGTGTGTGTGTGTGTGTGTGTGTGTGTGTGTGTGTGTGTGTGTGTGTGTGTGTTTTGGCAGTAATAGATAAAAAGCCAGGTTCACACTGCAAGGTCAATCTGCGACAGGATAAAAAGGGTGACTGTGTGGTTTACTGTATTGATTCACATATCTTACTTAACCAAATAATATTGTTTACATGACAGCAAAGGAACATATCTGCGTAAACACAAATTTCAGTTGTACTTTCGGAGTAATTTTCTGAATCGTTCACCTATCCTTAATTATTATTTAAATTACTAATTATAAATGCATCCTGAAATGCGTGCAAGTGAGTTCACATACATTGTTGCATAATTTGTAAGACCGTTTACATCCGATCCTTTGACGCATGGGAAGATCTTGTGACTGGACCTTCAAAGATTGAAACTGAGAATGTCTGTGTTAGAGGAGGAAAAATCTATACTTGTAGCTTCACATTTCAAATTTCCTGGGTCTACTACGGCTACCACTGACACTAGTCCTGTTTGCCCTCCCAAAAACATTTCTCATCCACTTGTCAAAATGAACCAGATACAGTCACATAATTATCTGTCATCCATCCACTCCCTCGGTGTGGGTCGAGGAGACTTGCGTCTGTTGACAAGTAAATATTATCTTTGAGTGTCCGAAGGCTAAATTGAGGTGAGGAAGGGAGAGGGGAGGAAAGAAGAAGAATTAAGGGAGGGATGAAAAGGTGAGGAAGGAAGAAGAAGGAGAGCAAACTAATGTGAATGAAGACAGTAAGGGAAAAGGGAAAAATGAAACAGAATGATAAAAGGGTTGAACGGAGAAAGGGAAAGGGAGGAAGGAAAGGAAGTAGAAAAGATGGGAAGAAGGACTGAGAAGAGAAGGGAGGAGGGAAAGGAGGAAGGAGAAAGTAAGTAGCGAGACAAGGAAGGAGGGACAGAAGGACGAAGACAGTAGGTAGGTACAAAGAGAAGTTAGGGTAGAGAGACCGAGAAAATAAAAGATATTTAAGTGGCAATGGGACTATGAACAGAATATTTCGGAGAGAAGAAGGAAAAGGAAAGGAAGGAGGAAAAAAGGTAAAGGGAAAAATTGAGAGGGAGTAAACATGAAAATGGATTAGACTTGAAGTAAAGTGGGAGGCAGGGGAGGGGAAAAGATGGAAAGGGGTTTAGTGGAGAACGTAAAGATGGAGGGAAGAGAGGATTGAGGGAGATGAGGAGGAAGGCCTAAGGGACTGTGTGAGCCAAAGAGGAAGGTGATGAGGCAAGTAAGTAGAAAAACTCATTCAAACAGAAATGAAGAAGAAGAAAATAAAGAAGAGGAGAAGAAGAGGACCAGGAGGAAGGGGAGCAGAAGAGGAGGATGAAGCAAAAGAGGAAGATGAAGAAAGAAAGGAAGAAGAAGAAGAAGAAGGAGGTGGAGGAGGAAGAGTAACAGAAAAGAAGAAAGAGTAAGAAGAGGAACAAAACTAGGAAGAATAGAGAGAGAGAGAGAGAGAGAGGGGGGGGGGAGAAGGAATATGTTTGTGGACGCTGGAAGGAAGGCAACTTTAATTAATAATCCGCAAAACAAGAGCAAAGCTAAATATCTTGATTATTTTGTTTTTCTTATTCTTCTCTTTGTCCTTTTTCTTCCCGACTTCCTGGATGTGTTATGATCATTTATTCTCTCTGTGTGTGTGTGTGTGTGTGTGTGTGTGTGTGTGTGTGTGTGTGTGTGTGTGTGTGTGTGTGTGTGTGTGTCACTGTTATTTTTATTATGTGTGTGTGTGTGTGTGTGTGTGTGTGTCACTGTTATTTTTATTATTATTATTATTATTATTATTATTATTATTATTATTATTATTTTTATTATTATTATCATTATATCTTTATTAGTATCTTATTTCTGGACATTGTTAATAGCAAATACCATAAAAATGTCTTTAAAATGTTCATTACAAACATCCTTTACGTAATCATACCGAAAACATGTTTTTTAAGAATCTCTGAAAAATTCTATATTTAATCCAGTGAAAAATAGGCGCCTCCATGTAAAATTTCCTGGAAAACAAAATGATCCTATTTACAATTGATATGGGTATTACAAATTGCATGGAAAGTAAAGACTGAATAAATATATACCTACAGTAGCATGTCCATTGCAGTAAAGAAAAAATCATAGTTAAAAATACTCATTAAAAATCAAAGAAATATTAGTCTCGCAAAAAACGTCCAATAAAAAAAGCACCCGAGGAATCCCTCAAAGGTGCCTTGAATGATACCCCAAATGAAGCAAGTAATCTCACATAAAGTGTCTTGCATTTCTAAACAATAAAGTCAAGCTGTTTATGTGTGTGTCCGTCTGTGCGCTTATTTGTTTCTTTCACAAACTCTGTGTTATATATTGGCATAAATCTTTTTCCACTAGGTCGTGCTAAGTCCATGGTGTAGTGGAAAAATACCCAACAGCAATTTTGCCGATAGCGCGCGACGCGACGGTGTCACATTTTCTGGAATCGCGACACGCGGCGAAAGTCATATTTTAGACATTTTGGTTGGAATTGGTTACTGTGGGATCAGTAACTGTATGGAAACGAAGATAATGATTTGGAAACGTTTTGTGATGGAAGGCTATGAGTTAGTCTTGCAAATTTTACGGGGCAAAGACTAGGTTTATAATAGAAGACTCCCGATAATATCAAGAAAACATTTTCTAAATTTGCCAAAAATTATCAAGCAAAAACTGGGGAAGAAAATCCACATTCGCCCCAGGTAACGTTGAGACAGTGATTGCAGGGAAAGGGAGGGGGGGGGGATTAAAGACTTGAAGAAAACACGTAGATTACAGATAGAGAGAGAGAGAGAGAGAGAGAGAGAGAGAGAGAGAAAGAGAGAGAGAGAGAGAGAGAGAGGATTTTCGTGGAAACATGATGGAAGGAAAAATTAAGGACCAAAAATTCAACACTAATTTAGAACGTAGCATAATACCCTTAATATATTCTTCTTCTCCTCGTCTCATTTCTTTTCCCGACGTCCTGGATGTGTTTTGCTCTCTCTCTCTCTCTCTCTCTCTCTCTCTCTCTCTCTCTCTCTCTCTCGACAGAAAATAGATACCAGAAATTTATTGAACCTGTTTATATATGTGTGTGTGTGTGTGTGTGTGTGTGTGTGTGTGTGTGTTTTGGCAATAATAGATAAAAAGCCATTTTCACACTGCAAGGTCAATCTGTGACAGGATAAAGAGGGTGAGTGTGTGGTCTATTGATTCGCATGTCTAGCTTAACCAAATAATATTGTTTACATGACAACAAAGGAACATATCTATGTGTCACGAGTTGGCGCAATTAAGTATTTCAATAAACTCGTAACATTAACTTTGGTGGGAAACCACGAATGCTAGTGGAATCCCAGTATTTATCGCTCAGTTTAACCGCCACGTATTCACCCGATCGGGCGTGTTTTTCAGGACATTTTTCACTATTTCATAATTGATCGCCTTTGTGCGCGACATTAACCTCCGCCTGAGTGATATTGCGGGTGTGTATCGCTCACACTTGTTGGCCATTAGCAAGTGCGGCCACCACGACATTCACCTCTCTCCCACATTTGAATCAGTCAAGATTTGTGCGCCGTGGAAATGGGTAGTGTGTGTGGCAGCGTCCTTCCTCAGCAACGATGCCTAGTTCCCGTCGCCACCGTATTCCCACCTAGCGTGATTGGCGAGAGGCTCAGCGTGTGCAGTGTCCTTCCTCAGTAACGACGCCCAGTCATCCGCTTAGTCCACTTTTCTGACCAGTATTTCTTTTCGTTTTTCCTAGGTTTAAGAGTTAGCTATTGAGTGAGTGAGTGAGTGAGTGCGATCTCCTTATTTTGAATTCATTTTGAATTGTAATGTAAATTTATTTCTTTGTAATCAATAAATTTAACAGTTCTTTTTCTTGAGCTTAATGTAATGTAAACTCGTGTTTTATTTCTCCATAAGCTTATTCTAGTTGCAGCTCCTAGCTTGCATTAACGCTTTGTATTATTCATAACTGGTACTTAGGCCAGGCCTTTTGTATTAACTCAAATCCGTTGTGCCATCTAGGAGTTAATTGCATCAGCAAGAACTTGTTTATCATTAACAGCATTAGTTATTGATTGTCAGGGCTGGAGTCACTTTCTCCAGAGGCCAACAGTACTAATAAACAGCACGTGAGAATAATTAGTCTCTGCTGTGTACTGTTGAGAAAGTTTGTAAATTCTCGTCCTTAGAGAATCGGCGAAGTAACCCGGCATAAAGTAATCATTGCTTGATTTTACCAAGACAATTCATTGTCCTGCTGTAAGTATTATTGAATAATATTCTTTAATATTACACACTCGTCAAAAACCCTGTGACACTACGTAAACACAAATTTCAGTTGTACTGTCGGAGTAATTTTTTGAATCGTTCACCTATTCTTAATTATTACTTAAATTACTAATTATAAACGCATCCTGAAATGCGTGCAAGTGAGTTCACATACATTGTTGCATAATTTGTACGACAGTTTACATCCGGACTTGAGACACATGGGAAGACCTCGTTACTGGCCCTTCAGAGAAAGTAACTGAGGAGATCTGTGTTAGCGAAAGAAAAATCTTTATCTGTAGCTTCATATTTCAAAAGTACCTGGGTCTACTACCCCTACCACTACAACTACTCCTTTCTGCCCCCCTCCAATCAATTCTTATCCACTTATCAAAATGAACCAGATACAGTCACATAATCCACTCCCTCGCTGTGGGTCGAGGAGAGTTGCATCTGTGGACAAGCAAATATTAACTTTGATTGTCCGAAAGTTGAGTTCAGATAAGGAAGGGAGAAGAGAGAAGAGACGGAGAATGAAGGGAGGGATGAAAAGGTGGGGAAGGAAGAAGAGAGAGAGAGCAAACTTATATGAATGACGACAGTAAGGGAACAAGGACAAATGGAACAAAATGACAGAAGGGTTGAATGGAGAAAGGGAAAGGGAGGAAGGAAAGGAAGTCGAAAAGAGGGGAAGAAGGACTGAGAAGATAAGGGAGGAAGGAGAAAAGGAAGAAGAAAGTAAGTAGCGAGACAAGGAAGGAGGGACAGAAGGAAGAAGACAGTAGGTATGTACAAAGAGAAGGAAAGGTGGAGAGACCATGAAAATAAAAGAAATTTAAGTGGCAATGGGACTATCAATGGAAGATTTTGGTGAGAGGAAGGAAAAGGAAAGGAAGAAGGGAAAAAAAGGTGAGGGGAGAAATAGGGAGGGAGTAAACATGAAAATGGATTAGACTGGAGGTAAAGTGGGAGGCAGGGGAGAGGAAAAGAGGAAAAGGGGTTTAGTGGAGAAAGTAAAGATGGAGGGAAGAGAGGATTGAGGGAGATGAGGAGGAAGGCCTAAGGGATTGTGTGAGGCAAAGGGGAAGAAGGTGGTGAGGCAAGTATTAGAAAACTCATTTAAATAGAAATGAAGAAAGAGAAGTAGAAAAAAAAGAAGAGAAGAAGAGGAGCAGGAGGAGGAGGAGCAGAAGAGGAGGAGCAAGAAAAAGAGCAAGAGGAAAGAAAATAGGAAGAAGAAGAAAAAGAAGAGGAGAGAGAGAGAGAGAGAGAGAGAGAGAGAGAGAGAGAGAGAGAGAGAGAGAGAGAGAGAGACAGACAGACAGACAGACAGAGACAGACAGACAGACAGAGAGACAGAGACAGAGGCAGAGACAGAGAATATGTTTGTGGACGCTGGAAGGAAGGAATATTTAATTAACAATCCGCAAAACAAGAGCAAAGCTAAATACCTTGATTATTTTTTTCCTTATTCTTCTCTTTGTCCTTTTTCTTCCCGACTTCCTGGATGTGTTATACTCATTTATTGTCTCTTTGTGTGTGTGTGTGTGTGTGTGTGTGTGTGTGTGTGTGTTTGTTTGTGTGAATGTGTATGTGTGTGTGTGTGTGTGTGTGTGTGTGTGTGTGTGTGTGTGTGTGTGTGTGTGTGTTGTGTATGTGTGTCACGATTATTATTATTATTATTATTATTGTAGCAGCCGTGGCTCAGTGGGTTAGAACGCTCCGCTCTAACCGAAGGGTCGGAGGATCGAATCCACCCAAGGGTCATTGGTAGACATCAGGAAGGGCATCCGGTCATAAAATGGTACACGCTCCAGTCCAAAAGTCCTCTACCCAGGGGCAACGCCTTAGCCCTTGAGGGATACCAGGCGTAAAAGCAAAATATTTTATTTTTTTTATTTCTCTATTAATATCATTATTACGGACATTGTAAATAGCAAATACCATAAAAAATGCCTTGATAATGTTCATTACAAACATCCTTTATATTCTCTTAACGAAAACATCTTTTTAAAGAATCTAAAAAATTTCACATTTAATCTAGTGAAAAATAGGCTGCCAGCATATGAAATCGCATAACAAAATTTCCTCCAAAACAAAATGACCCTATCCATAATTGCTATGGGCATTACAAATTGCATACACTAGCATGATCCTTGCGTAAAAAAGAAAGAAAAAATCATACCCACTAAAAAACGCAGAAATCTTAGTCTCGTGAGAAAAAAAAATCCGTACAAGAAAAAACACCCGAGGAATCCCTCAAAGGTGCCTTGAATGATACCCCAAATGAAGCAACTAATCTCACATAAAGTCTCTTGCATTTCTAAACAATAAAGTCAAGCTGTTTATGTGTGTGTCTGTCTGTGCGCTTATTTGTTTCTTTCAGAAACACTGTGTTATATATTGTCATAAATCTTTTTCCACTAGGTCGTGCTAAGTCCATGGTGTGGTGGAAAAATACCCACCAGCAATTTTGCCGATAGCGCGCGACGCGACGGTGCCACATTTTCTGGAATCGCGACACGCGGCGAAAGTCATATTTTAGACATTTTGGTCGGAATTGGTCACTGTGGGATCAGTAACTGTATGGAAACGAAGATAATGATTTGCAAACGTTTTGTGATGGAAGGCTATGAGTTAGTCTTGCAAATTTTACTTAGCAAAGACTAGGTTTATAATAGAAGACTCCCTATAATATCAAGAAAATATTTTCTAAATTTGCCAAAAATTATCAAGCAAAAACTGGGGAAGAAAATCCACATTCGCCCCAGGTAACGTTGAGACAGTGATTGCAGGGAAAGGGAGGGGAGGGATTAAAGACTTGAAGAAAACACGTAGATTAGAGAGAGAGAGAGAGAGAGAGAGAGAGAGAGAGAGAGAGAGAGAGAGAGAGAGAGAGAGAGAGAGAGAGAGAGGATTTTCGTGGAAACATGATGGAGGGAAAAATTAAGGACCAAAAATTCAACACTAATTTAGAACGTAGCATAATACCCTTAATATATTCTTCTTCTCCTCGTCTCATTTCTTTTCCCGACGTCCTGGATGTGTTTTGCTCTCTCTCTCTCTCTCTCTCGACGGAAAATAGATACCAGAAATTTATTGAACCTGTGTGCGTGTGTGTGTGTGTGTGTGTGTGTGTGTGTTGGCAATAATAGATAAAAAGCCATTTTCACACTGCAAGGTCAATCTGTGACAGGATAAAGAGGGTGAGGGTGTGGTCTATTGATTCGTATGTCTAGTTTAACCAAATAATATTGTTTACATGACAACAAAGGAACATATCTACGTGTCACGAGTTGGAGCGATTAAGTATTTGAATAAACTCGTAACATTAACTTTGGTGGGAAACCGCGAATTCTAGTGGAATCCCAGTATTTATCGCTCAGTTTAACCGCCACGTATTCACCTGATCGGGAGTGTTTTCCAGGACATTTTTCACTATTTCGTAAGTGATCGTCTTTGTGCGCGACATTAACCTCCGCCTGAGTGATATTGCGGGTGTGTATCGCTCACACTCGTTGGCCGTTAGCAAGTGCGGCCACGACACTCACCTCTCTCCCACATTTGAATCAGTCAAGATTTGTGCGCCGTGGAAATGGGTAGTGTGTGTGGCAGTGTCATTCCTCAGCAACGACGCCTAGCTCCCGCCGCCGCCTTATTCCCACCTAGCGTGATTGGCGAGAGGCTCAGTGTGTGCAGTGTCCTTCCTCAGTAACGACGCCCAGTCATCCGCTTTGTTCACTTTTCTGACCAGCATTTCTTTTCGTTTTTCCTAGGTTTAAGAGTTAGCTTCTGAGTGAGCGAGTGAGTGCTATCTCATTATTTTGAATTCATTTTGAATTGTAATGTAAATTTATTTCTTTATAATCAATAAATTTAACAGTTCTTTTTCTTGAGCTTAACGTAATGTAAACTCGTGTTTTATTTTTCCATAAGCTTATTCTAGTAATAGCTCCTAGCTTGCATTAACACTTTGTATTATTCATAACTGGTACTTGGGCCAGTCCTTTTGTATTAACTCAAATCCGTCGTGCCATCTAGGAGTTAATTGCATCAGCAAGAACTTGTTTATCATTAATAGCGTTAGTTATTGATTGTCGGGGTGGAGTCACTTTCTCCAGAGGCCAACAGTACTAATCAACAGCACGTGTGAATAATTGGTCTCTGCTGTGTACTGTTGAGAAAGTTTATAAATTCTCGTCCTTAGAGAATCGGCGAAGTAACCCGGCATAAAGTAATCATTGCTTGATTTTCACATGGCAGTTCATTGTCCTGCTCTAAGTATTATTGAATAATATTCTTTAATATTACATACTGGTCAAAAACCCTGTGACACTATGTAAACACAAATTTCAGTTGTACTGTCGGAGTAATTTTCTGAATCGTTCACCTATTCTTAATTATTATTTAAATTACTAATTATAAACGCAACGTGAAATGCGTGCAAGTGAGTTCACATACATTGTTGCATAATTTGTACGACAGTTTACATCCGGACTTGAGACACATGGGAAGACCTCGTTACTGGACCTTCAGAGAAAGTAACTGAGGAGATCTGTGTTAGCGGAAGAAAAATCTTTATCTGTAGCTTCATATTTCAAAAGTACGAGGGTCTACTACCCCTACCACTACAACTACTCCTTTCTAACCCCGTCCAATCAATTCTTATCCACTTATCAAAATGAACCAGATACAGTCACATAATCCACTCCCTCGCTGTGGGTCGAGGAGAATTGCATCTGTGGACAAGCAAATATTAACTTTGAGTGTCCGAAAGTTGAGTTCAGATAAGGAAGGGAGAAGAGAGGAGAGACGGAGAATGAAGGGAGGGATGAAAAGGTGGGGAAGGAAGACTAGGAAGAGGGCAAACTTATATGAATGAAGACAGTGAGGGAAAAGGGACAAATGGAAAAAAATGACAGAAGGGTTGAATGGAGAAAGGGAAAGGGAAGTAGGAAAGGAAGTCGAAAAGAGAGGAAGAAGGACTGGGAAGATAAGGGAGGAAGGAGAGAAGGAAGAAGAAAGTAAGTAGCGAGACAAGGAAGGAGGGACAGAAGGACGAAGACAGTAGGTAGGTACAAAGAGAAGGAAAGGTGGAGAGAGAGAGAAAAAAAAAGACATTTAAGTGGCAATGGAATTATGAAAGGAATATTTCGGAGAAAAGAAGGAAAAGAAAAGCAAGAAGGGAAAAAAAGGTGAGGGGAGAAATAGGGAGGGAGTAAACATGAAAATGAATTAGACTGGAGGTAAAGTGGGAGGCAGGGGAGAGGAAAAGAGGGAAAGGGGTTTAGTGGAGAAAGTAAAGATGGAGGGAAGAGAGGATTGAGGGAGATGAGGAGGAAGGCCTAAGGGATTGTGTGAGCCAAAGGGGAAGAAGGTGATGAGGCAAGTATTAGAAAACTCATTTAAATAGAAATGAAGAAAGAGAAGTAGAAAAAAAAAAGAAGAAAAGAAGAGGAGCAGGAGGAGGAGGAGCAGAAGAGGAGGAGCAAGAGGAAAGAAAATAGGAAGAAAAAGAAAAAGAAGAGAGAGAGAGAGAGAGAGAGAGAGAGAGAGAGAGAGAGAGAGAGAGAGAGAGAGAGAGACAGACAGACAGACAGACAGACAGAGACAGACAGACAGACAGAGAGACAGAGACAGAGACAGAGAATATGTTTGTGGACGCTGGAAGGGAGGCAAATTTAATTAATAATCCACAAAACAAGAGCAAAGCTAAATATCTTGATTATTATTTTTTTCTTATTCTTCTCTTTGTCCTTTTTCTTCCCGACTTCCTGGATGTGTTATGCTCATTTATTCTCTCTTTGTGTGTGTGTGTGTGTGTGTGTGTGTGTGTGTGTGTGTGTGTGTGTGTATGTGTGTGTGTCTGTTATTTTTATTTTTATTATTATTATTATTATTATTATTATTATTATTATATCTTTATCAATATCTTATTTCTGGACATTGTTAATAGCAAATACCATAAAATATGTCTTTAAAATGTTCATTACAAACATCCTTTACATAATCATACCGAAAACATCTTTTTTATGAATCTCTGAAAAATTCTATATTTAATCCAGTGAAAAATAGGCGCCTCCATGTAAAATTTCCTCGAAAACAAAATGATCCTATCTACAATTGATATGGGTATTACAAATTGCATGGAAAGTAAAGACTGAATAAATATATACCTACAGTAGCATGTCCCTTGCAGTAAAGAAAAAATCATAGTTAAAAATACTCATTAAAAATCAAAGAAATATTAGTATCGCAAAAAAAGTCCAATAAAAAAAGCACCCGAGGAATCCCTCAATAATGACGTGAATGATACCCCAAATGAAACAACTAATCTCATAAAGTCTCTTGCATTTCTAAACAATAAAGTCAAGCTGTTTATGTGTGTGTCTGTCTGTGGGCTTATTTGTTTCTTTCACAAACACTGTGTTATATATTGCCATAAATCTTTTTCCACTAGGTCGTGCTAAGTCCATGGTGTGGTGGAAAAATACCCAACAGCAATTTTGCCGATAGCGCACGACGCGACGGTGCCACATTTTCTGGAATCGCGACACGCGACGAAAGTCATATTTTAGACATTTGGGTCAGAATTGGTCACTGTGGGATCAGTAACTGTATGGAAACAAAGATAATGGATTTGCAGACATTTTGTGATGGAAAGGCTATGAGTTAGTCCTGCAAATTTTAGTGGGCAAGGACTAGTTTTATAATAGAAGACTCCCGATAATATCAAGAAAACATTTTCTCAATTTGCCCAAAATTATCAAGCAAAAACTGTGGGAAAAAAATCCACATCCACCCCAGGTAACGTTAGGACAGTGAATGCACAGAGAGGAGGGGGGCATGGATTGAAGAAAACACGTATATTAGAGAGAGACAGAGACAGAGAGAGAGAGAGAGAGAGAGAGAGAGAGAGAGAGAGAGAGAGAGAGAGAGAGAGAGGGAATTTTTGTGGAAAATGAATGGAAAAGGACCAAAAATGCAACATTAAATGAGAGCAGAGCAAAATGTCCCTAATAAATTCTTCCTTCTCGCCTCCTTTCTTTTTCCAACTTCCTGGATGTGTTTTGCTCTCTCTCTCTCTCTCTCTCTCTCTCTCTCTCTCTCTCTCTCTCGACTGGGATATAGAATATTTGTTATGCTTTCCTCGACGTGTGTGTGTGTGTGTGTGTGTGTGTGTGTGTGTGTGTGTGTGTGTGTGTGTGTGTGTGTGTGTGTGTGTGTGTGTGTGTGTGTGTGTGTGCTCTTTGTTTTCATGCGTTGTATTCCTTCCCATTCTTCTCATCTCTTCTCATCTTTCACTTCACGGCATGTCATCTGCCTCTTCTCCTCTCCTTACCTGTCCTTTCAACCCTGCCAAAGACTACTCTACCCCGCACTATCCTATTTGATTCTTTCTCTCTCACGCTCCCCTTCTCCGGGTCTTCCTCCTCCTCCTCCTCATTTTTAGGTTCAGTTCTCTTCACTTCTCGTCTCTTCACTTGTCTGTCTGTCTGACTGTCTGTCTGTCTGTCTGTCTGTCTCTGTCTCTGTCTCTCTCTCTCTCTCTCTCTCTCTCTCTCTCTCTCTCTCTCTCTCGACAGTAAATAGGTACCAAAACTTTATTGAGCCTGTGTGTGTGTGTGTGTGTGTGTGTGTGTGTGTGTGTGTGTGTGTGTGTGTGTGTGTGTGTGTGTGTGTGTGTGTGTGTGTGTGTGTGTGTGTGTGTGTGTGTGTGTGTGTGTGTGTGTGTGTGTGTGTGTGTACTTTTGTCTCTCGTACTGTTATTTTTATTATGTTATTGTTATTATTCTCGTAATTTTATTATTATTATTATTATTATTATTATTTACCAGTATCATAAAAAAATGTCTTTAAAATATAATTTACACACATCCTTTGAAAATATGTAAACGGCAACATCTTATGAAATCATCTCCAAAGAAAATCATCAATAGGAGACAGGCTGCCTCCTTATAAAATCTCGTAACAAAAGCCCATCAAAAACGTTACAAAATCCATGTATGTCTCTTAATGGCCAGACGCCTTAATACCGTAAGGGGTGGCCAAAAACAAATCTTCTCCATGTCACCTTGTTCGCTGCCATGTCGTTGCCCTCCCCCCAGCTTACACACCATTCTCTCATACACCTCTCTACTCCATCCCTTCGCCTTATCATTGGTCTCCCCCTCCCTCTTCCCCTCTCCGCCTCACTCACATACACCCTCCTAATTAGTCTCTTATTATCCGTTCTCTTCACATGGCCAATCTATCCACAAATGCTACCAGTATTACAGATTGCATATAAGTTAAAATTGGATAAAAGTTATACAAACTTGCGTTGTCCCTTCGATAGAAAAAATATCAATGTTAAAATATGCACACCAATAATTGAAAAAGAAATCATTGTCCCTTTGGAAAAAATACCAAAATAAATGCATAGAAAATTACCAGAATGAAATTAATGCAACCAATCTCTCGTAAGATCTCTTGCAACCTTACCCCCCAAAAAAGACGCGCAAAAATAGCATGGAAACATATTGTCAATGTCGTGATTATTACCAAGCAAAGCAAGGGCAAAAATTCCAGGCTACCCCCTAGGTGACATTAAGGCAGTGACTGCAGAGAGAGAGAGAGAGAGAGAGAGAGAGAGAGAGAGAGAGCATTTATCTGTGGAAAACTGATGGAAAAAGTAATTAAGGACCAAAAAGGCAAAACTATATTACAACAAAGCAAAATACCCAAAATATATTCTTCTTTTGTCTTTTGTCTTCTCGAATTCCTGGATCTCTCTCTCTCTCTCTCTCTCTCTCTCTCTCTCTCTCTCTCTCTCTCTCTCTCTCTCTCTCTCTCAGCCTGTGTGTGATTCTCTCTCTCTCTCTCTCTCTCTTTCTGTTTCACTGAATGTATATATATATATATATATATATATATATATATATATATATATATATATATATATAGAGTTTGTGTGTGTTTATGTATATGTATATATATATATATAGATATATATATATATATATATATATATATATATATATATATATATATATTGTTACATAGCCTATGATTTCATCATCCTTTGTATAATTCTAACGTACAGTATGCTGCATGTTTGATCACGATTCGCCTCGTGGCTTCCATAGTGACTAGGCTTGCGTGTTTTACCTCACTCCCCCCTTCTACCCTTATAGCAGAGTAAGTCGTTCTTTCTGTTGTTCAGAGAAGGATTGTCAACTCTTTGTCCCCTATGGCTTCATTTGCGCGTCCTTCTTACAAGTTGTATCAAGCTCTGCCGGCCCCTATATAATGAGCTCAGTCTCTGCATTAATTGCCACTTAGATCTACTCCTCATTTTGTTCACATCTCTGTCCTCCCCTGTACAGTTGTTATTATTATTGTGAGTGCTCAGGAAATCTCCAACCATCTAGCAGCTGTGTAATTTGAGTATAAGTGTTATTACATTTTTTCCTTGTGCTGCGTAGCATGGGGTGTTGATTCGTGGGCCTGGTGAGGTTTTTGTGATTCATGTGTTTTTATGTCAGTCATTTTTAATAATATTTTGTGTCTGTAATAATATATCTTGCATTAACTGAGCATTATCTGGTTTTCTCATTTTATCAAGGCTGACTTAGATAAATTTACACTTGCTAATTTCGTGTTAATAGAGGCTATTGCAGTTAACCATATATTTAACCTGTTTTTTGCCATTACATTATCCTTATGAGTCCTGAATGTTTAGTTGTTAGTTTGAGCATTAAACTTTAACTTGTAATTTTACCTAACTCTTTTGTTTTGAACCTGGAACTTTGCGGGACAGTTTTCTCTGTTCCGTAACAATATATATATATATATATATATATATATATATATATATATATATATATATATATATATATATAGTACATATGTGTGTGTGAGTGTGTGTGTGTGTGTGTGTGTGTGAACTTTGTTATCCTGCTTGTGGATGTTTTTGGGCAGGTGGCTAGGGTTGGTTGGTAAATGCTTGGTGATTGTGGTTGGTAGGTGGACTGGCAAGGGGAGAGGGGATCGATGTAGAGGGGGAGGTCATTGAGTAGGCAGGGTGGGCGATGTGTATTGATGGGCAGTGGAGGCTGGGTGGGTGGGCTGAGTGGGATGGGTAGGTACGTAAGTATGGTGGATAGTTAGACATAGAAGGTGGGTGGGTGGGCTTTGGTAAAATGACCTGGGTGGCGTTGGTGAGTTGATTGGTGAGTGAGAGGGTGGGTGGGGTTGGTGTTTAGGTGGACGGATGAGATGCGGTAGTTGAGTGGCGGGTGGGGCAGATGGAGTGAGTGGAGAGATTGGGTTCGTGAATGGGTTTATAGATGCGCAGACAAGGTGGGTAGAGTGGGTTTGGTGGAGTAGATGAGTAGACGAATGAGTGGGATGGGTAGTTGGGCAAGATTCGTAGGTGGGCAGCGTGAGTGGGTGGATTGGGTGGGCAGTGGACTGGGTGAGTGGGCAGGGCCATTGGTGGCAGGGTTGGATTGAGTGGGCGAGTTCATGGTTGGGCAGGATGAGTATGTGGGTGAACAGGGTGGGTGGGTAGACTTCGTGGGTGAGTGGGTTATGTGTGGCTTTCCGGAGTTTAAGGCAGGAGACGGGCTTATATTGCTACTTAGTACTGTAAGAAGTATGAATGTATTGCTCCTATTCTTTCGAACACTCTTAGGATGGGAAGCTTCCACTAAAGTAAACATAATGGATGACTGGAAAAATAAAGTACAGTATTAAAGTTCCTTTTAAAAATACAATCTGTCTGTTTGCCTGTCAGTTTATAACCAGATGCCACAGACAAATTGCCTCCATGTTTCCTTGTACCTTGTTATTAGGTTGCCTTAGCTCAAGCTCGCACAGCTCTCATTTATATACTTCACCCCATTCATCTCTTCCTCAGATTCTCCGTATTCTTCTCCCTCTCCACCTGACTCACATACACCGTCATATCCACCTCTCATTCTCTATTTTGTCAACGTAGAAGACATATCTCTGAAAACACCTTTGGAAGACAACTCTTGGAAGTTTTTGTACACGTGCTTTCAGAAGGTACACTGTGTGATGAAATATAACCGTCTGGTAAAAAGTAAGAGAACATAGTAAGAGGTCATTGTATTTAACTTTGTAGAACATCTCTTTAATCCTTCAATCACATTTTATTTTTGTTTTATGTTTCATATGAGTCGCAGGGACAGAGTGGAGAGAAATATGAGGGAAGGCCAGAGGAGTCGTAGAGGGGACAGCCAAAGGGTAGGGGACAGGGCGACATGGGGGCAGTTTGCTTGGCTGCTACCCTTGCTGGGTTATGGTGTCTGGGTAGAGATAGATACTCGTAATACACACGAGGTCTTTCCAGAAAGTATCCAGCCATTTGATATTAATAAATATTTTACCTAAGACAATGGCACCTTAGTCACCTTCAAAGTACTCCCCTTGGGACCTCACTCACTTCTCCCAGTTTTCCTTTCTCTTTTGAAAACGGTCTGCAAAGTCCTCTTTCGGGTTCTCCATCAGCTGCCTTGTCACATTCTCCTTAATCCCGTCCACGGTCTGAAATCTCCTCCCTTTCAATGATGATTTTAACTCTGGGAAAAGCCAGAAGTCGCAGGGAGCCAAATCTGGGATGTAGGGGTACTGAGAGACCTGGGTGATGCGATGTTTTGCCAAAAAAATCTGTATGAGACGTGAAGAATGGGTGGGCGCATTGTCATGATGAAGCCAGTCCCCACTTGCCCACAGCTGCGGCCATTTGCTTCTTACTGCATCCCTCAGCCTGCAAAGAGCTTCGATGTAGTACTCCCTCATTGATTTCTGGCCAAGGGGAGCGTATCCATGATGAACAACACCTTCATGATCAAAAAACACCGTCAACATGGGCTTGACGTTGCTTCAACTTTACCGCGCCTTCTTCGGATGTGGAAACAGGTGACTTCCATTGGAAAGACTGGGCTTTTGTTTCAGGGTCATAACCGTATACTTACGATGCATCTCCGGTTATGACCTGTTTGAGGAAATGTGGATCATTGGTAATGGTTTGAAAAAAGTCCTCTGCAACCTCAGCACGAAATTCTTTCTGCTCTCATAACAGGAGCTGCAGAACGAGTTTCGCCACCACATGTTTCATGCCAAGATCCTCTGTCAAAATCTCTGATACACTAGTCTGTGGAATCCCCAGATCTTCCAATTCTCGCACTCTCAATCGCCGATTTTCATTGAATGCAGTCTTCACGCATTCAACATTTTACAGTGTTCTGCTCGTTGAATGCCTTCCAGAAAGTGGATCACTTTCAACAGATTCCCATCCATTTTTACAGCGTTTGTATCACAGTTTTATCTGGGCTTCATTCATTGAATCATCCTTAAAAGCCTTCTTAATCATTGGAATAGCTTATGGGGACGAATGTTCAAGTTTATAGCAAAACTTAATGCAGAATCACTGATCTACTTGCTCGGTCATTGTGAATGCAGTGGTCACACAGTTCCCACGCTCGTTCAACGGCGACTGCTGGCCAACTGAGTTTTCCCATGGGAGTGTGGTTGGTCACAAATGCACAGTACAGCCCCCTCTGAGTCCCTGCCAAGTTACATCATGGCCGTGCAACCGCTTCTTGAGTTATTCGCAAAGGCTGGGTACTTTCCAGACAGACAGTATATGTATTTTTTTTTTTTTTAGTCAAGGGATACTTGAAATTCGTTCTGTGTGGTGTAAGCTTAACGAAATTCTTGAATAATAGACTTGAATCACTGAAACAAAATTGATTGGAGAAAAAAATAAAATGAACAAGGAGTTTTCAGAGTGCAATACTCTCTTCCTACAAACAGTCTAAGAGCTGAGCATATGATTTTGCCTTGAGACCTTTACCATCAACTGAGTGATCATAAAACTGAGTTATTTGATTCTTGCCTGACCCTTAACATTTCCACAAGTTTGTCCTAAATCGGATAAGACTTTCTTGACCTGATCTTGACCTGAGACCTTGATCTTTAAGTGTTACTCTCAAAATATAATATCTTCACGTAAACTGCCTTTCAATACTTACACCAAGTTTTGTTTAAATTGAATTTTTTTATTTCCCAGTTTTATGGTCGAACATTTATCCTTCCCATATAACTCCGGCCTTTGACTGATTGTTCTCAAGATCACACCACTGCATCCCTGCCTTACTCTTAGCCCTTCCACCAAGTTTGGTCTAAGCCTGATGAAAACGGTCTTAATTAGCCATGTCTTAATTAGCTTTGGTCTCTGACTTCTTGTTCTTAAAAAAATAAAAAAAAATAAAAACTAACCCCTTGACTAATCACCATTTCCACTAAGTTTGTTTCTAAGCAGATCAGCAACGCATCGGTTATTTTGTTCACACACAGACACACATGGATGAAACATTGACCTTGTCCTGTGAACTTGACGTGCATATGATTGTTCTCAGAATCATATCCCTCTGTTCTACTTTTGATTTACCCTGAACCATTCCACCAAGTTTGGTTTACATCAGGATCACAACTGCTGATGTTGACTTTCCCTGTGTCCTTGACCTTTGACAACTGTTTGTCCGCTTCTTCTCAAAACTGGATCCCTAGATCATTCCTTTACCCTGAATGTTTCCACAAAATTTTGTTGAAACCGGATGAAAACTGTTTAAGTTAACCTCGTTATGTGATCTTGGCCTTTGACTTATTGTTCTCGAAAGTGGTGGATCAACAGTTTGGCTGACCCTCAGCCATTCGTCAGAGTTTGGTCAAAATCAAATGAAAACTTTTTTGTTTTATTCACACACACACACACACACACACACACACACACACACACACACACACACAATGATGAATAAAAAGAATTGACCTTGCCCTGTGATGTAGACTATAGACACCGTATACTAATGAACCTGCTCTACCTTCAACTCTTCCACCAATTTTCGCCTCCGTCTGATTAAACCGCTTTAATTTGACATTGACAGGTAACCTTGATCTTAAAACTAGTGTTCTTCAAAAAGTATTTCTTACAAAAATTGTTTTTCAAAAATCCCCTTTGGTGGCCCTTGTTATTTCCGCCATGTTAGATCAAAGCTGGATGTTTTTATGTTAACACACAGACACACACACACACACACACACACACACACACACACACACACACACACACACACACACACACACACACACACACACACACACACACACACACACACACATTGCTGTCTTTTGTTCTCTCTTGTAACTATCGACATAACTCACTAGTTGAATTTTCTTCGTGTTTTATCTCGCAGTTAATTTAGGGATACTGTAATTTTTGATACATTGCATCAGCTTCTGGGCTCATTGCAGGTTCATAACCCTGTGACTGGGCTGTTAATAACTATGTACCTCTATCGCACGCAGGAGGATTTTCATAAAACAAGACTACCCATTTTCAACATGTTACTTAGGGTACGGCCACACAGAACTCGACGAGCGGGGAGGTATATATCGTCGAGCGATAAGCGGGGAGGTGAGCGTAAGCGCGATACCTTTCCAAATAGGAAGCGGCAACCTCGAGAACGATATATATATATATAGTAGGAAGCTGTTCGTCGATGCAGATATGCCTGGGGATTTCGCTAGACAGTGCGCGACATTTTGGAGCATGCTGCATTGTGTAGTGACGAGCGTGAAGGGTGTCCGGAGCGACAAACCACCGCGCTCATTCAGTGTGGCCACCCTCAGAGGATTTAGTGAGCTTTATTGTGTTGCCTCATCTCTCTCCGCTCAAGTCTCTCAGCTCCTCTAGTTCGGTGTGGCCATACCCTAGATCCCTCTGTCATCCCTCACACCTTTCTGCACATCACGGCTTAGGGATGCTGCACCTGTGTAACGGTACTACATATGGGTAAACAAATGTACACTCACATTAGTGTTGTATAAAGATTCGCCCTAATGATTATCAAGATTCTGTTCCTTTGAATTTCACTGCTTATGGGCACGACACAAAGTCAAGCTGGCCACTTTGGGTTCTGGTTCCTTGCTCAAATAATAGGACTACAATAAAGGCCAGGCGTATTAGTTTTCGTCAATCTATACCTCCGTCGATCCCTAAGCATGACAGAAATTCCTTACAACAGGTGGACGTCAAATCTTAGTTACCACTTATGTTTCTGCTGCACCACACAGTAGAACCATGGTAGTGCAAAGGAGGATGTACAGATAGAAGGATAATATATTCAGAAAGGCAAAGGAAACTGTTAACGCAGAGAGAGGGTGGGGGAGGAGGGGAAGTGGTAAGGAAAAGGTAGCAAGAAACTGATCCATAGATCGGGGAGGGGAAGGAAAAAATGGAAATGGTTGGAACGATGTGTGTGTGTGTGTGTGTGTGTGTGTGTGTGTGTGTGTGTGTGTGTGTGTGTGTGTGTGATTTACCGGGTCGGTCAGGATCACGTGATGGTTGTGATCATCAGCATTTTACCCTCCTGGAAGAGAGCTGAGAGCTCATATAGTCCGATCTACGGGCAAAGCCTTGACCTTCGCACACGCACACAGCCATCCTCTTGCTCCAGGAGGACAGTGACCACTCGCTTCGTCAGTGAAACTTTTCGCAACCCGACCAAGGCGCGAACCCCCGTCTTAGCCGATGCTAAGCGAGAGCGTAGCTACTGTGCCGGTGTGTGTGTGTGTGTGTGTGTGTGTGTGTGTGTGTGTGTGTGTGTGTGTGTGTGTGTGTGTGTGTGTGTGTGTGTGTATTCCTTTGATCCGTGTCACCCATGCAGTGATGCGTGTGCACTGAAACGAGGTAATTAAGCAATTGATTGGGATGGGGTCAGATCAGGCTAGGTCAGGTCACACAGCGTTAACGGTTGTAACTCCGTATGTAGTATTCAGGGAAATTCAGGCTAGTCATTAGCCATAGCAAGATTTAATTAATTTTAGTCTAGTTTTCAACCATTACGCAACTACAGGTAAAATGATCTTATGAGTTAATTAGGCAGACTATTTTCACCCATTCGGTCATAAGTAATTGTTTTTCCGTACAAGTTGAGAATCGGACCACTGTTGATATTGATACTTTACTCGAAATTAACCCAAAAAATTACCTAAATAAACATTCCTTAAAAATCCCCAGG